>NC_140965.1:205327-417827 GCF_056783735.1 Eptatretus burgeri
GACACAGTTTTACATTTTGGGCATCTCCAGGAGGTGAGTGTTTAATATGTGGGATCGGTGATCACTTATCGCGTGCCAAGCCAGCCGTTCCCCATTAACCATTTCGTTGGAGTGCTTAAGCCACTTGGCGAGGCAATCTACAATACTTGTATTTGCACTGTCACTGAATACTGCATATCGATCGACTTGAACAATGTTCAGCGGCCACTCACCTGCATTGGCCACATTTTGTTCTGGGGTGTATCAGGTGGTTGCTGGTTCGCTGAAAATGTGCAACTGTGTTTTACAACATGTTTCCCATTGATGTACGAAATTCTTTTATGATACAACCTGTCACTTGGCATACATAAATACAAATAAAAAAAAATGAAACTTTCATGAGAACAGATAGAGGTTCATGAAAACAGACACACAGGTTCAAGAGAACAGACACACAGACACAGGAACAGCTCTCGCATTCACCCACACGAGGCACAACGTCTCATTTAACATTTATTCTCGTTTGTTTACCTTTCACATAATTCTTCAAACAACGTTGACATATTGGGTGAATTAGTTGGGTAAATCTGAGGCTTAGTAAGATAAAGATTTACTCGTGTTTTTGGGGGGTTCTTTTTCACTTTCCTCACTCATATTATCAAAAGCCTGTTCATCAGAGCTATGAATCGCTGGGTACATTACAATGCTTATAAATGCCTAGAGACGCCAACATTGGTGACTTTATTTCATTTCCATACATGTCATAACCTCGAGAATCTTTCATCAACTGTTTATTAAGGCTTTCATTGGAATATATAGAATATACAAGGCTGTCATTAACTGATTCATGGTGTGTAAAACTCCTGTCTGAAACTTACCAATGTTGTGAAATGAAATTGTTATCCTCTTCATCAGAAGGTAACTGAAAGTTTGAGAAAAACGAGTTTTTTCTCGTCTCTCTGTATCTGTGCAGATTCTGTGGAACTCAAAATCCTCTCGGCTTTATACCAATTCAGAAGGGCATTTCAGAGAATAGCGTAGTTCGGCTCGCGACGCTCACCTCTCCACATGTCTTTGCAAAGATTGACGTCACAAATTTGCTGTGTTGGCATGATTTACACCAATCATCATACAAACATTTATTTTCTCCAAATTTATTACTTGCAAAATCCAAGATTTTGCAAGTCTATTGGTTAGTCGATTTTGTTATTCGGTCTGTCTGTCTGTAACGTACAGGTCATAATTTTAAACCGATCCTCACGAAATTTGACCACATGGGAGAGTTTGTCATAAGGAAGAAGCCTATTGTTTTTGAGGTCAAAAGGTCAAAAGGATTTATATTTCAGGTCACTGAATCAACCAGCCAATTATTTTTGAGGTCAACATAGACCAAAAGGTCAACATAGGCCCAAGGTCAACCGCAAAGGTGGTATTTCTAAAATCCTCAATTTTCATCCGATTGACTTGAAATTTGAACAGGATATATAGTTCAGGTCACTGAATTCAACAAGGCAATTATTTTGGCGGTCCACATTGGCCACATTTCTAAAATTGTCAATTTTCATCCGATTCACTTGAAATTTGAAGAGTTGCATATTTGGTCATTTAATTCAACCACCAATTATTTTTGAGGTCAAATTAGTTTTTTTATCTCCCGCCGCGTAGCGGAAGGGGGATATTGTTGTCACCCGGGTCGTCCGTCCGTCCGTCCGTCCGGCTGGCTGGGCGTCAACATTTATAGCTGTGAGTGCGATAACTCATAAACTGTTCGCCATATCGATTTGAAATTTGGGTCACACATGTACCACCTGAAAAGAAAGAACCCTATTGATTTTGGGCGTGGCCGGATCCAAGATGGCCGACTGGGGCGGCCATCTTGAAAAAATGTTTTTTGTAATAAATGGAAAACCGCTCATCTGATTTCAATTATTTTTGGTTACTACGTTCCTCACCCCTGGGGAACTTTTTCCAACATGGTTTCGGCCCGCTCGGACATCCAATATGGCCGCCAGGCAGCCATGTTGAAAAAAAAACGATGTTATCGCGATATAGGCTCTCATTTTTTTTCAATGGTGGGGGATTCCCCATCTCTGATGGGTAGGTTTAGATTTTGCAAGCATCATGCTATGCACGATCATTTTCTTGTTTGTAATATTGGTGATATTATGTATATATTCCTAAAACTCTCATCTTGTATATATGTATGTATGTATGTATGTATGTATGTATGTATGTATGTGTATATATATATACACATATGTACGTATGTTCCCGAAATACAGCCAAAACGGTACAAGATAGCGCAAAAATGTTAGGGCCACCCTACTTACCATTCTCCTGTGGTGTGCAGTATCAAGTCTCATTCAAATCGGGCAACGAAAAAAATTATTAAAAAATCAATTCCCGATTCAGTCAAGTACTCTTCGGGAGTATTTGATTAATGCAAACAACCTCAGCGGTATAGTTCGCTGGAGCTATGTTGTTTTTTTCTTGAAGTGATTTTTTTAAATCAACCGTTGTCACAACGGGAACCCAACGGGTTCACGGGTCGTCTAGTAAACATTTAAAATTTCATTTGTGATATAAAGTCCAAGTGGTCTCAGTGGTCAAGGGTCTAAGCTGTCAAATTTGTCTGAAGGGTGTAAGGGGTCAAAATGTTGTTAAGGTCTCATGGATATTTTGGGTCTTAAGGGTTTTTTTTTTAGCTCTTTGGGGTATTGTAGGTCTTCTGGGTCTTAGGGGTCTTTGGTGACATTTAGGCTGTTTGGGTCTTTGTGGGTCATTTGGAGTTCGGGGTCTTCAGGGTCTTTTGGGGTTTACGGTGACTTTTGAGTCTTGTTGGGTCTTTGGTGAATTTTGGGTCTTCGGAGACTTTTGGGTCTTCTGGATCTTTGGGGTCTTGGGGGTCCTCTGGGTCTTTGAGCATCTTGGCCATTTTTGGGGGTCTTGGGAGTGTGACGGAGCACGAACCACTCGGTCAGGCTGACTGAGCACGGACCACTCGCTCAGGCTGACGGAGCAGGGACCACTTGCTCAGGGTGACGGAGCACGGACCACTCGCTCAGGGTGATTGAGCAGGACCACTCACTCAGGGTGATGGAGCACGGACCATTCGCTCAGGCTGACGGAGCACGGACCATTCGTTCAGGGTGACGGAGCATGGACCACTCGCTCAGGGTGACGGAGCATGGACCACTTGCTCAGGGTGATGGAGCACGAACCACTCGCTCAGTTTGACGGAGCATGGACCACTCGCTCAGGGTGATGGAGCACGAACCACTCGCTCAGTTTGACGGAGCATGGACCACTCGCTCAGGGTGACGGAGCACGGACCACCCGCTCAGGGTGACGGAGCACGGACCACCCGCTCAGGATGACGGAGCACGGACCACCCGCTCAGGATGACGGAGCACGTACCACTCGCTCAGGGTGATGGAGCACGGACCACTCGCTCAGGGTGACGGAGCATGGACCACTCGCTCAGGGCGACGGAGCACGGATCACTCACTCAGGGCGACGGAGCACGGACAACTCGCTCAGGGGGACGGAGCACGGACCACTCGCTCAGGGCGCCATTTTGCCTGCTCGTCTGTGCACGTGTCACGTGGTGCATCAGTTCAGAGACTGCACAAACGTTATAATTGTATTTTAAAATGTCCATTTTTTTCCCCCAGATTTGCTTTGATTCCGTGTAGAACACATCATCAAACTTCAGAAAATGTAGACACAGATCTGGCAGATGCTACGGATAGGCAGTCCTTCAGGGAGACGGGCCACGAGGTTGAATCGTGAATGCATTAAATCATGTCGCTCAATGAAGCTGTTTCATTTTGTTATATTCCTAAATTTTTTGTTTACTCAATATAATTCTGCAAACAGTAGAAAAAGTTAAGTTTAATGCTTTGGAAATTTCACATTTTCTTGGTATGTATGGAGAAGGGAACATCGCCTTGCTTGCTTAAAGTGAATAGGAATATCGGCTTAGTTATAAGACTCGTTATTGCTGTAAAATACCAGATTTCACAACAGATTTCGACAATTATCTATTCCGGATTATATCCGATCCTCAAAACCGAAATAATATTTCAATGATGTACTTGAATTAGTCCGTGAGAGTATATCATGGAAAATCGCATCATGTAATGCATGAAATCGCTCCAAGCTCCTGATTTGTAAACTATTGTACTTACAAAAGCGATGGAAACAGTGATTCGTAGCTATGATGAACAGGCATTTGAGATGAGTGAGGAAAGTGAAAAAAAAACTTTGTCATTAAGAAATCGTTGCGGCCTGTTCCAAGTCAGGGCATGGCTGAGCAGGCCAAAAAACATGGTGGCTTCAGACCCCAGCTTGGTTACCGAGGAAACGCCTTCAGACCCAGAGAGCGAGGTGGTCAAGGATCACCTGATGAAGGATATAATTAAATAAGGCCGTTAATTATCATCAAAAGGGGTGTTTTAATTAACCCAAACCCCCAATTTTCACACTCGCGCTTCCTTGGAGTTTTCTTGGTATGCAAGCAAAGTTTCAGGCTGCGAGGTTTTATGGTTTTGGAATTATGGAGGAGACACACTGACACACACACACACATTGCCTTTTATTCGTAAAGTTGGCACGCTCTGTGCCTGATGCCATTTTGAAAAATAATGGGTGGGGTTGAAAAAGAGGAAAGAAGAATGGAGAGGAAGACTGGGAACCAAGCAAGTTTTGGTGAGACATTTCTCAAGAGATGAAAGTGAAAATGTATTTAATGTGAAGATATTAGGATTGGGTGAAGAATGCTACACAAAAGAGGTTAGAATATGTGTATATGATTAAAGTGTAAGGATGTTAAGATTGGGTTCAGAATGCTACACAAAAGAGGTCTCTCTCACACACAAACACACACACACACACACACACACACACACACACACACACACACACACACACACACACACACACACACACACACACGACGGTGGATACTTCCAGACCTGGGAAGGATCTGTTTCACCTTCTGAAACCCGCATATGGAGATAAAGAGTATATGGATATGATTTAAGTGTTAGGATGTTAAAATTAGGGTTGGGGATTTTTATGACCAATGCCTTTTTCCCTTTTAATAATATATACATGAGATGAGAAATAGTGATGTTTTATTTCTTTATAAATGTCCTAAAGGCTCATTCGACCACTTAGATCGACAACCGAATTGAGACTAGCCCTATTTAAACCCTACGTGGGTCGGGGGGGAAACGATACACTGTGGGACAAGCCCATCCCTGATTTAGTGAGCGAGCATAAACGAGCAAAAATGGACTGATATGAGCGTAAGCGAGTGGAAGGAAGTGGCTTTAAAAAGGGGGTGGAAGAATGTGCCACAGTGTATGTTTTTTCCCCCACCTCACATTGACCAAAAGGTCAACATAGGCCAAATATCATCAACTTAGGTTGAATTTCTAAAATCCTCAATTTTCATCCCATCGACTTGACATTTGAAGAGGATTTGTGTATTTGTTTATTGAATGCAACCACCAATTATTTTGAAGGTCAAATTTGTTTTATGGATCTCAATGTTTATTGTTTCGCACCACCTGGTGGAAGCCTGCACAATGAAATTGTAAGTTGTGACTTACAACAATTGTAAGTCACAATGAAATATTCCGTAGAAATCATAAAAGTGGTGAAAATAACCCATCTGTCAGGACAGGATCTTTGTTTGTACTTATAATTCAATAACAAAAGGAACCAATCACCACGGCATATTATTTGCTTTTGAATTTTCAAAGCTTATCCTAAATACCATTCTCGAGATTCTCAAGTTTACAAAAAATAAATGCTGCATTTGTATTTCCCTTTCCCTTTCTGTTCACCTGCTTCCCATACACAGCCATATTTCAACCACGAGTGCAAATTCAAGGAAGAATTACTACCGAACCACTACAATGCCTACGAATCGCTACAGCATGCTGGTTTTTACCTTTCGCTTAACCGGAAGGGTCGTGTAAGGAACGCAAGGAAGGTAAACCCGACCATGAGAGTTACACACTTCCTTCCCAGGATGTAAGCAACATGTGCAGGTGTCGGTAAATGAGAAGTAGCAAAGATCTGACCAATCTCTGATGGCCATGATGAGGAAGTGGTGAGGGGCAGGGCTGGCCATGTATCCTGTCCTTCATCTGACATTACATGTTGAGCCTGTAAAGGTGAAAACAGAAAAAGATGATGCCCAACGTCAGGAGTGAAGCCAGTTTTATGGATTCACCATTTTGGTGGATCTACTCTCTTGCAAAAGATGGTTTAGAATGTGTTTTTATTGGAAACAGCCTTCGATCCAAAAGGCACTGCAGACGGTGTAAAACTATATTGCACAGCACTTGATAGAGTAATAGGCACAACTTGTTTATAATGCCCGATAACGGTTTTAACCAAAGAAATGACCACCCTGCACAGAAATACTTGATTCAAACAGAGGTCTTGGGTGTGTGACCAGAGGTCCAGGAGTGACCAAGATCCTGCTTTGCCTCAACACTTTTCAGGTTCACTTCTCATTGAAAATGCACCAATAAACTGGACATTTACGTGTAACGGCCACACACACGTATGGAGTAAATGGTTTGCAAAAAAAGAAGAAGAAGATATTTTCTTAATATATTTCATGTTCGTGGAAATATGCAATTTAAAAGTAGACTATTGAATTATAATTTATTTTTATGATGACATTGTTCAACATTTGTATTTAATACGTTTAGAAATTTATAAACTCAAATGTTTCTCAAAAGATGCATGAATTACATGTCAGATTGATAATTATCATCCATTTTTAGGGGGATTTTCCTTGTGAGTGGGATTACACTTTCAGTGTCCACACGAGAATGAGCAATGCTGTGCGATGTTCCCACATACCACGGCCTCAAAGCACCACACAAACTTTCAGTGTCGTTTCACGATTAAAATATCAAAATTCCATCGTGGAAGTGTAACGGATTAGAGAAAAGTGTTTTGGATACGCAGGGACTGTTCTGCAAAGGCCCTGCACACCTATCTGATGGAATCAGAATATCCGTGGAAGTGTATAGCTTAACTTAGCATGAACAGACATTTCAAGTGCATGCATATGCATTCATGTTTAATTGAATAACAGGAAGCTAACATTAAAAAAAAAAATTAAGCTGAAATAGCCAGATACAATCCTTGTGAAATTTTGACCAGGAGACGTCACCTGCTCTTTTAAAGCCAATCAGACACGAGCAAATGCAAGGCACAGCGGCCTCCCTGGGACATCAACTTAAGATTAATTTGCTGTTTTAATGGGTTTTTTAATATTAGATCATACGAAGAAATATACAAGGAAATACAAGAAATCAGACACAGGTGAAGGCCATTCAGCCCAACCTGCCTGCACGACATCAACACCAAATTAATTTATCAACACAAGATCCAAAGAACAAAATGCACATTTAAAAAAAAAAATTTAAAAGTGTTTTTGTGGGGTTTTATTTATTTATTGATTTCAAGTTTTTTTTCTTTATATATATTTTCTTCTTCCCCTCAGGGGAGGGGTCACGGGCTTGGTTAAAAACATACAACATCAAACCATACAACCCCCCTTGACAAGACCCCCACCAACAGCACTCCGTACACAATCACCCATGAATACTCAAACTACTGAAAAGTCCTATCAACATCTCTTTACCCCTCTATCTACATAACTTCCAGGTACCTATCTAATTCTAATTTAAACTTATCAACTTTTTCTGCTGCTAATACCTTTCCCGGGAGACCATTCCATGCATTAAGTACTCTCTGAGTAAAAGTCCCCTCCCTTACTACCGTCTTAACTCTCTTCTTCTTCACTCTCAGGCTATGGCCCCTGGTCCTGTCACTGTCTACTCTGTTGAATCATTCATCTGCACTTATTTTATCGACACCTTTAATTATCTTAAACATCTCCATCATATCTCCTCGTAACCGCCTCCTTTCTCATGTATAAAGCGCTGTCTCCTTCAGCCGCTCCTCATAGCTAAATCTAGCTTGGCCCGGAATCAATCTCAGAGCCCTGCGCTGAACCCTCTCGATGGCATCGATATCCTTCCTGAATTGTGGTGACTAAAACTGCACACAATATTCTAGATGTGGCCCTCACTAAATTCCTGTACAATGTTAACACCTCCTCTTTTGATTTATAATTGATCCCCCTCCTTGTACAGCCTAAACCCTATTTGTTCTACCTTCAGCTGCCTGGCACCATGCTGCCTGATTACCTCCCATATCGATTACCACCCCCAGATCCTTCTCCTGTGTGACACACTCCAAAATTACCCCTCACATCCTGTAATATCCATTTTCATTGTTCTTTCCCATCCCCGACACCTTACACTTACTCAGGTTAAATTACATCTGCCAATCTTTAGCCCAATCTGTGCAACTATCAATACTTTCCTACATCTGATCACCACCGCCTCTGATATCCACCTCACCCCCAAGATTTGTGTCATCTGCAAATTTGGAAAGCTTACTCTTTACCCCATTATCCAAATCATTGATGTAGATAATGAATAGTAATGGTCCGAGTACTGATCCCTGAGGTACCCCGCCACATACATCCTCCCACTCACAGCCACTCTTTGCTTCCTACCACGAAGCCAGTTTGCAATCCAATGAGCTACCTGCCCAGCCACTCCACAAACTCTCATTTTGATGAACAACTTCCGATGTGGTACCTTATCGAATGCCTTCTTAAACTCCAGATATACTATATCCACTGCCTTTCCCTCATCCACCCAATCAGACACTGCTTCATAGAACTCCAAAAGATTTGTTAAACAGGAACTACCTTTGGTAAACCCATGCTGACTACCTTTAATTCGTTTGTATTTGTTTAAATGGTTCCTCATCCGGTCCTTAATTAATGTCTCCAACACCTTCCCCAAAACTGAAGTCAAACTAACAGGTCTCTAGTTTCCCAATTATTCTCTGGATCCTTTCTTAAATTGTGATGTTACATTTGTCACTCTCCAATCCTCCAGTGACTTCAAACTTGTCCTGACTCCGGTGAGCTATTGAAAATATCCGTTAACATCTCGCTTACCTGCTCAGCCACCTCCATCAACACTCTCGGTTACATATTATCTGGAACCGGAGCCTTATCTTCTCTTAGATTACCTCGCTGTTCCTTTACTTCCTCCACTCCAACCTGGATCTTCTGTAAAAGGCCTTTCTCACCTCTTTGATCGATAGTCTCAGCTATTGACAATTCTCCTGACTGTTCTTGTGTAAAAGTTGAAGTAAAATACCTGTTTAATAAGCCTGCCATCTCACTTTCCTCACTAACCACTCTCCCGGTGCTATTCCTCAATGGGCTCACACTGGTCCGAACCTGTTCTTTCCCCCTGATATACTTAAAGAAAGCCTTGTTATTATGTTTAATCTTCTTAGCCATGTCCTTCTCATACTCTCTTTTAGAGTGCCGAGTTATTTTATTAACTTGCCTCTGTTTACTCCGATAGTGATATAAATGTAACTCCATTCCTGTTATTTTAAACCTAATAAATACCTTCTGCTTCTCCTTAATAGCATTTCTTATCTCACAACTCAACCACCCTGTTCTCTTTCTGTTTCTAGTTTTACACCTCATTGGAATGTACTTACTCTGCACTCTACACATTTGGTCCTGAAAGGTTTCCCATTTCTCTGATGCTGATTGTCCTGTTGTTAGAATCTCCCGATCTACATCACCCAACTCTCTCCTCATACCCTCAAGGTTTGCCTTTCTGAAATCTAATAGCCTTACCATACTATCCTGAACTCTAACCCTTAACAGAGTCTTTGCACACACAATGTTTTGGTCCCTTGCTCCTAAATGCTCCTCTACCTCCACCTCCTCCACCATACTGGGATCGTTCCTTAAAGGGAGATCGAACACTGCACTCCCCCTCGTGGGCTTATCTACAAACTGGGTTAAAAAGCAATGTTGGACAAAAACTAGGAAATCCTCATCCGCTCTTACCTTTCCCTGTTCTAAGACCCAGTCTATCCCTGGCAAGTTAAAATCCCCCATAATCAATACTCTTCCCTTACCACATGCCCTTCTGAATACTTCATGTACTCCTCCTTCCTCCTCTTCCTTCATACCTGGAGCCTTAAAAAAGCATCAAACCAGTATCTTACTGTTTTTTGCAATCTCTAATCTCTACCCACACAGAATCCTCAACATTATTTCCCTCCTTAATGTCATCATCCGATCTTGAAGTTTTGCATGAAATTTCTCTTTAATGAATCATTGCATTTGTTTACCAACGAACAAAGTCGTTTCTTTTTATAACAGTTATATAGTATGTGATTCCTGTATGCAGGCTACGTCATGTTCATGCAACCGTCCCATATGTGAAACATACGACTTGAAATATTTCACTTGATTGTATGAGTTCCATGAAATGCACAAATGTTTTCATGTCTGTCCACGTAACAACCATAAATTATATCAGTTTCTGGGAAATGTGTTTCATGGATGCTCCATGATATGGGTTGCTCGGTCGTTAGATGATTAAAGCCGATCGGTTTAGGGATGATTTTACTGATAGTGCTTTTACAAAACAAAAGTGGAATATTGATGATGTAAAACCATTTGATTTTACACGTTTTTAAGGAAATCCTAAATAAGGGTTTCTTTTCAGCTTAAGTCTTAATGGCTTTGACGAATTCTTAAGTCTAAGCAGGTTCCAGTTTTGTCTTATGCATTAGTTTTGGGTGACACACTTTGTTGGGAGTAAATAATTAAAGATTTGGATAAGGGTTGAATCTTGATAATCCATTGTTGGATTTGCAACTTCAGCAGTCATCAAATAAGTGAGGATTGTTATTTATTGCAAGGTCAAACAACATTGATGCTTAACAGTTTAAATTTTGAAAAGTTTTAACATTGACACATTTTAACTTTACAAACACTATTTCCTTTTAGTCTGCCGAGTACATTAGTGTGCGAATTGTTCAGAAGTGTGAGAATTGAGCAGTAAATCCATGGGTGAATCTCAAATAAGGTTCGTTTGTTCCTTTATTTTTCCTCTTTTTCTTTAATGGCCAACAATTAATTCCACCTTGTCGGGTCGTTCTCGGGGAACGATTCTGGCTCGAGCCTTACTTGAATCATTTGGCCAGGTCAGATGTTCGACTGTGGCTGGAATTTGCAATCTGTTCAGGGTACCGGGGATGCCTCACCTACTCTTTATGAAATACACCGTGGGATCTCTAATGTCCCCCGAAATCTCCATTGATGATAGATGGGACCTCTGGCTTTGCTTCCTTCTGATGGACGGCATACACATTGATACCTCTCCTCACGTGCGAAACACCAGGGTGACAGTTTATAGCTGGGTCGGGATTCAAACCTAGGGTAGACAATTCAAAGACGAGTGCATATACCTCTAGGCTATCCTGCAAGTCTCTTGAGTGTATGGTTAAAACGTTAACCTATTCAGAAAAATCTGACCTTTTGGTCATCGTCACTCAATGGTATATTCATGTAAAGGCCACAAATTGCTGATCAGAGCTGGTATGTTTGAATAAAGCCATATTATTATGACAGCAGACACAATGGTCATTGGAATGATAAAATTGCACGAGTTTCACAAGGTTTTTCTCACTGTTAATGCCGCCATGTACTTGGTTTTCAAAGGAATGTTACAACATGAATTCACTCATGCAGTTAAAATTAGTTGTCTTAAAATTAGTTAAAACTTATTCCATGAAACAAACTCTGCAATCTAATTCACCCCCAGAGGGGAAGGCTTGTGTACTTGTGAAAGAAATCACCAAACTTGACCCAGATGACCTTTCCTATGCCCTCTTTGAAGTATGATCCAGGGCAGACACATTTGACTTCTTTAACACCCCCTAATTAGCACAAATCCAGGATGGGCACCGAAAAACTAGGCTACATCTGGAATTCGACATACCTCAGCAGTTACTGCTCCGAATTAAACATGTTTGGTATGTCGATTGATAGTTCTAATGATCAGGAATCGAATAAATTATGTGTTGTGACCATATTTGGTCAAGGTCACATGGAAAGGTCGAGGTCACTGGAATTTTGACCGAAAATGACAAACCGTATATATCAGCAACCGCTACACCAAGTTGGATATACTTCATATATCGATTGATATCCCTGGGGGTTGGAGATCAGATGCAAAATGATTCATAACCTTGGGAGATCAGGGTCACGAGAAAAGGTCAAGGTGATATGTTGATATCTGCAATATATGCATTTACGGTATGTAAATGACAATTATCAGAGGGTGTTACCAAGAGATTAAAACCAACATTTCACATGTACAGACTCATTTATTTTGGGGAAATATCCAAACACCATAATAACATGATGGAATTACAGGACTTTCAGAAAGTATTCACACCCCTCCACTTTTTTCACATTTTGGTGTTTCAGCCTGAATTTTAAAAATGGATTAAATTTAAATTTTTGTCACTGATATACACAAAATACCCCATAATGACAAAGTGAAAACATGTTTTTAGAAATATTTACAGATTAATGAAAAATGAAAAGTTGAAATGTCTTGTGTCAATAAGTATTCAACCCCTTTGCTATGACACTCCAAATAAAGCTCGTGTGCATCCAGTTTCCTTTGATCGTCCGTGAGATGTCTCCACAACTTGATTGGACTTCACCTGTGGCCAATTCAATTGAATGGATATGATTTAAAAAGAAACCCACCTTCCTATATGAGGTCTCACAGTTGACAGTGCATGTCAGAGCAGAAATTCCACCATGAAGTCCAGGGAACTGTCCGTAGAACTCCGAGATTGAAATGTAAGGAATCGTAGATTAGGGGTCGGGTATAAATCAATTACTAGAGTGTTGGAAGTTCCCAAGAGCACAGTGAACTCCATCATTAGGAAATGGAAAGAATATGGAACTACCCAGACTCTTCCTAAAGCTGGCCATCCGACAAAACAGAGCAACCGGGCAAGAAGGACCTTGGTCAGGGACGTGACCAAGAACCGTGGGGGCAGGGCCTAATACTCTGGCATAACTACATAGTCCATGAGCCAGTAGGGTTGGTTGGTACCATATTGGGGGAATAATTCTCATAGTGATTTCTGGCAAGGAATACAACGCTGATGTTAGAAACTATGTGATAGCTTTGCATCGGTGGTAGCTTGTTGTGCGCTATCACCCTGTTTATATGCCTACCCTTAAATAAGCTTTTGTGCAAAATGGCCAGTACAAGGTAAGACATCCTACTTCAACTTAACATTTTTTTATATCAGTCAAACAATAACATTGAAATTTGTCTCACCTTTTGCTGGGATCATTTGCTTCTCAACAAAAAGTGCAAAACATGCCGAGGTTGAAAGGTATGTGATTGGTGACACATTATTATATCAGTGTCTATTTCCTGTGTGATAAATCACACTGCCTTGAGAAAAGCATTTGTCTATCATTTACTGTGGAAAGTAAATAAATGTTCTGGAACAATATAATTATATGGGTGGTTGGAAAATTTATTAAGAAATCCAAAAATCTAAATTTCTTTTTTGTATGTTGGATATTAAGATCAGTATTGCAGACAATGTTACTCCACCCCCAAATGAAAAAAAACAATACCTAATTTGGACTGATTTATGTAGTTTGGTCAATGTCAATTATGATACATGTCATGATATTTTCCATGTTGTTATTGAAGGATACTTTCCAAGAATCAAACAAACAACAAGGAAATCCAACACAGGTGGAGGCCATTCAGCCCACCATGCCTGCGTGAACACCACCCAACCAACCCAAGATCCAAAGAAAATGCAAAAAAAAAAAACAACAAAAAAATTGTTTTGTATTTTTTTGTTCTAATTTTTTGTTTTTTATTTTCTATTTATTTATTTATTTATATTTTTTATTTCTTCCCCTCAGGGGAGGGAGCATGGGCTTGGTTAAAAACACACATCAACCACACAACCCCCCTTAACAAGACCCCCACCAACAGCACTCCATACACAATCACCCATCAAAACTCAAACTATCTAAAAGTCTTATCAACATCGCGATACCCCTCAATCTCCATAACTTCCAGGTACCTATCTAATTCTAATTTAAACTTATCTACTTTTTCTGCTGCCACTACCTTTCCAGGGAGACCGTTCCATGTATGAACTACTCTCTGAGTGAAGTTCCCTACTTTACTACCGTCTTAACTCTTCCCTTCTTTACTCGTAGGCTATTGCCCCTGGTCTCATCACTGTCTACTCAATTGAATAATTATTCTGCACTTATTTTATCTATACCTTTCATTATCTGAAACATCTCTATCATATCTCGTCGTAACCGCCTCCTTTCTAGTGTAAAAAGCGCTGTCTCCTTCAACCGTTCCTCATGGCTGAGTCGAGCTAGGCCCGGAATCAATCTAGTAACCCTGTACTGAACCCTCTCTATGGCATCTATGTCCTTCCTGAGATGTGGTGACCAAAACTGCACAAAATATTCTGGATGTGACCCTCACTAAATTCCTGTACAATGTTAACACCACATCCTTTGATTTATAATTGATCCCCCTCCTTATACAACCGAAAACCCTATTTGCTTTACCTATAGCTGGCTGGCACTGTGCTGACTGCTTAGATCCTATATCTATTACCAACCCCAGATCCTTCTCCTGTGTGACACACTCCAAAATTACCCCTCACATCCTGTAATTTCCCTTTTCATTGTTCTTTCCCATCCCCAACACCTTCACTTGCTCAGGTTAAATTGCATCTGCCAATCTTTTGCCCAATCCATACAAGTATCAACACTCTCTTGTATCTGATCACCATCCCCTCTGACATCCACTTTACCTCCAAGCTTTGTGTCATCTGCAAATTTGGAAAACTTACTCTTCACCCCATTATCAAAATCGTTGATGTAAATATCGATGAGTAATGGTCTGAGGACTAATTCCTGAGGTACCTCACTACGTACATCCTCCCAGCAAGACATCCTCCCACTCACAGCCACTCTTTGCTTCCTACCACAAAGCCAGTTTGTAATCCAATTAGCTACCTAATCAGCCACTCCACAATTTCTCACTTTGGCTAATAGTGTCGTAGATTGTAGAAAAATCGTGCAAATTATGATACAAGCATTAAATTTGGCATTTCTGTTCTGTAGGGCTTTCTGATCAAATCTGCCTGATTGGCCATTTGAAAATCCCAATTTTGAAAAATTAGAAAAAAAAAAATTTTTTTTCAAAATAATTTGAAGTCACAGCTGCCTGAAATTCTTGAAGCGCAAGTGAACATCCCAGACAGAGAACCAAGGGGAGATGCAGTCGTCATTGATGGCTCAGCACTTATCAATGCCCAACCTCCACGCACTTCAAAGATATTTGATGATTATGCTAAAGACGACATCATCCCAAAGGTGGAATCGAATCCTATGGTGCCAGATACAAGAGTGTGGACGTAGTGTTTGATGTGTACAAGAAGTCAAGTCTGAAGTCCGAGGCAAGGTCGAAAAGGCGGCAAGGAATCAGAAGAAAAGTGACAGGAACCAGTAAGACCCCAAGTAACTGGAGAAGCTTTCTTCGAGATGACAGCAACAAGACTGAGCTGTTTCACTTCCTTGCAGAAAAGATGTGTAAAGCACAGACGACAAGCACAGTCATCGTCACAAAAGGAGAAGATGTCATTAGCAACACAAGTAAGTCACTGGATGCTGTGTCTCCATGTTGTCATGAAGAAGCTGACACTCGAATATTTGCACACGCCAGGGATGCAACGACGGATGGTAGCAAGTCCATTATCATTAAGGCTAATGACACAGATGTACTAGTCATAGCAATATCTGTACTGCCATCCTTACAGGAACTAGGTCTTGAGAACATGTGGATTGCCTTTGGCCAAGGAGCCTTTGGCACAAGCTAATTATTCCGTTTAACTAGAGGTCACATGGTTACCTGAGCGGGGAGCGTGCCCTCGGCAAAGCACTAATGTTATCTCGATTAGATTTTAATTCGGGCGGCCGAGCGTTTTCACCGCTGGTGCGTGCCGACAATTTTTGGTCAAATCTGTGGTAATTACCTCCCAGTCTATCTCGGTTTGGACAATGCTAGACAAGGACAAACACGGACAGGTTAGAAATCGACAAATGATTTATTAATAATAAAATAAATAAATAAAAAGAACTTTTTATTTTCTGAGGTAAATAAAGAATGAATTTCAAAGCAAAATCAATCAAAATGCCAAGAAAGGGACAAAGAGCATATGCTTATCGGGGGTTGACTTATTTACAGCTAAACGCAGACAAGGGTACCCAGCAGATCATTCAGAGGGAAGGAGGGGGAGAATCATCTCGCTCACCAGAAAGTAGTGGTCCGTGAAGTGAAAATGTTCTGAAATGTGTGCGTGTGTGTCACATCCGTCGCCAGCACCCAGCTTTTCCGTGCACTCTCTCGTGAGCAGCCTTGAACGCCAATCAACGTCTGGAGGGCACCAAGATTGTCTCCAATTTCCTCTTGCCTCAGAACGTACCTCCCGTTCGTTTTATATCTCCGGGTCATCTCTGCAGGTGCAGTTCGCCCAAAGCTCACCCCGCTCCACATGCGCACGGTTACCATGACGACCCATGCACTCTCAAAAAAGGCGGGCGTCGGAGCTCGCGAAACAACGTTGCTGAGCAAAATGAGGGCGGGCTTCAGAGCTCGTGAAAGAAATGTGTGTGAACGTATCTGTCGTAAAGAAAAAAGCTTCCCATAAGAGAGGAGATCTATTCTTTACCCTTCTCAACGTATCACATTTAAGATCCCACTAGACATGGGGATGGGGCTAATCTCAACATGCACTTAAGGAAATAACTGTCTGAGGACCTGGATGTGTGGACGCATTCATCAGACCGGATTCTAAAATCCCTAACAATATAAATCTAACTCCAGTCCTGTTATTTTAAATCTAATAAACACCTTCTATTTCTCCTTGATAGCGTTCCTTATCTCACTGCTCAACCACCCTGGTCTCTTTATGTTTCTAGTTTTACACCTCATTGAAATGTACTTACTCGAAACTGTACACATTTGGTCCTTAAAGGTTTCCCATTTCTCTGATGCTGATTTTCCTGTTGTTAGAGTCTCCAAATCTACTTCACCCAACTCTCTCCTCATACCCTCAAAGTTTGCCTTCCTGAAATCTTATAGCCTTACCCTCCTATCCTGAACTCCAACCCTTAACATAATCTTTGCACACTCAAAGTTATGGTCACTTGCTTTGAAATGCTCCCCAACCTCCACCTCCTCCATCATATTGGGATCGTTCCTTAAAAGGAGGTCCAACACTGCACTCCCCCTCGTGGGCTTATCTACAAACTGGGTTAAAAAGCAATCTTGGACTAAAACAAGGGAATCCTCATCTGCTCTTCCCTTTCCCTGTTCCTGGACCCAAACTATCCCTGGCAAGTTAAAATCCCCCATAATGAATTAATCTTCCCTTACCACATGCCCTTTTGAATTCTTTATGTACTCCTCCTTCCTCCTCTTCCTTCACACCCAGAGCCTGAAAAAAACATCCTACCAGTATCTTACTGTTTTTACAATCTCTAATCTCGACTCATACAGAATCCTCAACAATTATTCCTTCCTTAATGTCACCCCTTTCTCTTGATGCAATGCTGTCCTTTACCCAGATTGCTTCTCCTCCTCCTCCTATTCTCTCCTTCCTATCACACCGATACACCTTGTGGCCTTCTAATCCTGTCCTCCAGTTACTCTCCTCCTTAAACCATGTCTCACTCACTGCAACTATATCGTACTCCTCGCTATCCACTTTGGCTTCAAGCTCTTCCATCTTATTATTTAAATTCCAGGCATTGGTATGGAATATATTTAACTTTTCCCTTCCTGAAATTCTATTTTCCTGCCTGGCCTTACTCATCCCAATTACATCATCAGCTCCTTCCTTTATCGCTTCCCCACCCTCCGCTGACCTAAAAAAGCCTGAATTCCTTCCTCAATTCCCACTGCACACCTTGCTGCCCCCTCTATATTTAACATCCGGCCATCATTCTGGAAACACTCCCTTTGTCCCAAAATGATTCCCACTGCTTCTTAAATGTAAAAACTTCCTCCCTACAACATTCTTCCAGCCATTGGTTGGCGTCTATTCCTCTGTTCATAATTTCTATATTGTTTCCTAATCTTGGGAGGATCCCAGAAAACATGACCTCACAACCCTTTGCTTTCAGCCGCTTTCCCAATATCCTGTGTCTATTTTTCAAAACCTCTGAGTAACTTTCCCTCCATCATTCGCACCTCGGTATACCCCAACCAACTTCTTCCTGCCGTGACCCGATACAATATCGTTTCCCCTTCCTTCAATGTCCCTAACTCCCACTCCTTCAAAACTACACAGAATTCTGTATTTACAATCCTTCCTGCAGAATGAAGAATCAACATATTTAATAATCTCATCACCCAAAAAAACTGTCTCCCATACCTCATGTATACCAATTTATATTGCTGCACCTCCACCACTGCCTGCACCCGCTGCACCTCTTTCACTGCCCGCACCCGCTGTGCCTCCGCCACTACCCACACCCACTGCGCCTTCGCCACTGCCCGCACCCACTGCACCTCCGCCACTACCCACACCCACTGCACCTCCGCCACTGCCCGCACCCACTGCACCTCCGCCACTACCCACACCCACTGCACCTCCGCCACTGCCCGCACCCACTGCACCTCTGCCACCGCCCACCCCCGTTGCACCGTCACCACTGCCCGCCCCCATTGCACCGTCACCCCTTCCCGCCCCCGTTGCGCCATCACCACTGCCCACCCCCATTGCGCCGTCACCACTCCCCTCCGCCGTTGCACCGTCACCCCGTCGCGGCCCCATTGCGCCGTCACCACTGCCCACCCCCGTTGCACCATCACCACCGCCCGCCCCCGCTGCACCATCCCCACCCCCTCCCCTGTTGCACCGTCACCACTTCCAATATCCTCAGCAACCTCACTCCACAACCGTAACCAACTATTATCGACAATTTTCTCACATTCTTCTACTTGTTGCAAATTGTCGATGCGTTCCTTCAACCCGGTAATAACATTCCTCAAGTGGACGATGTCCTCACACTTCCAACAACAATAACAACCCTCTGTTCCCCCATTGTTGACGTGGCCCACATTGATCAACTGTGACATTTTACGTATTCCTCATCCTTTCTCCTTTGCTCTCTATTTATAACCTTCTTCATCCCCATACTCACAAGGCCCCAACTGACTTCACCCTAAACTTATCACAAGGTCTCTCCCTGCTTCTTTCAATAAACTAACTCAACTACCCGATAAAACTGTTATGAACACAACACGAAAAAAGTACAGTTCCACAGACCCAGACACAAATGTCGATAGCAAAATACACAAAACGCTTTAGGACTGGAAACTTGGTTTTAGAGGGACTGGAAGGAGAGCTCGCCACCCAGTCGTCGTTGTGCGCCGATCCCTGAACCGGAAGTCCGTAAGTGACGAACCCTAAGGTCAATGATAGCATGTTCATGAACAAGATTAATGTTTTTTTCTCTGTAATTTCTCACAAAATACCGAATTTCAGGGATTTAGATACTCAATAATGCACATATGAAGGTATCAAACACCAGTAATACACAATATAAACCAATAAGACAGGAGCAAGATGGTTAATCATGTGCAATCTGATGAATGAGTCAAAGGTGAAAGTGAAACACAATCTTCTGTTGTAGGGCATAAAATTACAGAATAGAAACACAAATGTGGTGTTCTACACTCACAAGGCTATTACCTAGGCCCAATGTGTTGCTGATAAACATATTGTCTTATGAACCAAAGAAGGGTCCTTTATAGTTTTTAAGACATCTCTGATCATATGCACGAATTGTAAGTGATATAAAATGTTCAAGATGAACTTTAATATCATAATTATTATCCAGTTCTTCAATATCCTCATCTAAACTTTCCCCATCAGCTGACTCAAGGATGGATATGTTCTGCAATGTATCAGCATTGGACTATCAGTGCCTGTAATTGAAAACACGAAATGCTTGGCTATTTTTAACAACTGTTTTGAGAAGCAAATAACATGAGCTCAGTGCCGAACAATTTTCAAGAAGATATAGCCTATAATAAGAGAGAACCATTAGTTTTAAATAGAATGTCTTCTTCTGTCTTATGCCGGTTTCAGAAAAGGTTATTTTGGGATGGGGTTACTAAACGGCTAATAACACACAAAAGGCTACCACCAATGCAATGCTATCACATAGTTTCTGGCTGAAGAGATATATACCCTGCCAAAAATTATGATGAGCATTATTCCTCTCGGATGGTACCGGTAGCCAAAAATTACCGGGTCTGGCTCGTGGCCTAACAGAGTTCCTTGGCTGAGATGGGAGAACCTGCTGGAAGGACAACAATCTCTGCAGCACTTCACAAATCTAGGCTTTATGGGAGAATGGCCAGATGGAAGCCACAACTGAGAAAAAGGCACATGACATCATGCCTGGAGTTTACATAAAATAATGTGAAAGACTCTGAGAGCATGAGACAAAAGATTCTGCGATCTGTTGAGATGAAAATTGCACAAAGATCGAATGTAATGTGTTCAATAGGATGATTTAGTAGGCACTGGGTAAAATGGCGGTAAAACCCATATTTATATGCCTTTAAACCTCTTTAAACCTTGACATAAATTGAATTTTACACTTGAATACAGTAGAACATAAAATGTTTTTGTAATATAATACTTCCAAGAACCTCAAGTTTTGCAGTACTTCATTTACAATAAAGGTTCGATGTGGTGGTGGAAAGAATGATGTTCGGGACTGCTTCTGGGCCGTATCAATTACACTAATCTTCTGGATTTATTTTTTGACAATCATTAAAATCATTATTTTATTAAAGTAGAAGGCCTATAAACTTCAACACTCCTGCTCTGTTATTCAATGCATGACTCACGAGTCACTGGCGGCCCCTGGTGGCCTAAAGTGCGGCCCCTGATATGCGGCCGATAATATACAAATGTGAAAACACCCGATCATAATCTGCCATAAATGCTATCAAATTGACCGATGAGTTTCCAATGAGTGTTCCAACACGAAGCATAAAAATAACATTACTACATCAGTCGATGGCAGGATACAAACAATTATGCTTGCAGCCCAGTTAACCATAACGGAGAAGAGTACGTGGGGGCGAGGCCTAATAGCAGCCATTGCAGAGTCTTGGAGGTGGTGTGGCGGCTCTCACATCGATTTATTATCAGCAAAAATGTCTCCGCTATAAAACTAGATGGTATTCATAGATATACATACCCCATCAGTCTTTCGGATATGGTGTGAGCCAACTCTTGTTTTTTAAGGTTTTCCTTTGATCCAACATGACTGCCAGGCCATGTGACCAATGACAGCATCTGTATCAAACCAAATTTCCCATGGGTAATTGATCAATTAGTTAAATTTAGCATTGATCGGCCAAGCGGTTTCTCCTACAAAGATTTTCCCTTAGATCCAATATGGCTGCCAGACCACGTGACACATGATGGTCATTTTTATGAAAATCCTCTTGAAATTTCAAGTCAATCAGATGAAAATTGAGGATTTTATAAATTTGGCCTATCTTGACCTTTTGGCTCATATAGACCTCAGAAACAATTGGTGGTTGAATTCAGTGAGCTGAGATGAATATCCTGCTCAAATTTCATGTCAATCGGATGAAAATTTAAAATTTCAGCAATTCGCCCAATGTTGACCTCGAAAGAGTGACCGCTTATACTGCATTGTCATGCAACATGTGGAAAAGTTCCAATTTCCTCCACCGAGCGGTTTTTGATGTATGCTCCCGATCGCTTCACTCTGCTTTTCGCTTTGCGAGCACAGGGTAACAATGCACCATCAGAGGCCCCTCGAGTGGCTTGGTGGGAATGGAATGAGGACTTCAGATTGGGAGTGGGTTATAATCATAACTAGGTCACGCCTTTTGGGTCGTATGAGGAACAGATCTGTGTAACATGAAAGCTGAATGTTCAACGGTTTTTGAAATATCGTGCACACAAAAGTAAATGGAGAGATGATGGCCTGTCGATCTTATGGAGCTCATTAAAATGCCCGTTCTCTCAGCCCCCCCCCCCCGACTTCGTCGGAGAGGTGGGACACAGAAAGGAGGGGGGAGTATAGGTGAACACAGGGTTACGATATGGGACCTCTTGTGGCGCTACTGATTGAAGCCCCACCCTAGCTACCTGGTAAAGCGATATCGAAAACATTTATACAACAAGCGGTGGGTCTTCACCCTTCCCCACACATGTAATGCTATCCTCATATTTCCCGCCAAAAATCCCATCTAGTTATTACGTACAAGGATCACAATATGAAGGCTGGAGAATAACTGTTAACGAAACTTCGACAAAACTATTCTCCCAAGTCGACTAGGGTGGTACAATTGTAAGTGATGAAAAACGCACTGGTGTCTCCTGATTATCTTTGTTCTGTACGTGATGCAATCGAACACTTGAATTTGTCCATGCCTACCTTCACATGGTCATCGAGTGAGAACAGGGTCTTCACCTGTCTGGTCCACGTGGAAGCAAAAGGTAAATGTACACGAGTGTGTTCAGCAATAGCATATGTGAGAAACTTCTGTTACAAACGAAGTAAATACCATAGGTGTGTACAATACTGTATGCAGCACTTTGAATTCTAGCCTCCAGGTACATTTCTAGGTTTACCTTTCGTGAGAGGGGCACTCACTCACACAATCACAAAACACCAAAATGAAGCTCTTTGAGACCACGAGGGGGCAGTGCTCTCTGGATATACATGATACACAGCTGTGTCTGAGTTTTTGTTGAACTAGACTGAAGGAGCCTGGCGAGCTCATCTGTCCTTAACTTCAGGCTCTTGGTGGACTTACTGAACACGTCAGAGTACACCACTTATGTAGGACTTCCATCGACATTCCAAAGCAGTCTACACATCAACATCGTGTATGAAATCTGAACCTGGGATACCAGCTTCATGTTCTTCTTCCTCCTCCACACAGTTGACCACACTTTCTCAATAATGGAGTGGTTTCATTCAGGTGTTTGACCACTCTTCAACAGGAGCATTTTCCCTTGGAGTAAAACCTGAAGGATAGTGCTCGGAAGTAAGTTTGTGACTTGATAATAAGAGTAAGCATAACCAAAATAAAGTTAACCTCGCAGTGTTTCTAGAACATAAAGAAACAAGAAAAAGAGCACTCAGAGATTGCAGACCCTCGCCAGGACTTGTATCGTGTGGTGTGTGGTGTATTGTGTTGTGCTTGTGCAGTTTTGTGTGGTGTATTTTGTGTGGCGTTTGTGTACTGGTGTGTTACATAATTTAAAAGAGACATAATTAGAACTGCCACTTTATAAATGCTGGCAGTGATGACTGGTTCAGCCATTTCAGAGAAGAATATTTTGAAGGTTTTTTCTTTTTACAGGGTGGGGCATTTATTTCTGACGGTTTATTATCCTTATAACTTTTTTGTTTCTAAACCAAATAAAATAAAATTTCGATACAACACAGGAACATGCTTCACCTTTTTAAAATCAATGTTGATTCTTTATTTCTTAAAAATTACATCAGACAAATGGGCCCCTTTCGAATTAGTGCATTCATGGCAGCGGATCATCATATTGTTCATTACCGCAAGCAATGACTCTTGATGAATCGAGGGGATGGTTCCAGTGATGTTTGCCTTCCATTCATCGATCGATGTTGGATGTTCCTTACAAACTTTGCCCTTCAGAAATCCCCACAGGAAGAAATCTGGTGGAGTTAAATCTGCCAAATCAAAGTGTGCCTCATCTGTCATGATGACCTTGTTTGTGAAATTGGCATGCTCATTGCATTTAAAAAAAATTAAAAATTTAAAAAAACAAATGCTCACTACATTCAACGTACTCCATCATTAAAAACTTTCCAGTATTATATGTAAAACAAAGAAAACAATAATTAGTTATACCAAGACTGCTTCTAGCTAGAAAGATTACAAATGTCTCAGATATAAATGCCCCACCCTGTATAAAACAATACAATTGCTGAATCACGTGACCGATGACGTAATCAAAAACATTTTGTGGACCATTTTACCCCGAGATGACCCTCAAAAATATTCATACTGATCGGATGTAGCGTTCTACACATGCAATTATGATTGCACAACGAAGGTTAATATGATGTCATAAAAAAATCACACATTCCCCATGAGGGGTCGTTGCTATGTGCCATGTTTAAATTTTTTTCCTTGGTACGGTTTCAGAGATCGAGGTCCAAAGTTTTACCAACATGGTTGCTGCACCACGTGACCTCTGACATGATAATTATCATTAAAACATTCCACGTGAGTAGTCGCACCAATGGTCAAAATTTCATCTCAATCTGACAAGCGGCTGCAGAGAAAAACATTAAAGTTCAGGGTGGACAAACAAACAGACAGACAAACGAACCCAAATGGAATCCCCTCTCCTTCGGCAAGGGTAACAAAGGTGTCTTTAAAGAGAGTACCTACTCCCAGGGAATAACGTAAGAAGCGAGTCATCCGAGTCGTTATCACAGCAAAACGCCAGTTAAATCGGGCTATTTATTACCAGCAAATGCCATCCGTCGTTTCACTGACTGGAATAGTGAGAGGGGGAGAAGGATGGGGAGGAGAGAGACAGAGACACACAGAGAGACAGATAGACAGACAGACAGAGAGAGCAGCTGGAGGGTAAAGGAGAGAGGAGGGGTGGGGCAGAAACCTTTGTGCAGGTTGTTAAAAATATATATATAAAGAGGACCCAGATGAAGGGGCCCTACACCTAGTATTTTCCCAGGGCCTATGCTGGCTCTTGGCTACCCTGAGTGCAAGCCAACTCTTGTGGCGGCAAATTTGTAATTGCACCGATTGACATGTCCTGAGTTATAGGTGTACAAATTATAGTTTGAATATTTTTCCATGTACCCTCAATATGTGCTATATCAAATGGTACATGACAGATTCCTTAACCCCAGGCTTTGCGAGTGTGGGATAACAATGTTAACCTTTAAAAAGACCAATCACCTCGATTTCTTACATCGTTTTTTTTTGGCGGGGGGGGGGGGGCACACACTTACTGATCAGCAGTCGTGGGACTCCAGAGTGCAGACAGTCAATGAGTGTTCAATTCACGCGAATATTTTGAGTTCATGATGAAGAATGATAACTTTTTTTTGAACTTCCTCATCATGCTTCCTGATCCTATATCTTCAGCATCTATTTACCCTAATTGATTTGCAGCAAGCAAAAATATATTTTTTCCCCTATTTTTAGTCCATTTTTGGTATTTCAATGCTGTTTAAAAACTATTTTTCCCCCCAAAAAATGGCAAAAAGATAGGGTTCCTTTCCTTTTTTTGTTACTATTTTGGTGATTTCAGTGGTTGCATTGCTATTTTTTCACTATTTTTTCCATACTTTGTCTTATTTACACCAAATTGGTTGCTTTTGATTTTCACTATTTTCCTGGATTTTGTTTTCTATGCCAAATTTGCTATTTCTTTTTAACCATTTTCCTGGATTTCGTTTTTTATACCAAATTTGCTATTTTTTTCACTATTTTCCTGGATTTCGTTTTTTATACCAAATTTGCTATTTTTTCTATACTTTGTTATATTTATACCAAATTGGTTGCTATTTTGTCACTATTTTCCTGGACTTTGATTTATTTTTTAAACACCAGATTTGCTGCTCCATTTATTTGCTATTTTTCTGTATTTTGTTTGTTTTACACCATATTTGCTGCTATTTTAAACTATTTTTCCATACTTTGTTGTTTTTTTTTTACACTAAATTTGTTGCTTTTTTATTTTTTTTACACCAGATGTGCTGCTATTTCTTTTCTATTTTTCTGTACTTTGTTTTACACCAAAGTGGTTGCTATTTTTCTCCAATTTGTTTTATTCAAAAAAAAATATCCTATTTATTTCCCTATTTTTTTGTTCCAAATTGGCTATTTAAAATCTATTTTTCATTTATTTTTTTCTCTTTTTTTTGTTCCAAATCTCACGATTTCAAAAATATTTTCTCATGTGGAAAAAAAAATAGGAACAATAATGTATTTTTTCCTATTTTTGGGGGACTCGAGTAATAATGCGTTTCTCATTGTCCCTTTTGACAAATTTTAATACATGTGTGTAAGCTTGGTATTGGCTTAACGATGAACGTGGCTGGTTTAAGATGTTTGGGTCCTGAGTTTGAGCCACCTGTTCAACCATTAAATAACACCAGGTGTGTTGACTTAGCCTGTCATCCTTCCAAGGTCAGCAAAATGAGTACCAACTTACTAGAAACAGGGGGCACTGCATCATTGGCATGGCCGCACCCGCAAAAAAACGATGCAGCCAAGCAGCCACAGGCTGCACACGAAACAACTGCATTGCATGTACAGTGCAATCAAATGACATGAATGACAAAGCGGGTGGACGAAATGGATGAAGGAGGTGGTTAAGAAATGGAGGACAGAGATGTAAGAGTGGATTGGGGAAGAGGAGAGGGTGGTTTGGGAAAGAGGAGAGGGTGGTTTGGGAAAGAGGAGAGTGTGGTTTGGGAAAGAGGAGAGGGTGGTTTGGGAAAGAGGAGAGGGTGGTTTGGGAAAGAGGAGAGTGGTTTGGGAAAGAGGAGAGGGTGGTTTGGGAAAGAGGAGAGGGTGGTTTGGGAAAGAGGAGAGGGTGGTTTGGGAAAGAGGAGAGGGTGGTTTGGGAAAGAGGAGAGGGTGGTTTGGGAAAGAGGAGAGGGTGGTTTGGGCACGAGGAGAGGGTGGTTTGGGAAAGAGGAGAGGGTGGTTTGGGAAAGAGGAGAGGGTGGTTTGGGAAAGAGGAGAGGGTGGTTTGGGAAAGAGGAGAGGGTGGTTTGGGAAAGAGGAGAGGGTGGTTTGGGAAAGAGGAGAGGGTGGTTTGGGGAAGAGGAGATGGTGGTTTGGAGAAGAGGAGATGGTGGTTTGGAGAAGAGGAGATGGTGGTTTGGGAAAGAGGAGAGGGGTGGAGGAGATAAAATTGGAAGAGGTTAGGCAATTGAAGAGGAGGCTGTTGGATCGAGTACAGAAAATGGAGGAGGGTTTTAGATGGAAGTTATTTATTGTATTATATTTGTATACAATGTCGAGCTTGTGGAGGAGCCAGAACATAGAACGATCAGGACGTAAGATAACAAAAACTAGGACAACACTCAGTAGAGCGCATACCTCTGCCACGCATTGCCTGATCCACAAGAACATATAGGGCCCAATATATTTTTGAACTAGGGCAATTGGTAGAGCGCATACCTCCGTCACACAATGCCTGATCCAAGAGAACATATCGGGCGCAATACATTTTTGAAATATCGTGCTATATGTCGATTTTGAGCCCCATCTCTCAATGGTGAAGAATCACTTTAAAAATTTGAGTAGTCGGATTCGGATTCGGATCTTCACCAAAATCGAATCAATTCCTCCTTGTCACATACCCAATATGTCCACCAAGTTTCGTCCAAATCCGTCCACAACTTTTTGAGACATCGTGCTATATATTAGTTTAGCCCCATCTGTCAATGGTGAAGAATTACTGAAAAAATTGTCAGATCCGGATCTTCACCAATATCGAATCAGTTCGTCCTTGTCACACACCCATGTCCACAAAATTTCATCCGGATCCGTCTACAACTTTTTGGGATATCCTGCAAGCAAACAAAGAAACAAACAGAAAGGGGTGAAAACATCACCTCCTTCACCTTCAGTGGTGGAGGTAATGAACAATTGAGAGAGAGGACAGGATATACCAACAGCAGGATTGGGGAACAAAATAGATTGAGACTTGGAAAAATGAGGGAATGGGGGCACACAGGAGGTGGACAAGATGGATACAGAAGCAAACTCTCAGTAAGGAAAACAGGAAAGTTGGAAAGAGGTGCAAGAACTTGGAAGGTTATAGCGGTGATAGAGGAAAGGGATGGAGAGGAGGTTATGCATGGAGGAGATGGTGGTATTCGAGAGTATTTTGGGGGTTCGGGGATGGAGAAGAGGATATCTGCTGGAGTTTCGTGGATGGAGAGGAATGGAGGAGGTTTGGGATGATGTCGAGGGTGTCGGCTGGAGATTAGGAATGGGGAGGAGGTTTGGGGTATCGGTGGGGGTAAACACCGACCGATCTCCGTGCATCATACTTCTTAAATATGCACCGTAGCCCACAGGGTGTAACACAACGCAATGCCCTCACCGCAGTACTTATGGAGCACTAGTATGGATGCTGTCCTGATGACCTGTTGCTACACGTTTCTGCTGATCACACCTGGCGTCCTCAAGTGCACTCTTGCCTTGCCACCATCCAACCCATTGCAGGAAGTTGGCTGGGGTGACTTCATGCGTTTGCGCCATCTATACGCAACCAACCACCGCAGCACTCGCAGTGGATTCCTTCAGATTCTGAGTGACGGGAGTGTGTACGGAGCATGGAGGCAAAATTCTCATAGTGAGTGTGTGCAAAGAAAATGATAAAATATTCACCTTGAGTGTGTGCACAGTGAATGGTGTGTGAGTGCGTGACAGACACAGACAGACAGACAGACAGACAGACAGACAGACAGACAGACAGACAGACAGACAGACAGACAGACACACACAATGGTGTACGTCCTGACCAATGGCTCGTAATGAGCGGGGTGCACGCGTGACAGGTGTTATGGAGATCAAATCTGTGGCACGAGGAGTCGTGGTGATCAGAGGCGTGAGGACGGACAAGTTCTTGTGCGTCGATGCTGATGGAAGACTGCACGGATCGGTGAGCCGATTCACAATTGATTACACAGACACGACATTCGTTCTCCTGGGTTCATACAAACCCGACACCTGTCGCTAAGTCATGCCGTGTCCTCTCGCAGACCGTTCGATCATGAATCCGAGTAAAAATGCACACAAACGTCTTCATTTTCCTTTGTCTATCGAAACGAGCAGCGAGGACCCACCCGTCCGATGGGCGATCTTGTTCCAAGCATGCGACACGTTCTGATGTCTGTACCTACATTCGGGCGGTGTATAGGTAATTGACATGCGTATAGGCAAAAAAAAACATATTAAAAACCGGGATATGTGCAAGAAGCAAAAACATTCCGACTGCTTATAATTCAAAACACCTTACTTCACTGGAAAACTGGGGACAGGGATACTGCACAAAATGGTGGAGACTTGTAATACCATCCCCTACCTGGAGGCGGCGCTACACGATACACATTAACATAGACAGAGAATTTGCTTCCCTCCCCCAAGAGCACTGGGAAATATTAAACACACCTGGACATTAATTGGGCCAATGTTGATCCGATGACACAAGTCTGGATGGAATTAGCCCAGAACTGGAGAGCATCTCACACACACACACACACACACACACGCACGCACGCACGCACGCACGCACGCACGCGCGCACGCACGCGCGCACGCACGCACACACCGGACCGTGAATTATGGATATGTTCTTGTGTATGGCAGCTCGGAAGCCGGGTAACCAGCATTTCTTGGAAGTACAGCTGTGCTGCTGATGCTGTGCTCCTCTCCCAGTACACTGGAACTCATTTCACCAACCTCAGAAGGATGACAGGCTGAGTCAATTCAGCAGCCAACGGAGCTCAAACTCAGGACCCTTATATCCCAAGCCAGCCAGCGCCACCACTAAGCCAACACAAAGCTTGAATTACAGTGAGGATGCAACAATTGTTTCACTATTTTGAGTTCGTTCCTGGATATTCTGTACCGACTGCATCAGAAATTTAACGAAACGCACTGTTGATCGTTGAAGAGTTATCAATAAAATTGTTTCCATCAGAATCTATACCCATAAAAACGAAAAGCACGGTCAGTGAGGCGGTAAGGCGGTGGGTGAAGCCGTGAGCCTGTGAGGTGGTGAAGCGGTGGGTGAAGCCGTGAGCCTGTGAGGCGGTGAAGCGGTGGGTGAAGCCGTGAACCTGTGAGGTGGTGAAGCCGTCCGTCAGTCCGTGAAGACGATAAGCCTTTCAATCACATCCTGTTTGAACGTTAATTCCCCAAAACCCTTAAGACCCCGAAAGACCCATCAAAGCTCAGGACCCAAAAGACCCCAGCAGACCCAGATAACCCAAAAATCCCTGAGGACCAAAAAGACCCAAAGGACCCTGAAAACCCCAAAAGACTCAAAAGACCCTGAAGACCCAAAAATATCCAAAAGACCCTGAAGACCCTTTAGACATTAACACCATTTCCACCCCTTACACCCTACAGGCTGATTAAACAGCTTAGATCCTTGACCATTTAGACCATTTGGACCTTCTTATGTCATAAATTAAACTTCAAATAAATATAATAACGCCAATATTACAAACAAATTTGTTGAAAAGAAATGTTTGTATTCCGGTTGGTGTAAATCACGCCAACACAGCAGATCTGTGACGTCAATGTATGTAACGACGAGTGGAGAGGCGAGCGTAGCGAGCCGATCCACACGAAACTAAACAAGGGTGTGTGGAAGAGGGCATCTGGATCAGTGTGGCGTACAACATGCGTTTAGGAAGAGCCATGGGACAAAATGAAAAAACAGAAAATATTAATTGAGGAAAGGGAGAGGACGATGACAGGAGAGAGAGAGAGAGAAAAAAGGGGTTGAAGAAAGAAGGGAAGTGAGTTTGTTAGAAGAGGAGGGAAGGGGGAAAGGCATGTGTAGCATCAGTTATAAAGGGAAACGTTGGGCTCCACGAGATTGGGTGAGGGTGGTGATTAGAGGGGAGGACAGTTCACACGTTCTGCAACATTTACATATGTAATAAATGATAGGTCATCAAATCATGTCAATTTTCTGGGCGACTGTCAATGCGTCACTTTCGCTCAAACGATCGAAACAGCCACTTAAATATTAGATCCAAGTCCAGATTAACGGCCAAAAGTGCACCGTCATCAAAGATCATTTGTTGTTCGTCATATATATATATATATATATATATATATATATATATATATATATATATATATATATATATATATATATATATATATATATATGCAAATCAGGACATAAAGCCGTTCAAATTTGCATATGCATATTGAAGGGCATGGTTATCAAAACGAGACCAAAGTGTCGCTCTTTTGGACATTGAACTGGGCGTCCATTTGCTGACATTAGTTGATGGACGTTAGACATCCCATGGTGTCCTTCGTAAAGAGTAGGTGAGCCATCATGATGGTTGAGTAGGTGTAGGTATGCCCGGCACGAATGCCGGGTGTAGGTGTAGAGCAGGTGAGCCACCATGAACAAATGATAAATTCCGCCCTGAATTCGTGTGTCGAAGTGACGATCCGTCCAGGATTGTAACCCGAGTCAAGTAGCTGCTTCGGAAAAACCGACGCCCTGTATAGAGCATGGTTCATGAGATGATGATGTTACCGTTTTGTTTAAAACTTTTTCGAATCGATGGCACTGAAAGCTGGAAGAAATTTTGAGCAGTTTTGAAAACTTTAAAAGAAGTCAACAGATATTTCTGTGGTTGCCAATTGGAATAATTACAGCAGAGTTCATAATCCATATCAGGGCAAGCAAGAGAGCTGAGGATGTGCACTCGCCTTTGAGCAGTCCAGCCTGGCTTCAAATCTCAACCCAATTGAAAACTGTCACCCTGGTGTTTCACAGGCAGGGTGATTCATCCATGCCATCCCTCAGGTCAGGTCAGGTATGGGAGCATGCGGCAGAGCAGCGCTTCGCTGCGTCCACTTTCCGCCGGTTCCGGTGGTGACATTCCGGTGGTGACATGATGGTAGTCTCCTGCTGAGACTAGCTAAGGCTTTAAGAGACCAGCTTAGTTTCCAGAAACTTAGGATCCCAATCCTCAATGCTATTGCTTTGAGTTGTCTTTGAACTTACAGCCTCTTGGATGCCTGAAATGTCCTCTGCCTGTGGCTGTGCAGGCGGTGTATGGAGAAAGTAGCTGCGCATTTCGAGAACGCCTTCTGGGTGATGGCAGAAATGTCTACGAGACTCTGCACAGTGGAAAACGGATCGAGCTCCAGCAGGGGCCAGGAAAGATCGCCCGACTCTCGCGCTTCTTGCCTGTTGCGAGCTACGAGCCCATCGAGAACTTGCACGGGTGGAACAGGCAGGAGGCTAGTGGGCAACTCAGTGAAGAGGAACTGTCGCCCGATTCGGTGGACCCTCTGGGAGTTTTGGTGAAGTGGAGACGGCCGTGTCAAGGAAGCAGCTCCTTGATCTCATAGTTGTGGGACGCACTCAAAGAAAGACTTTGCCACGTAAACTATGCCAAACAATTGATAATTTTTAGGGACTGCAATTACCGTGTTGTGTTTTCGGTGTTGGTTGGGTAGTTCTAGTTACTTTGTGTTTTTCTCACAGTTGTGATGTGTAAACTTGTCATGAGTAACAACCCCTCATGCTTTTCTCAAGTTGGTTTTCAGATATTTCCTGACATTTCACCAATGCATTTACAGAAAAAAATCTTACTTTATTCCTTTTTAAGGAATCCTGTAATGTACAACTACTTCCTTAACAGCCCGAATTATTCCCGTAATGCTGAATTCCCAGGTTCAAATGTATATGTTATGTTGTTTTGTCCATTGACTACTTATGGACCGCGGCCGAGTTTTAAAAAAATGCATTTGCGTTGTCCATTTCGTGGGAGTAGGTACCTCATAATCACACCAATGTCAGGTTATGAATCACCTATCACAAATACTGATGTTCATTTTCGCAAAGATTGAGTGTTTTGCAGCATTTTTCATTTGAAAATCACAAAATGTCCCAATAGAAGCGGGAGTGATGACATCACAACTGATGTCTTTGTCAGAATCATAAAAACAGCCAGTCATGGGGTCTCAAATAAGAGACCCTGTGATTGGCTGTTTGGTAAATAGAGATCCATTAAAACAGCCCATCATGGGCATCTCTCGACGGCCTGCTGTGTGCATGTTGTGGAAGGGACCAAAGGGAAGATAATTTTTTTTTTCTTGATGTGAGCTGGATGAAATCTCGACAAGTTTTGTGTAGGAATTTAGTGAGGCCACATCGAGAATGTATGTAGTTTTGGTCACCACAACATGGATAAGTGTCCACCTCCCTTATAATAGGAATTGTAAATTAGCTCAGATGTAACTATCCATCCATTTTGACCATACTCTGTGCAGAGCGTTGGTGCTGCCTAAGCAGTCTCCTTGGGCACAATCCTGGATGGGTCACCACTCCGACAGTATACCAGCAAGCTGGCACTCATTTTGCTGATCTCGAAAGGATGACAAGCAGTCAACCCCACCTGGCATTAATTCAACAGCCGAGTGAAATTTGAACTCAGGATCCGAGGATCCCAAGCCCACCACCCTAACCATTAAGGCAACACCAGGCATAGGTGTAACCAATCACCTTCAAAATCACACATCAATATAATTGGCCTCCACCTGTGTTAAATTGAAGTGATTCTGATAGTTTCAGAATAAAATCAGCTGTTCCTGTAGGTTTCCTCTGCTGGGTAGTGAATTTCACAGCAAAGACTCAACCATGAGAACCAAGGAGCTATCAAAAGACCTCCCCCCCACCCCCCCCCCAAAAAAAAAGTTGTGGAAAGGCACAAATCAGGGGATGGGTATTGAAATATTTTGAAGGCCTTGAATATCCCTTGAAGCACAGTCCAGACAATCATTAAGAAGTGGAAGGCATATGGTAAAACCAAGACCCTTCATCGATCAGGCCGTCCATCCAAAACTGGATGATCAAGCAAGGAGGAGACTGATTAGAGAGGCCGATGGAACCTTGAAATAACTACATGCCTTTATGGCAAAGACTGGTTATTGTGTGCATGTGTCAACAATATCCCAAACACTCCACAAGTCTGACCTTCATGGTAAGGTGGTAAGAAGGAAGCCATTATTCAAAAAATCCCACCTTGATTTACGTTTGAGGGATGCAAAAAAACACTCCGGAGATTCTGAAGCCATGCGGCAAAAAGTTTTGTGGTCTGACGAAACCAAGATGGAACTTTTTGGCCTGAATGCAAAACGTTATATTTGGTGCAAACACAACATAGCACATCACCCAAAGAACACCATCCCTACTGTCATGCATGGTGGTGGCTGAATCATGTTATGGAGATGTTTCTTATCAGCAGGGACTGGGGCACTTGTCAGGACAGAAGGAAAAATGGATGGAGCAAAATACAGAAATATCCGAGAAGAAAACCTGCTGCGCCCTCTGCAAGAAACCTGAAATTGGGACGGAAGTTCACCTTTCAGCATGACAACAACCCGAAGCACACATCCAAAGCTCCACTGGAGTGGCTAAGAAGCAAAAAGATAAATGTTCTTGAGTGGCCCAGCCAGAGCCTCAACCTAAATCCAATCAAAAATCTGTGGCATGATTTGAAGATTGCTGTCCATTAGTGTTCCCCACGCAACTTCACTGAGCTTGAACAGTTTTGTACTGAAGAATGGGCAAATATTGTCCAATCAAGGTGTACAAAATTAGTAGAGACCAATCTCAACAGAGTCACAGCAGTAATCGCTGTCAAAGGTGCTTCCACCAGGTATTAACTCGAAGGGGCAGGGTGGACATTTATCCAACCAAGATATTCTAGTTTTGTATTTTTAATTAATTTTCTGCAATTTGTTTTTAACTTAGACATTGTGTGTTACGATGTGTAAATAAAGGTGAAAAATCTGATTTAATGTAATTTAATTCCAGGCTACAAGGCAACAAAAGGTGAAAATTTTGAAAGGGGGTGTAGACTTTCTATGGGGACTGTGTGCACACGGGTTGTCCCGTGGATTTCCCACCACTTGTGCACATGGCCTGTCCAGCTGCGTTTTGCACACCACTCATTCACACGATCAACTCCAAGGTTTTCTTTCTCCCTCATTCTTTTACCACACAATGTTCTCACATTCACTCTTCCTATGCACACAAGCCATCTGACGGCGGTCCCGCAGCTGCTTCCGAGCATTCCGCATTCGTGCCGAGCATTCCGCGAGCACCAATCGCATCACGCAGAACGTCAGGCCTTTGTCATCGGCTCCCGTGGGAAAATTTTTAGAACTCATTTTATTTTCAATTCGTTTACTTGCTCCCATTCAAGTTGTCCATGCTCGGGTAATTTATCCAGTGCGGAGAGTTTACCGTCCATCAGATAAGGTTTCGTTGTCCAATGTGGCTGTGAGACCATGTGACCGATGATGTTTAAATTGTCAACCAATATTCCCAATGCATAGTCAATCGTATTAAAAAAATATTATTTCTGGGAAACTGCTTAACTTACCATGCTATATGTTATGAATATAATCCACTGCTCTTGGAGCATATATTTTGATAATGATGATGTCATCAGTGGGGTGGGGTGGCAGCCACATTGGTTTAAAGGGAAGTACTAAAAAAAATTATATGTCGGAAACTGCTGAAGCAATCAATAAGAAACTTGGCAGTTATGATCCACTCCCCTTTCTCCATCTAATGTAAATTGTTTCACATCAATACGTTTAGCCGTTTTGGAGAAAAGGGTTTTTAATTATCGATTGTCAAACTAACATGGCTGCCAAACCACGTGACTGATGATATCATCATTTTTACCCTGTGTGCAGAAATGGTAGCACATGACACTTTGTAAATTTTGCTTCGATGAGATAAGAGGTTCTAGAGAAAACTTTATTTAATATTTTCCTTCAATCCAATATGGCTGTGGACCATGTGGTCCATCACATTGAAATTTAAAACATATGGTCGACTTGTTTACTAGATCATATTTTCTGAAGTTTCACTTTGATTGATGAAGGGGTTCCAGAGGAAACATTGTTTAATATTTTCTTAAAATACAATATGGCTGCCAAACCATGCGACCAGCATTAAAAAGAGCAGGGAACTTTTTGTTTGTCTTGGATAGTCAGTCACACCTGTAAAATTTTACCTTTATCTGGTAAGCTTTTCTCGAGGAGAAGATATTTTAAAGTTTTTAATTTTCAATCCAAGATGGCTGTTGAACCACGTGACCTATGACATCATAAATTTCGATTCTGCCTCAAATTGGGTAGTGGATCATGCTTGTGAAGTTTCGTCTTAATCAGATAAGGTGCGTTTTTCTATCCAAGGTGGCCGCCAAGCCATGTGATGTATGACATCATAATGTTGCCATGTATGCAGCAATGGTGCGTGATGATACAAGTGAAGTTTCGCTTCAATCAGATAAGCGGTTCCAGAGAAAACATTATTTAATATTTTTCTTCGATCCAATATGGCCAACGAACCCCATGACCTCAATTATTCATTATCACCCTCGTATCCCCAACCCATGCAGAACATGTTGATGAAGTTTCCCTTCACTCTCCCAAGCTGTTCTGGAGAAAAAGATTGTTGAAGGTTTTCTAGTAAATTCAAGATGGCTGCCAGACCATGTGATTGAAGACGTCATCGTCAAAGTTTATTCAGCATGCCCATCGATCATTTGTTCTGTAAATTCATCATGGCTAGTGCAGTTTTACTTGGATCTGTAAAGCGATTCTGGAGAAGAAGATTTTTTTCCTTATTTTTTTTTTTGAACAATATTGCTGCCAAACCACGTGATGGATGACGTCATAAATTTTTATAATTTCATTTTTATTTGGTCAAAGATCATATGTCTGAAGGTTCAGATTTTTAGGACTAGTATATCAAGTCAATAAATTTTGGCTGCTCTCCAAATTCACCTATTACGTCATCATTACAAGGTCCTTATTACACATCGTCAGTTTACTGTGATGTGCTAATTTTCAAATTTTTCTGATCGGTGGTTTCAGAGATTTTTTTATTTCGTTTAAACCAAGATGGATGGCATACCATGTGACCTGTGACGTCCTAATTATCACCAAATATTCTCCATTGGGGGGGGGGTGGGGAGGGGGTCACACTAACCCCAACAATTTTGTTTCAATCGGACAAGCGGTTGCTGAGAAAAAAACATGTTGAAGAAATAATCGAGCAAAAAATCCAGAACAGAAACTAGAAGGACACTTGGTGGAGCGCATCCCTCCGCCCCGCAATACCTGATCCACGAGAACATATCGGGCCCATTACATGTTTGAGATATCATGCTGTATATCGTTTTTGGCCCTATCTCTCTGGTGAAAATCACTAAATAAATTAAATAATTCTCGTATCCAGATCCGGATATTCACCAAAATCGAATCGATTCATCCTTGTCACACACCCAACATGTCCACCAAGTTTCATCTGAATCTGTCCCCAACTTTTTGAGATATTGTGCTCAAAATCGTTTCAGCCCCATCTCTCAATGGTGAAGAATCACTGAAATAATTCTAGTAGTCGGATCTGGATTTGGATCTTCACCAAAATATCATCAGTTCGTCCTTGTTACACACCGAACCTGTCCACAAAATTTCATCTCGATTCCATACACAACGTTTTGAGATATCCTGCACACAAACAGATAGACAGAGAGAGGAGAAAACAAACTCCTCACCTTCGGTGGTGTAAGTAACAATAGGGTACCAGAGCCTGAAAGGCTAGTGGTACCCTAATAAGGTAGGAACCTGTAAGTATTGGAGATAAAAGGGTAGAGGGATGGTGACGGGACTTTTAGGTTACTTGAGCATTGATGGGTGAATGTGTGCATCTGTGCGGAGTGTTGAAGGTGAGGGTCTCGTCAAGGGGTGTTGTGTGGGTGATGTGTGTTTTTTACCCAGACCCATACGCCCTCCACTGAAAAACAAACAAATAAATAAATAAAAAACACTTCATTAAAAGAATAAAACATTTTGCATTTTCTTCTTTTGATCTTGTGTTGATAAATTGGTGTGGTCTTCATGTAGCACAGGCATGATGGGCTGAATGACCTCCACCTGTCTGATAATCTTGTGTTACCTTTGGACCATTCTTTCCTCTAGACGTGCTCTCTACCTTTGGACCATTCTGTCCTCTCGACGTGCTCTCTACTTTTGTACCATTCTTTCCTCAAGACGTGCTCTCTACATTTGGACCATTCTGTCCTGTAGATGTGCTCTCCACCTTTGGACCATTCTGTCTTGTAGAAATGCTCTCTACCTTTGTACCATTCTGTTCTGTAGATGTGCTCTCTACCTTTGGACCATTCTGTCCTGTAAACGTGCTCTCCACCTTTGGACCATTCCGTCCTGCAGACGTGCTCTCTACCTTTGGAACATTCTGTCCTGTAAACGTGCTCTCCACCTTTGGACCATTCCATCCTGCAGACGTGCTCTCTAACTTTGGACCATTCTGTCCTGTAGACGTACTCTCTACCTTTTGGACCATTCTGTCCTGTAGACGTGCTCTCTACCTTTTGACCTTTCTGTCCTGTAAACGTGCTCTCTCTCTTTGGACCATTCTGTCCTGTAAACATACTCTCAACCTTTGGACCATTCTGTCCTGTAAACGTGCTATCTACCTTTGGACCATTCTGTCCTGTAGACGTACTCTCTACCTTTGGACCATTCTGTCCTGTAGACGTGCTCTCTACCTTTGGACCATTCTGTCCTGTAGACGTATAAGGATTCCCAATTCAGCTGAGCCTTCTCCAGGAATGACCCACGAATGTAAAAGTTTCCTTTTCTATTCCACAGCGAGCGGATCACACTCTCAACGCGTGCTCGGGGGAGGCAGGGTGCAGGGGGACCACGACAGCGAGGGTGGAGGAATGGGGCCACCGTGCACTCTTCCCTTTTCCGTCCGTGTCATCTTGTTCGTCTCAAAAAGAAATATCTGATGAACCAACGAACCCACATCGGCTCCTGTGCATGGCACCGCGTCGTGTTCCAAATCATTGTGTGGTTCCCTTTCTTGGGCTTGGACCTCAGGCAACAAGCACGATGGAAGAGTAAACCTATGGTGTTTATCAGGCAGACAGTCGTTCTCATGGATGGGGAAATCAGGATTTTCTCGGCTGAATGTCGATGGAGGTGTGCTCACCGTTGTGGGAACGAAGGTTCATCAACGTTTCCATTGTGAGCACTGTTCAAAAGTCTCGCTTTGAAAATGTTTTCACGCCTGAAACGTCAGTTCACCTTCCCACGGTGCTCAGCACAAACACCTCTCTGTGTCTCTGTGTCTCTGTGTCTCTGTCTCTGTCTCTGTCTCTGTCTCTGTCTCTGTCTCTCTCTCTCTCTCTCTCTCTCTCTCTCTCTCTCTCTCTCTCTCTCTCTCTCTCTGTCTCTGTCTCTGTCTCTGTCTCTGTCTCTGTCTCTGTCTCTGTCTCTGTCTCTGTCTCTGTCTCTGTCTCTGTCTCTGTCTCTGTCTCTGTCTCTGTCTCTGTCTCTCTCTCTCTTTGGTTGGTTGAGCAAAAAAAAAAATCTGAAACAGCTTGGTTGAGAAAATAAATAGTCCTGATGGTGGTTATCAGGACTCCAACCTGATGCCATTGATTCAGCACCTTCTGTCTCCGATATCATGGAAATCGCACAGAAACCTGAAACTTCGTGAACGTTACATCATTATAGGTGTGTGTTACATTGGGATATGTTATAACAGCTCGGTGATGAGGAGATATTGTCTACATTGATATAACATCCCAGTTTAGTCATTACTCTCGCCATGCCAACCAACTGGGCATGTCTCATGCGTGCCAAGTGGGATGGGAACGAGTGTTTAACACGTGACAGCTGTCTCATTCTTGGAGCGATGGGATTCCTCCTGTGACCTCAACCCTTTACCTTTCCCCTAGATTCCCACCCATCCCCATGATCTGCACCACTCCCGCCCCCAAACCTCTCTCCACATCTTCGAAATCCCCTTCGATCCAAGTCTACCCTCTCCGAACCTTACTTTTAAGGAGTGTGCGAAGGTACACCTCTTTATTTGCGTCGTTCAAAAGGGTTATTTATATATTTTACAGGTGTTCGGTGTCATTCAGTCAGACGGGATGGCAAACTTGCCTTTTACCTGTCTCGCTCGGGTTCGATTCCCGAAGCGATTATATGAACTGTTGGAATGGTGCCTCGTACAGAATTAAGTCAGTACAGTCAGGTGTCCTGTTTGCTCGCATGACGAGATGGATGTAATGACTCCAGGGTGTCCATCCAGAAGATTCGGTTCATTATCGCTGACACGCTCAACAAATTACAACTTCCTGGCCACACTCCCACTGGGAACACAAAGGTAAACGAACCAGGTAATGCTGGTAGGACAGAGAGACACAGAGACAGAGACACAGAGACACAGACACCATCTCTTCTCCATTTTAGGTTTTCTCAGAGGTGTTTCCCATCGTGTGCTGCCTTGTTGGCTGCTGGTTGCATCATTGGTTCAGGACGCGGCTATGCCACTGATGCAGTGCCACTATTATCAGTATACTGATACTCATTTTGCCGACTTCGGAAGGATGACAAACTGAGTCAACCCCCTGGTGTTAATTCAGTGGCCAACGGGGCTCGAACTCAGGACCCTCATATCCTAAGCTACCACTCGAACCGCCAAACCAACACCAGGCTCTAAAAGAGGTGGTGAAGGTGCCAAGACCTATTCATGTACAGCACCCAGAGCTTCACTTTTCTTCCAGTTAATTCCAAGAGAAGAAGCAAAGAAAAAAAAAAAAAAATATATATATATATATATATATATATATATATATATATATATATATATATATATATATATATATATATATATATATATATACATATCATGGTTGCTCCTGATTTATGACGCAAAGATCATCTACATCAGCCGATACAGTCAAAGAAGGGCTCCTTGGAAAACAAGTCAGACCTGAGATGTTCTCTCTGAGTGTACAAGGTACGGGTTCCATTGCTCAAGCAAAAAGAAAGCCTGCCATACCCCTCTCTGAACCTACATGGGGCAACAAGCTCATTGGACACCACTTCTCCCAAATTCCATATGTTATTGTAAATGAAATTTTATATTTTTAGATTATGCAATCAATTGATGAATGACTTTATTATTATCTATTTATTTATCCATTATTTGTTTTGTTTCTCATCTGGGCAACATCGCAGGCACCTTTTGAGCTCAGAAGCTGATATTTGGACACGACGGTGAACGAGTGATTTGGCGATTACGGGTATTTTTTGATTTATTGATTAATCAATTCATCGATTAACTATTTCATTCTTTGATGAATTAATCTTCTGAACATTAAAGATTGGGATGAAACAGTGATGGTTTAGGTATGCTATTAGCTAAATGAATAAGAAATTAATTATTTTACGATTATTATTTATTAACTTTAATTACGCAATTAATCAATTATTGTACACCGCTCCCTCGCAATTCCGTTTCCATGTGCTGCACGGTGGCATTGCGAGACGCCTTCGACGCCCCGACAATGTTGCGCGCTGGTCAGGTCAGGTATGGGAGCATGTGCCAGAACAGCGCGACGCTGCGTCCACTTTCCGCCGGTACTCCAGGGGCCTCCGTCTGGCCATCCCCCAGGCAGATGTCTGGCCCATACCCATCTCCTTGAGATGATGGTCAACCTGCTGCAACCACGAGGCATGTCTTTGGCCCATTGGCCTCCTCCACTCATGAGACTCCCTCGCTGAGAGAATCTGGTGAGCAGGATCAGCGTCAGGAAAACGAGCCAACATGTCCATACAGCCACAACTGACGCTCACGGACTATGCAGGTAACAAATCTCATCCGAGTCTCTCTCAGCAACCGCTCGTTGGACACAAAATCCGACCAGCGATAGCCAAGGATTTTCCGAAGAGACCTGGTACCAAAGGAATTAAATCTCCGTCTCAGATCCTTGGTCAGAGTCCAAGTCTCGCATCCATAGAGCAAGACTGGAAGTACCAAGGACCTGAAGACTTGGACTTTCATCCTCCCGCACAGGTACCGGCAGCGCCACACCCCATGATCCAGTGAATCCATGACTCCCCAGGCCCGACCCAGACGTCTATTGACCTCTGACTCGCAGCCAGCAGATACATGAATATCACTGCCAAGGTAAGTGAATCTCTCCACGACCTCAACATCCTCACAACAAACAGACACAGACAGGACAGCAGCATCCAAGATGTCTCAGAAAGCCTGGATCTTAGTTTTGACCCAAGAAACCCGTAATCCCAGCGGCTCCGACTCCTCATTCCGCACCTCGAGGGCCCCCAAAAGGATGTCTGAGGTCTCCGCAAAGATGACTGCATCATCTGCAAAATCAAGGTCCGAGATCTTGACATTCCCAAACGATGCACCCCAACTTGATCTCTCCGACATCCTCCAATTAAATCCAGTCCATACAAGTGCTGAAAAGTGTGGGGGCCAGTACACATCCCTGACGAACTCCAGTAACAACTGGAAATAAGTCAGAGATGGTACCACCACACTTCACAGCACTCTCAGTACCAGAGTAGAGTTTAGACATCAGATCGATCAGTTTTGGTGGCACCCCACGAAGACCAAGAATCCTCCAGAGGACATCCCGATTCACTGAATCGAATGCTTTTACGAGATCAACATAGACTGCAAGCAGCCCCTGCCGAAACTCTCGTCTGCGTTCGGTGAGGACACGAAGGGCAAGGATACAGTCAATCGTTGACCTCTTTGGTGTAAAGCCTGACTGCTCTGGACGCTGGTGCTTAAGCAGATGGTGGCGAACCCTATCAAGAATTATCCGAGCAAAGACCTTGCCCGGCACTGAGAGCAGCGTCACCCCTCGGTAGTTGTTGCAGTCTTGGCGATCACCCTTCCCTTTCCAGAGAGGGACAACAAGGCCCCTCTTCCAGTCAGTTGGGATGATGCCTGTGTTCTAGGCAGAGCACAAAACTGCATGCAACGACACGAGTGCAGCATTTCCAACAGCCTTGAGAAGTTTGGCATGGATGCCACAGATCCCTGGAGCTTTGCCCCGTTTCAACTGGTTCACCACAGCCCGTGTTTCCACAAGCGAAGGTGGACCACAGTTGATTCGAGGGTCAGCAACAGGGATTGTAACACCCTTGATGTCCAACTCGACAGCTGGGGGATCAGCCTGGTACAACCGCTCAAAGTAACCGGCCCAGCGGGCCTTCACTTCAGACTGCTCAGTCAAGAGCCTACCACTCTCTGCTCTAACTGCACTGCTCCGAAGGATGGGCTTGGATGAACGTAATGCGTGAATTCCCTGTAAGCGGGATGAGAATCACATGTCCACAGGTGATGCTCTACCCCCTCACAGATTCCTCGCACATAAGCCTCCTTGTCCACCCTCAGTGCACGTACAGTTTTACGCCTCAGCTCCCTGAACAGCTTTTTTTTTTGTATACCTTGGTCGAGGCTCGTATGAGAGCTAACATACAACTCACAGCAAGGAGGCATGAGACAAGAGGGGCGGGAGTGGAAGGGACAAAACAGTGGGGAACAGACACATTAGGTGAACTGTGGAAGGGAGAGGGATGGGGATGGGACGGGGAACATGGCGAAGAGAAGATGGACATTTCAGGGACTTTCAGGAAGGAAAGCAGGAGAAATGTAGGAAGTGGGCTTGGGTGGATTATCGGGGGTAGAAAAGATTGAGGATTTGGATGGGGGAAGATAAGAGGTGGTGGTGAACAGCTGTTTTGAAAGCCTGGAGGGAAGAATGGGAAAGAATAGAGTGAGGAAGTTTATTCCAAAGGCGGGAAAAAGAGGAATGAAAGAGTGAAGATGAGCAGTGATTCGTGATTTTGGTAGTTTTACCAGAAGGGGGTTGTTGGCGGACCTTGAGCGCCCTGTGGAAATGTGGTGGGGACAAATCGCAGAGAGAGCAGGGGGGCAAGGCTGGAGAGGAGTTGGTAGAAGACAGAAAGACCACCGACCAACCTGCGGTGATTGAGTGAGAGGCCCAAAGACTCAGCTTCATTGCGGGAGATGCCGATGATCTTAAATGCCCTGGTTTCGACAGCGTGAAGCCGAGAAAGGTGGGAGGCAGGAGCACCAGCCCAGAGGGGAGAGCAGTACTCCATCAGGCTACGGACAAAAGCTTTGTAAGTGGTCAGGAGCTCAAGAGGGCCGAGGAAGGACTTAGCACGACGGAGGATTCCCAGTCGGCGACTGGCTTTTGAGGCGAGGTTGGAAATGTGACTTTCCCAGGAAAGGTCATGGCAGATAGTGAGACCTAGAAGCTTGAAAGAAAAGACTTCTTCCAGAGGATTGTTGAGAAAGTGGATGGGGGGGGTTTTGTAAACGGTCCTTTCGAAGAGACATTGTGAGAGTGTGAGATTTGTTTGGATTGAAAGACATGTTCCACGTGTTGGACCAGTTTGTGATTTTATCCAGATCTGCAGTGAGCGAAGAAGCTGCTGCTTGCCGGTCTGAGGGATGACAGATGGTACGGCAGAGGGTGGAGTCGTCGGCAAAGAGAAATAGAGGATTTTCCAGAGAGTCCGAGAGATCATTGATGAAAACCAGAAAAAGAACAGGGCCCAGAACGCTACCTTGAGGAACTCCAGCCTGCACAGGAAGAGGGGATGAAAGAACTCCATTTAGGGCCACACGTTGACTGCGACAGGAGAGGAAGTCTGCGAGCCATGAGTGGAGATGGCCTTGAATACCATGGGAAGAGAGTTTGTTGAGTAGGGCAGGGTGCCAGACTGTGTCAAAAGCACGTGATATGTCCAGGGATACGGCTCGGATTTCCTGTCTGGCATTGAGGACCTCCATCCATTGATGGGAGAGCAGAAGCAGCATATCCAGGGTAGAGTGACCTGGTCTGAAACCAATATGATGATTGGAAATCAAGCCATTGGAGAAGAGGAAGGATTTCATATCTGAGGCGATGATGGATTCCATCACCTTGCTGATGATTGGGAGAAGGCTGATTGGTCTGAAGTTACAGGGATCTGTTTTTGCACCTTTTTTATGCAGGGCAGTGATGTTAGCAGATTTCCAAGCAGATGGCAGATGACCTTGGGCAAATGAGAGGGTGAATAGAACAGAGAGAGGGTGAGCAAGAGCAGAAGAGCAGGCTTTGAGGACACGTGGGCTGATGCCGTCTGGACCGGTTGCAGAATCTGACTTGAGGTTTGAAAGCAAGCTCTCCACCTTGTCAGGAGAAAAGGATACAGAGTCCAGGGACAGTTGGGTGCGACTGGGTAAAGTGGGTAGAGATAGTGATGGGTTTAGGACACAAGATTTAGCTGCAAACACCGAGTTTAGACATTCAGCTTTATCACGTGTGGAATCAGCAGTGCGGCCATTTGAGGTAAGGGAGGGGATGGAGGGGGAACATACACCAGAAACAGATTTGATTAAACGCCACCAGGATTTTGAGGAGGGAGAGAGGTTTGAGAGTTCAGACTTGAGATGAGAAAGATGTTGTTTTCTGGCTCTCCTAAGGGTAGATACACACTTGTTCCGAGCTTTGTGGAAAGAACTGAGATTGCCCTCAGTTTGGTTTGCTTTCCATGAGGCAAAGGCAAGTTGTTTCAGGACAACTGCCTCGCCACAAGCTTCAGTAAACCAAGGGCGGGAGGAAGGGTAAGACAACTGAACACGAGAGGGGATAAATCTGTGCATGAGGGAGAGCAAGTTTCTTTGAAAGAATTCCCAGGATGAGTTGATGTTTGAGAAAGTAGTGATAGGAGACCAGTCTGTAAGTTTGATGGCTGCTCGGAGACCCTGCCAGTCGGCTTGAGTGAAATGCCAGACTCGACGGCGGTGAGGTGGTTCTCTGATAACAGCCAGAGAGATGTCCACTTTGACAAGGACGTGGTCAGAAGAACCAATTAGAGCGAAGGAAGAGCAGCAGATATTGTCAAGGAAATTTGTCAAAATCAGATCCAGAAGAGATGGAGTACCATTGGTTGAGATCCGGGTCGGGAAGTTGACCGATTGAGTCAGTCCCAATGAGTCGCAGAAAGCTTTTGCTGAGGTGCCATGGCAGGTGAGAGAGGTACCCACACCTAGCCAACTGGCGTGATGACATTTGAAGTCACCACATAAGAGGAAGAGAGAGTTTGGATGAGAAGATAGAAGATGGTCCATGTTTTCGGATAGTGAGGTGTAGATGGAGTCATCACTGTTCGGTGGACGGTACAGTACACATATAAACATGAGGTGGGAGTGGAGGGGAAGCCGAAGCCAGAGGTATTCCTGGGGGTGTGGGGGAGTGAGAGCAGTGCATGGAGAGTGAGGAATAGAGTCTTTGATGAAGAGAGCAACACCTCCACCAGGACGAGGCTCAGGTCTGTCATACCGTAAGAGGGAGTAACCAGGGAGAGATACTTGGGAGTCAGACACGTCTTGGGAGAGGAAAGTTTCTGTTAGGCAGATAATGTCTGGTTTGTCAGTGGCAACCTGTATGGAAAGATCTGAAAGGTTTGAGCGAAGGCCCCGGATATTTGAGGTCCACACTTTTAATGAAGAGGAAGGGGAGGAGGCTTTGGGTGCAGGAGGTGGAGGGGGAGGGGAGGGTAGGACAAGGGACGAGGGGGCAGGTAAGGAGGGTTGCTGAAGGAGTGTGGGGTATTGCAGAACAGCGAGGGGAGGGGGCCGAATGAGGAGGAGAAAAGGCTCTGTGGTGCTGGGGGAGAGGGGGGACAAGAGACAAGGAAGAAGGCAGTTGAGGATTTGAGGAGGTGCAGTGAAGAGATGGAGGTGAGAGGGCAGTGGAGAGAGGCAGGTTGGTGGATGAGAGGGGGGGCAACTTTGAGAAGGAAGAGTGAGGCGGATGAAAGGTGGGAGAAAGGTGAGGGAGGAATTTTTGAGAGAGGTGAGAGGGAGGCTTGGAGGGAGAAGAGTGGGATGGTTGCTTTGAGAGTGAGAGTGAGGGGTGAGGGGGGTGAGTTGGCACTGAAGTTGGAAAAAAAGAATGTTTTATGGAAAGCGAGCATCCATGGCAAACTGTGGTTTTTAAAAGTTTTAGGTCAGAGATGCGATTTAACACAATTCTTGATGGATGCAATGAAGGCGAATTCAGAGCATGGAGAGAAGAAGCGCTGAAGGGCAGCTCAGCTCTGCCATTCAGCCTGGCCCTGCGACTCTGGTCAATGGTATCCAGTGTCCCTTGAGAGACAAAATTCTTCTTTGCCCTGCGGTGAGCTCCAAGACATCCACCGGCAACATCAAGGATGGTGGTCTTAAAGGCGCTCCACAACTCTTCAGGACCCCCCAAATCACCCAGACCCCCCAAGTGTCCACTCAGCCTGTTCGCAAACTCCTCAGCTAATCTCTCATCCCTGAGCTTGCCAACTTCCAGCCTAGGCTGGGATGGTACCATTCTCCAGGATTTAAGGTGCAGCTTTAGAGTTGCTACAACAAGCCTGTGGTCAGTATTGAGGAACTGAGCACTCCGGTAGACCCTGCAGTTCTGGATCATCCTCCAACGACCGTCAATGAGGACATGGTAAATCTCCTTTGCCACACCGTCAGCGTTGGAATACCAAGTCCAGCGATGAGCTTGTGGGCACTGAAACCATGAACCAGCCACCCTAAGTCCATGACTTCTTGCAAAGTCAAGGAACTTAGTGCAATTCTGGTTCATAGTTCCTGACCCATGGGGACCAACACACACCTCATAACCATCCCTATCAGTTCCAGTCGATGCATTGAAATCCCCCAAGACTAGAAGTGTATCTCGTCTCGTGCGCGCTGGAGGATTTGTTATTTATTTATTTGGCATGGGGGCGGTGTACTTTGAATGTACCTCTCTCTACTTGTTAACTTTTATTGTCCTGGAGATGTCAGTGTACGATAGTTAGAAAGGTTGTGAAATTTACCCCAAAGCCACATGCTTCCAAAATTCCCTCAGACCCTCCTTTTTGATGCCGTGGATAAACTTTGGTACATCACCGGTGATGAAGGTTGTGGTCAAGTTTTATTAAAATTGTGTGTGTAGTTTCAGAGATGAAAGCAAATACCTATTTTGGGGGATCAAACCTGGACACACTTTGACCCCCGACAGACCCCCAAAGACCTTGATTATTATTAAAAAAAATTTTTTGATGAAGTGGTCAAGTTCAATCCGTATTGTGCGTGTTGTTTTGGAGAAGAAGATCTGTGCGTTTCCATATTGTCTGACTGACGGACACTGCACGATGCGAATACCTCACCTGAACAATTTGCTCCAGGTGAGCTAAAAATGAAAATTTAATTAAAATTGACATACTGAGACGAGCACATCTCCTCATGTTCACAGGGTATAAACAATAAAATATATTACATACATCAAGGAGGAAACAGACAATAGGAATAGTAATTCCAAGAGTGAGATTAGATACCATAAGAGGATATATTTACTTCGATAAAAAAGCTCCATTGGGGGACTGATGTTTATTTTGAATCTCAAAATCTGAGAGATTAGGGGAGGGAGGCCATGAGCCCCTTTCCAGGGGAGACACGGCCAAGGGAAGCACAACTTAAGGTTTAGGCATGATCCCAATGCTGCACGGCCAGTTTGGTCTGGATCCAGTTGTCCATTTCTGAGAAGATTTTTGAATGAAACAGCAATATTTGTGGCAGCCCCCCCTCCCATTTTACCTCCTTTAAATGTGTGTATCTAGATGGGAGCACAACCACATGAGATCTCACTGTCCTGATGTATTGTACCAAATTTGGTCTGTATTGCTCAGGTCGTTGTGGAGATGATGTTTAAGTGAAAAATGAGGGATTCGGGGAGGGGACCCGTAAACTAATTAATCTAAACAAAATAAATCAGGAGGGGCTGTGGGAAGCAAGCCGCAGATAATTTACCTATTCTTACCGTACTTCCCCCGTAATTGCATACAGTTTAAAAATGTACAATTTTGATGGACAAGATTATTTCTCTCTCGTCTCCTCGTGCCGATGTCCTTGGGTGGGGAGAGAGTGTCTGGCAAAAACACAAACAGGCCTACCTTAAGGACAATTGATGGAGTACTGCTCTCCCCTCTGGGCTGGTGCTCCTGCCTCCCACCTTTCTCGGCTTCACGCTGTCGAAACCAGGGCATTTAAGATCATCGGCATCTCCCGCAATGAAGCTGAGTCTTTGGGCCTCTCACTCAATCACCGCAGGTTGGTCAGTGGTGTTTCTGTCTTCTACCGACTCCTCTCCAGCCTTGCCCCCCCTGCTCTCTCTGCGATTTGTCCCCACCACATTTCCACAGGGCGCTCAAGGTCCGCCAACAACCCCCTTCTGGTAAAACTACCAAAATCACGAATCACTGCTCATCTTCACTCTTTCATTCCACTTTTTTCCCGCCTTTGGAATAAACTTCCTCACTCTATTCTTTCCCATTCTTCCCTCCAGGCTTTCAAAACAGCTGTTCACCACCACCTCTTATCTTCCCCCATCCAAATCCTCGATCTTTTCTACCCCCGATAATCCACCCAAGCCCACTTCCTTCAATCCCCTGCTTTCCTTCCTGAAAGTCCCTGTAATGTCCATCTTCTCCTCGCCATGTTCCCCGTCCCATCCCCGTCCCTCTCCCTTCCACAGTTCACCTAATGTGTCTGTTCCCCACTGTTTTGTCCCTTCCACTCCCGCCCCTCTTGTCTCATGCCTCCTTGCTGTGAGTTGTGTGTTAGCTCTCATACGAGCCTCGACCAAGGTATACAAAAAAAAAAAATTTAACTTAACCAATAAACAATCCCATTTACTTGACCACATCCCCAAGTGGATGTCACCTGCTCCAGGTGTCAGTCGATCCAAATAACAAATTTAAAAACCTACCTACCCAATTTCATGCACTTATCAAGTTGCATGGCAGCAGGTGGAACATTACAACAACAGCAACAACAATCACCATCAAATTCCCTGCAAGGCTGTGGCTTCAATTTTTGCACACTGCAGGTGTGGCCCTCAACTCAGAGGCAGGGAGGTCCTGCACAAACAAGATGGTACCCGCAGTTCAATCAGTCACTCGACTTATGACTTCTTTGCCATCCCCCCCCTTCAATTTCTCTGTCCTAAGCAGCCAAACAGTTCCTTCGCTGTAAGTCCCACCACGAAGTGTCTCCACACACACGCAGGCACTCTTGACCTCTCCGCAGGTCACCAAGGGTCTCCCACACATTGGTCACACAAACCAGACCCTCCTCCAATGGCCCCAATTCCAGACACCACCAGCTGCCAGGAACAAATTATCTTGGGAGGGAGGGGCCGCAGCGACCGCTCCTCCAGAGCCTGATCCGTACCTGCGGACACGCACACACCTCACGCACAAAACCCCAAAAGTCACTCCTTCCCCCACTGCCATTCAATTCTCCAACACCTGAAATACAGGGTACTGGGTACCTACACTGCCATGGTCTGCATACACACTATAATCACAAACACACAAACACAACACAATCCTTTATTCACCACAATCATCCCATTTTACCCCATTCCACCTGATCCACATGCTTGGCTGTCATGGCCACTCTTGCCCTTCATCAACACCAATTCCTCAACTCACCTGCATACTCCCAATAGCAAGGAATGGTGAGTCGTGACAATGGAGAAAGATAACTTAAACAAATCCAATTACCCTTGGGAAGTAACTGTGGCCAGTCTTCCCATGGAATCCCATGCCAAATATAACCCAGCGCTCTCTTCTCAAAATGAGAACCCATTAATCACAGTGGTGCCTTTCACAATCAGTCCACAACTTTCCACAGATGCTCCAGGAGTTGTCCGGTGGGCTGTACTCATAACCGGTTCTTGCAGTTCGACCCGTGTCCAGACCAGCACAGCATGACAGGTCACCACATGCTGCTGTCGCAGAGCTTACAGGCCATCAGTGGTGTCACCACCAAAATGTTATCCAAACACTTCCCCCTAGTGGTTCACATATTACACTATGACAGGTGCCCACAAAGAACCACCTCAGGCCCTCAGAGGTCTCAACCCCCTCCAGGGCGACTCCACCGGCCCGAAACACTCGCTCTGGCGGCACCATAATGTACAGGGGACGGCACACTCCACCAGACTCCCCTTGGGGTCCGGGTCATACTAAACCCGTAGTCAGATGCCATATCGAAATTCTGCTCGTGCAGCTCCCCAGTAGCTTGGCACAACACAATCTCCCAGGGGCTTCTCCATTAACCTCCCCTGGTCTGAATCCTGCAGCCTGGTGATCAACTCCATCCAAGGCTGCTCCACTACAAATTGCCATTTAAATTTGAATCTCTGGCCTCGTGTTTCCAAACACAGCTGCATGTAACCCTGTTATCGGACCTTTTTGCCCCTCCCTGCAGCCGCTGCTGGCTTTGAGCCTCCTGCTCTCCCAACTTTTCTTATTGTCATGACCTGCCAGCTGCTCATAATTAATTCACAGCTCCAATCTCTGCATCAGCAGTACAAGAACATTTCCATTCCAAACGAGGCTCTCACTGATCTTTCTACCACTACACCTTTTCCTTACCCGCTAGCCCGTGCTCACTGACACACATCCTGTGCACATAGGGTCGACGACCCTGGGTGCCGAGTCAACCCCGACAGGGTCAATCCTGAACAACCGGCAACCGGCACGACCACCACCAGCTCACACACCTCGATGGCCGTAGACTCGCTCACCGGCACAGGCTTGGGCCTTCTCACCGGCATTCCGACCTCACTCGCACCCTGAGCAGGCTCGTCCACCACCCCACATATTGCAGTCTCGGAGATCCGTCACACCGGTTGGACCACCAGAGCTGCCGTTGGGTCGCACCATCGGTCCCGGTGGTGTCAGAATCCCCGCTGGGTCCAACCGCGCACCCACAACCGCTGTACCGCACACGTCAGAGGTTGCTTCACACACCACGGAGCCGATCCGACACCCCGCTATCCTGCTCATCATGTGGACGGCCTCTTCCCAGTGGAGCAGAGTGACATTCACACCGGCGTGATGCTCCTCCAGGCCATTCATTTTCAAACATGTCCCCCCACTAACCAACCTGCTATTCCATCAATTCGTACCACCAGTTCATTCCTTATTTCTTCCATTTTATTTTCAAACCTCACCCCCAAATCACTTTTCATCTCCTTCAATTTCATTCCTTATTTCCTTCATATTATTTCTGCTATCGTTTTTCAAATCCCCCCTTTGTGTTCTCATTTCCCTTTTATTGTTGGCCATTTTATTTTCCAAATCCTCACTATTTTTTTTTTTATCCATTTGACCATTAATTTCCTCCATTAATCATCGAAACAAGACCTGGTTGGACATCATGCCTGGCTCCAACAGAGACCGCTCAGGAATGGGGGAGGTTCTTAGCCAGGCTCCACCCCATTAGGCCGCACCCCATTAGGCCCCACCCCATTAGGCCCCACCCCATTAGGCCCCACCCCATTAGGCCCCACCCCCAGCTCACTCCCATCGTCCTCCTTGCTCCCACCACCACCACGATTCCGTGCGCATTTTTGTGCAGCAACTCCTTTCCCACGTGCGCCAAGTAAATTCAAAATAAAATCTTTTCAATTTACAGCACCCTCCACTGCACTCTCATCACACCAATGTCGATATCGAAGAGTAAAATGCTTGTTTGTGACCCTACTCCTCCGAGTTTCGAAGCTTAATCACCACGAAACGTTCTAGGATCACATTGTTTAGCACTGTGCACATAAATAGGGGATTTAAACAGTCATTTTCTCACAATTCATAAATTATAAACACCCGAGCTGCCACCTGCCGCCATCTCAGCAAGGGTACATCCATTCACACAATGCTTCATAAAAAGTTCATTTTCTTTTGGATTTCAACCCCGATACCGATGGTAACCTCCGATCGTCAAATACGGTATGAAATGTGAAACATAACTGTCAATGAAGACCTCACCATGATCGGAAAGATCGGCCAAGAAGGAGTCACGTGACCTCTCAAATGCACTTATCATTCAAAAAACCGAGCAAAGTACAAATAAAAATCGATAAATCGAGTTAAAGGTAATTTTACTTCAACTCATCTCATCTGAAGACTTAACTCTCAAGGGTGACAAAAAAAGGTTACCACCTTCGCTAACTTCACCAAATATACACCTCCGAATATACATCCGATCGTTTAAAAGAACCGAGTAAACACAGTGATGTGGTGTTTTTTTTTAAATCGTAAATGTCTCACTTCAAATGAGCAAATTTTTGGAATGTGTCGCCCATTATTGGTAGAAATTGGAATTCAGCATAAAAATTCAGTGAGGAGATATCGTAGTGGGTGGAGCCTGTAACCTTGGCAACCATTAGTAGGGTGAATATACTGGTTCTGGCTCACTTTTCCCCATGTAAATGAATGGGGGATTTTCAGCGATTCATATTTTTTTTCCCTAAAAATAAACCCCCTTTTTATCCCAAGGTATATTTATTTGTCTCCCCTTTTAACCTGGGGACACTTTTTTTTTTCAAATAATCCATGCAATAAGATAAAGATTTGTTCAAGTACTAAAGTAGTAATGTGATTTGTTAAAGGTGATTCTAAAGAAATATCTGAAACGTCTAACCCTCGGGACACTCTTTATCAAATAACCGATGCATATTGTTTAGCTCACTCATTGAACCTATAAAGATTTGTTCATTCTCAAATTCCTTCAATAGTTTAATTTTCTTTGCACAATAATCCCCATCTAAAATATTGAAAAACAAAACATTTGAATCTTTATATTATTTAAGATACCCCTTTTGTGCCATTACGAAATGATAAACTTCTCTTAATGATCTCATCTGGCCACCGCCCGAGTTGCAAATCAGTTTTGTGCATAAACCACGCCATAAAAAAAAGTTTTGTTTCAAATGTTTTCAGTTCGTGCAATGAAAATGAGGAAGTGTTTTTTTTGACACGGTCGTGCTGTGTGAATGAGGAAGTGTTTTTGGACAGTCATGCTGTGAAAAAAAACAGGAACTATTCTGTGAGACAAGGCCTCGTGTTTATATTTTATCTCAGAACACGAACAGGCTTTTAAACATGTTTAATCAAAACCATTTTAGGGTATTTTAAGTATGTTTTAAAAATGATTCATACAATTTGAGAATATATTGCCCAGTTATTTTCCAAGCTGTCTTGCCCGAAGCGTCATTTCCTGTGGCCACACCCAATGATTAAGCAATCTCCTCATCGTTGCCTTATAAGTGATTCGCCAGACAAAGTTTCTGCCAGACGGGATTTTCATTTTTACAACTGAGACATGAGCGATCTTTCTTCCGCGAACAAAACAGCTCAACACAAAGTTGGTAAGCCTGTGGATAGGTTCCTCTTTGAACGATGAAGCAATTGATTATAAATTAAATCGTGATAATTCTGATATATATATATATATATATATATATATATTTTTTTTTTTTCTTAGCAGGTCCTTGGAAGAAGAGCAGTTTACATATCACGACGAGGTGCATGAAATTAATGCTCTTATTGAAGAGGTCAATTATCTTAGAAGAGAATTGAAAAACATTTTTAATGACTGACACGACGTCTTATCACGGCCTCTGATCTTTTTGCCATCTTGTACCAATGGTAAAAAAAACTGAGACATGGACTCACTCTCTTCCGATGAAGATAACAGCTCACTACAAAGTTGGTAAGTTTGTGTATGGTTTCCTCTTTAAACGATGAAGCAATTGATTATAAATTAAATCGTGATAATGCGAAAAATTATTTTTTTTTTGTCCTGGCAGGTCCTTGGAAGAAGTGGAGTTTACATATCACGATGAGGTGCATCAAATGAATGCTCTTATTGAAGAGGTCAATGATTTCAGAAGAGAATTGAAAAACATTTATGACTGGTACGAAGTCTTATCACGGCCTCTGATCTCGAATGAATTAAACCAATGGTGAGACACGTGTGTGTGTGTGTGTGTGTGTGTGTGTGTGTGTGTGTGTGTGTGTGTGTGTGTGTGTGTGTGTCTCTTTCCCTGTCTGTTTGTCTCTCTCTATCTCTCCCTGTCTGTCTCTTTGTATCTCTCTCTGTCTATCTTTCTACCTACCTCTCTCTGTCTGTCTCTCCATCTATACCCTTGACTCATTATTTTTTTTTTTCAGCTCGATCACACAACATAAGCTGTTGAAGCAATCTGGTACAACACATGATTTTCTGGAGGTAAATATTTCTGAATTATTATTTAGTTATTTGTTTATTTATTCTTTTATTAATATCACTCTCTCTTTGGAATGTCGCCTTATGTTGGTTGCATCATTAGTTTGGACGCGGTTTTTGCCAGTACACTGGAATTCATTTTATTGGCCTTGAAAGGATGACAGGCTGAGTCGGCCTCCTGGTGTGTTAATTCAGTGGTCAACGAGGCTTGAACTTAGAACCAACACCAGGCTTACTCATATTACCATGTAATTATCTTTATAAAACCTAATTATTATCCACTTTTTGTTTCAAAACAGAATATGGTGTCTGAGTTTCGAAATCACAAGACATCTGAAGAAGATTGCTGGGAAAGATTATACATTCTCGCAAATGAATATTTAATATTTTCAATTTTGATTAATTATATTTGTTTTGTTTACAATTACTTGATTTTGAATTTCAAAAAAAGGATCAAGACATGGTGCGCTCCCCCCCAACGACCCATCACCCCCTCATCCCACCCCTCCCCTCCCCATGTGTGTGTGTGGGGAGGGGGGGGGGGGGGAGGAGGGGGGTGGTGGGGCAAAGGGGGGGGCGCACGGGGGGGAAGAGGGGGGTGGGGCTTGTGTGGGCGGGGCGTGTGTGGGCGGGGCTTGTGTGGGTGGATTTATGTGGGCGGGGCGTGTGTGGGCGGGGCTTGTGTGGGTGGGGCGTGTGTGGGCGGGGCTTGTGGGAGGGGGTTTATGTGGGTGGGGCTTGTGTGGGCAGGGCTTCGGTGGGGTTTGTGTGGGCAGGGTTTATGTGGGTGGAGCTTGTGTGGGAGGGGTTTATGTGAGCAGGGTTTATGTGGGCAGGGTTTATGTGGGCGGGGCTTCGGTGGGGCTTATGTGGGAGGGGTGAATGTGGATGAGGCTTATGTGGATGAGGTTTGTGTGGATGGGTGGATGAGTGGAGCTTGTGTGGATGGGTGGATGAGTGGAGCTTGTGTGGATGGGTGGATAATTTTTTAATTAAATAAACATGTTGTGTGTGGGGAACTAATTAACTAATCACTAATTATGTGAATATGATGAATATGGGTGGAGCTTGTGTGGGGTTTGTGTGTGTGGAGCTTGTGTGGAGCTTGTGTGGAGCTTGTGGGGAGCTTGTGGGGGGTTTGTGTGTGGTGGGGTTTGTGTGGGGTTTGTGTGGGGTGGGGTTTATGTGGAGCTTGTGTGGGGTGGGGTTTATGTGGGTGGGTTTTGTGTGGGCGGAGTCAAAAAGGGGCGGAGTCAAAAAATTTCAATTTATCTTTGTCTTTTGTAATTCCTGTGAATAAAATGAACCTAAAATCTCTTCCCCTTCCAAATCATATATCTTATAAGTCCAAGGAACCGTATTTATTACATCAACAATTTTAAAAAGTTCGTTCGTCCATCGTTTAATATAACCCTTTTCAAAATGAGATTTCCACCTATATATTCTTACGATATCACCAACTTTGAACTTAGGTTTTCTGACATTAATCTCTTTTTCATATTTTAATTTTGTAAATGTTTCTGATGGTTTCATATTTGTTGACGTGTGAATCGTGTCATTATACTTATCCACAATATCCTGAATAAAAGATGACCATTGTTGTGAACCGAGTTGTGTGAATTTTTTATATAGTCTCTCTTTTAAGGTACGATTAAAATGTTCAACAACAACTGCCTTCCCTTCATTAAAGGTACTGTATAATGTAATACTGTCATTTTTTAGAAAATTCATAAATGTCTTGTTATAAAACTCTCTACCCTCATCAGTCCACAATTTTTTAGGTTTTCTCTTACTTTTATTAAATATCTGTTGAAAGGCTAACAAAAGAGTATTACCTGTTTTGTTTTTTAATGGTACAACCCATGCGTATCTACTCCTCAAATCAATAATGGTTAAAGCATACTTGTACCGCTTATCATTATTGAGTTCAATCAATTCAGCAGACCAGATATAATCTACTTCCTTGGAATAAACTTTCCTTCTTTGAAACTTTGTGAATATTGGTTTATGTAATTCATTAGCTAATTGCTCTTCAGTCTTAATGACATCATTAGAGCCTATAAGTTTTTTGAATTTCCAAGTCCAAGTTTCAATTTAGCACTGATCATCTTCTTCACAATGAACCGATCAACTTTTTCTCTCAAGGTTGGATTTTGTATCAGAGACAAATTATACAACATTTCTCTATCGGCTTCATGCTTTTCTTCCAACGTTGTGGTATTCCCATAATCAATATCGTGTCTCATGCACACTTCATCAACTCTATTGATGGGTTTACTCCATGATTTAGGATTGTCTGCCTCATCTAATCTTTTATCCAAGTTTGTGCCTGGACCACAGAAAGAATACCCTGGAAGATGTAATTCCCATGGTATTCCAGTAGTTGTAAACTTACTTCCTGATAAAAACTTTTGTATATCTCCTCCGAGTTTGTGTTTGGAGATAAGTTGAATTTTTTTTGAACCACACACCGAACATATACCTTTTTGTATAACCCTGTTATTTTTACTTTTAATATATGAAATATTTTTAGTATTAGTTTTCTTTTTACATTTGAGACAATAACTCATTTATTTATGAGAAAAATTCCTGCAGAGTGCAAAAACCTTTTTAGTTTCCAACATGCACATTTGAAACTTAATTTTTAAAACATAAAGAATCCTTAGAAATGCCTTCACTCTCTCCTCCATTTATTTAAGAAAAAAAAATAAAAATGAAAAACTTGAATTAAAATGAATATCTTGTCGATGTCAATAGTCTTGTAGAAAATATTTCAAATAGACTTGTCAATTCTTTGTTTTCCTCCTCGGTGGGTTGAGTTATTTTCTGTAATACCACCAATCTTTTTTTAATCTCACTGGTTTCCATATTTTGATATTTATTTTGTCTCTCTCTTTCCTCTCCTCCTTCTCTCTCTTCTCTTTTTCCTCCTTCTCTTTTTTCTCCCTCTCCTCCTTCTCTCTCTTCTCCTTTTCCTCCTTTTCTTTCTTCTCCCTCTCCTCCTTCTCTCTTCTCCTTTTCCTCCTCTTCCCTCTCTTCTTCAACTCCTTCCTCATCCCTTATTATCCTTGAATCGCTTACACCCCATAGAATATCATACATATATTCATCAGGATTTCTTGTTATTCCTGTATCCAAAATAATTTTTTTACAACAGGAAACCAATAAAATTTCTTTTGAATTTCTAAAAGAGCCTTACCTTTTCTTAACTTTATAATTTTTTCATTATTTAACATTCTAATTAAATCTAAAGTTGTCGGTTTATCAACATCAGCATAATGCCAATCTTTTATTGAAAATACCTCATTCTTATGTTGTAGAACATATTTATTAAAATACCGAATACCCTTTTCTTGAAGGTATGCTTGGACACAGAATTGATAATTTTCTTGAAGCCTTCTTGCTGTCATTTATGTATTAGAAATATATGTTAGAATAATATTATGGCACGAAACACCTCCCCATCTTCCCATAGTTAAATCATTTTGTATTTCCTTACTTATTATATATAATCCTGTTTTTTCTGTTTTCATGATATAAACAAGGGCAAAACCATTATTATATTTACCCTTATTAAATTCTTTTATTTGTTGTTTACTAATCGTGGCCCCACAAAACTCATTCTCGATACCAAGTGGATAATATTCTTCCTTACGAGACTGATTTAATTGTTCCAGGTCTTCGAGGTTAATTTTAAATGACCAATTATACCCTAAGTCATTCATATCATACCCCCATTGTTCTATTCTCATACAAACGATACGCCCTTCTTTATAAAAATTTATTTTAATTCGAACTGTGAATTCTGTATTACCTGGAGATAATATCAACACTTCTGTATCTTTGGAATACACGGCCGTTTTATTTAAAGATATATATTGTGATAAGTCGCTTAATCTCACCAAGTCATTCGCGTCAGTCGGGCTTGGATAATTTTTTAATTTATAAGCATTTTTCATGTTAATATTTTTGGTTATATTATATTTATGTCGTTCAGCCTGTGCCTTTGTGTAATAATTTGATAAATCAATATCCAGTTCTTGAGATACACCAAAGATAGAACCATCTTTACCAACATAAGTCATTTATATTAGATTAAAAATAATATCATAAATTTTTTTATTTTTGTTGAGTTGAAATAACACATATAGACATAATTGACCACAACACTTAGAATTTAATTCTTGGACTTGAAATGTTTGATAAACACCATTCTGTAAGAATTTTATGACGTCAACAGGTGGTGGAAGACCAAAACTATCAAAATAATATTTGTCTTGACTATTAAAAATACAAACCCAATGAGAACCGTTCCCATTATTATCTTCTAAGTTCATAATAATATTCTTTGTATGTTTCGGCACATTTGTTAATTCATCTCTCATACAAATAACCACATGATGAATTTTTAATTTCTTACAATATTTGACAAGTTGTAAATTTGATGTTGTATTCTTTCCAAATTCTTCAAACCACTCATCAATGCTCATTTATTTATTAGAAAGATATAATCCATTACCTCTTTTCGTTAATTTTACACCTGCTTGTGCTATAGAAGAAAGCATATCTCCAACTAACAATCTCGCTTTATCAGGCAGACCTTCAAGTTTTTCAGCAAAATCGACAATTACACCACTTCCACTAATTTGTTTCTCCAACTCTATGTTATGTCTTTCCAATTCTTTTTGAGCCTAGAGTTGAGCCTTCCTTTCGTTGGCAGTTTTCACCGCTGTTGAAATACCACCCGTCAATGCTCCAACCGCACTTAAACCAGCAAATAAAGGAATTAGAAATGGGAGAAATCCTCCACTCGTCTCTCTTATTGAATATTTTTTCAACATTGGTTTTGTCATTTTAATTTTAAGTGAGCCAGTGTCATTCAAGATTTTAACCTGTTCTCTTGTGAGCAAAACATCAATTCTTACTGCTCCTTTTCTCTGAATTGTATTAACGTTAATCGTACAAGGCTTTTGATTTTGAACACAAGATGATAGTTAATGAAGATTGATTTGATTAACATATACCCCAGTTGGTACTTTACCACTCATTTATTTAACAAAAAATTATGTGAGACTCATCATCACACCATTATCTGTATTAATCTGTAATTCTGTTTCTTCCAAAAGCAAACAATATGTATCAACTTCTTCACTCTCTCCTCTTTCAATGTATAGGGAAGTATCCACTCGATTAGACTTTATAGTTTCCTTTTGAGCGCTCAGGTCAAACGCATAGATTGTATACAAACTTTTAAATGCTGTCATATCCAAAATAGGTTCTTTATTTCCATTACTTTCACACACCTTTTGGTAAGACTTGTATGCTTCAGCAAAATCATTTTTTTCCCAATTATTTTCCAATCTATCTCGTGGATAAAATGTTCCATCTAGAGAAACGCGAAGTTGTTTCACCTTAGCATTATCACTCAATGCATTATTCTTATCAGTCGCAGTATCACCATCTGGCTTTTTAAAAATGATCCACAGATATCGTGGCTTTCCTTCCAGAACACCCAAATTCTACGTGAAAGTAGTTTGGTTGAGTTTAACGTGTTGACATCTTCTTTGGAGGTATGATACACTGAGTGGTTTCTTTGAGTTAAGTCTTCTATTCAACATCTCTTCTGTTTTAAGATTAGGAGTATATTCACTGATATACCAACTCATTTCCTCAATTACAAATTTATTCTGATCACCAAAAGCATTACCAACACCAAAAAGCAATCGATTTTCATTATCATTCCTTTGTAGTTGAAATCTAATTTTAAGACCATACAGAACTTTATCATGATCACAAAATCCAAATATACCTTCAAGAGGAACTGCCACAGTATAACCATTTTCTGCTTTTGTATCATCATTATACGCTCCTTTCCTTTGAGTATATCCAGGGTCTGTGTTTGTTCCCATTGACATATCAGGAATAAAACCTTCGACAGACCCCTTTCCCATTCTATCACTGAATGTATAGAGTGTAAATTTCATCATTTCAGATACAGCAGAGACATGATCAACCGCTTCAACTTCTTGTGTTCCAATATACAAACGCACACTATCAAACATTTTCCAGAAGAAATCATTTACAAGTGCAGCGTTTGTGTTAGTCGCAGCCTTAGTGAATTTAAATTTACACAACAAGAAACTTTTGGATAGATTCAAACAGGTTTGTTGATTATTTATTTCAAAACTTTTTGTACCATTCGTATTCCAGTCTGTTCCAGTTATTGCATTTACCTTGAAGTAATCTTCTTTTTAGTGGAGTTTGAGATAATAATAGTATCATCCAAATCATAGATACTATCAATTGCTTCCATACTTGTATTTATTTAGGAAAAAAGATGTTAAAACTTTTGAAACCCTGATCCAAGTATTTGAATTATTTTCTGTCATTCTTGGGGGGACAACTGAGTTTTGCCTTTCTTAATTTCTTTTATTGCTTGTAATTTATGAGATTCCTTCTGGGCATCTTTTATGCTCTTTACAGCACCTGCTACATTTCCCACAGCAGAAGCATTTGAACCAATTAGATCTTTATGTTTAAGAATAGTTGAACCAATACCCATGAGAGTATCAATTATCCCATCTCCTCTAAATTGATGTCCAACACCCCTTTGTCTCTTAGGTTTATAGTATCCTCTAACAAGATACATACCTTCACCCTTGTAGTATGGGGAAAGGAATATCCCATCCCCTGTAATTATTTTATATTTTCCCAACTCGTGTTTCCTCACAATAACCATCGTATTTATTTATTGGAAAACTTCACGTAGGTGAATTCTGATGGATATAACTTCTCCATTAAAAGAAATCATACGATTATCTTGGTCGGTTATCCTAAAATTTACTCTGTGTATGGTTTTTCCTGACACAAGGAGATAAACCAAATTTTTGGGTTCCAAATTGAATTTATAACCAATTGGGGTTGAGTATGCGCTGAATGAAAATATTGTATTTGTTTTTTTTCCATCATTATAAGCACCATCAATCAAATCACAGTGAATTAACACCGAATTTATTCCTGAGGATATTTGAATGACATTATCACTGTAAAACGTCCCATTAGTTTCAATCTTTTTTGAGGAGAAACCCAATAACTCTCTAAATGAATTATCAATTGTGAACTCAACCTTGTCGTTATTTTTAACTTTAATCGTTGATTTTGAAGTATGTTTTTGAATGTCTATAACAATATTTTTTGGTTCATCACCCTGTTCTTTCATAAGACGAGCAATTTCGGAAGATATTTGAGAAATCTCATATGCTCCGGGTGAGACTGTTATCGTTTTGTATCCACTTCCGGGATTATAACTAAACTTGTCATTTTTATCAGTTATATTAAATAAGGTATTATAAGTTTCCATGGACAATAAAGATGCCTCATATTATTTTGTTGGGTCCAGTTGTAGTGGGTATGGGAATGAAGATGTGTGGTGGCTTGTTGTGAAATTAAAACTCAGGATTGTGCTTCTCATCTTATTTAATATGAGATAAAATGTCTTTATATTGAGATTTATTAATTATTTTCATGTTCATCAAATGGTCTAAAATGGCTGATGCTTCATTAAAACATTTGTTATTTCCAGCCTTCTTACTACCTAACAACAATAACAGTCTATTAACTAATTGTGATGGGTCATTTGGAAGAAAACTAATACCTGAACCAAGGATACTCCAAGCCTGAATAATGTGTTTCTCCTCATTTTTCCTACTTTTACTAGAAATACTAACCCTATAATTTAGAGTGTTCAGCTGATCAATATATACTCTATCATCATTATTTTTCATATCCAATGGTTCATCAAAATACTTTGATTCATCCCTCACAGTTGAACCTTGTCTTCTAAATGCTCTAATTCTTCCTCCGTTATTTGATCGAAATCTTTTAACATTTGAAGATTTTTAGGAGTATATTCTACTGTGGGAACTGTGGAAATATCTTTCATTTTTTCTTTGGAAGTTTTTAAAAGTGGTTTAAAAAATTTCTCTTGTTTTCTTTCAAATGCTTCTTCGCCTGTTAGTTTCTGTCTGCGTTTCTTCTTTATGTCTTCCTGTTGTTTTACAACTTTTGAAACCAACTCTTGATGTTCCTTAAATCTTCTTGCTCTTTCTTTTGCATCCATTTATTTATTGTAAAATATCATTTAATGAATTGTAAAGATCAACAGGGAAATTTTCCTTTTCTTCATCATTCAAGTAGATGTGTTCAAATAAATCCTTTTCTTTAAATATTTCATCAAATTCTTTATTAACATTAATGTGAGATGTAATTTCTTCTTCACTAATACTTGCATCTCTGCTTTTCATACGTTTGCGTTGAGTTTCTTCATCAACATCAAAACCGAATGATAAAATCTTCATTCCGCTAAGATGTTTAATAATTTGTCTCGTTCCTTCTGGATTAGTTTCTAATATCCCAAGACCACCAGATTTTAGTTTCCTCAACTCACTCATACAATGTGAATATTTTGTTGTACCAAGAGAAACCTCCTCAAATATTTGACCTTCATTCCTCAATCGCATATGTTCCTCCACTGAAATATAGTGATAATCTTCACCTTTTACTTCTCCAGTTCTTATTGCTCTAGTTGTTGTTGATACAATGCGTATCACGGGGTGTTTTTAAAGTAAATTTACAATATTCTCATTTGTACGACACAAGAACCTTGATTTATGAAAGTTTTTTCCAGAAGCAGATTTACCCACAAGATTTACAATAATAGTTGTCATTTATATATGTAATTGTTTATAAAACAAAAAAATATATCCATTAATATCTCATCTTGTTTCACAACAATATATTTATATTTTTCAGTCGTGTGCTTCATGTAATCCTTAAATTTCTTTTTACTACATAATGTAGAACAATTATCTCTCCAAAAATTATTGATATCTATTGAATTTAACTTGAATAAAATAAAAGTATTAGCATTGTTTCTGATGGAACGACGAGGAAGTTGAAAGTACGATTGACTAAGATAAATACAATTACAAGAAGAATGTCTCCCTCTTGTGTAGTAGCTGTCCATTACCGTTTGGTTTCTCTCATTAACACAATCATCAAAGATAACGAGGTTCTTTTTTGATTTATCCAAATCTTGGGGAGATGGTATATCATCCGTATTATCACTAAGAATACAAGTTATCGGATTTGATTTCTTTTTACATCTCTGTTTATCAATGTTATAATCATTTAGGTTTTTTTGACGTTTAAATAAACCGATTATATCTTCTTTTTGAAGACCAGCATTAAAACCTTGTGAGAGTAGTTGATACTCTGGTTGAAAACTCGACTTTGTGAAAATTATTAAATTATCATAATCTAAAAAGTTGGGAGTGAGGAGCATCTTTAAAAGTAAGCAGGTTTTTCCACATCCACTTGAACCAACTATGAGACATCTTAATGAATTTGGGAGATTTTTATGGTTGTTAAATTTTATCTTATTTTCTCAAATGGGTAAAAAATCATTCATTTATATATTTGGAAAACAGGTTATTTAATTTATTATTGGCTTTTTTAGAAACTCTATATTTTATCCTCAGTTCAGGTTTAATTTCAAGATAATCCATTATTTTATTTATACAATATCTTGTGTTGATATTTCCCTGAAAATCACATCCATGAATAATATATAACAACAATCCTTTGAACATTTCTCTGATACGTTCAGTTTCTTCCCTTGTAAGGAAAGGTGTGTTATCACCCTCATACTTTACATTCATTTCTCTAATCAATCTTGTAAAGTAATTCATTTTTGGTGTAAATCTAAAAATTATTTTCCTTTTTATATTTTTATTATCATTAATTAGAAGATAATCACAGAATATACATTGTTTATCGGCTTTTGACTCTGTGTTTAATCCCCGTCTTTCACACGCAGGACAATTCTCAAATTTGTCTTATGGAGAATCAGGAAAGTCTAGCATATTTATAAAGTAAAACTTTACTTAAACTGAAATTCATCTATACTTTCAGTTGTATATTTACTCATATTTAATAATATTACCATCGATATCGATATACTTTTTTTCATTACCAGATTCAACGACAACATTTTTTTATATTAAAGGTGATTTTAAAATGATCGTTAACTACTATTGAATGAAATGTCATTTCACCTGATATATTTACATCCTTTATTTCATCAGGATTTACATCTTTAGGGTTGTTGAAAAAAATACAAATTTCTCCTTGCATATTTCAGATGGTCTTATCTTTTCTTTCTAAAGCTTCATCCATAAGGTTTTTGTTTTTTGATACTTTTTCTTGTTTCATTGCTATTTCTAGTTTTGAATACATTACCAGAAGGAGAGGAGAAACTTTTGTTAGAGATACTTTCATTGATGTTCTACCAGGTATACTAAAAGCCCTTCCACTGAAGGAAATTGAAGAACTCTTATTATTTACCATAATTGTTTTTATCCAATAGTTGTTATATTTATCTTTGTTCAATTTTACATCCTTGACATATTTCTCAGTATCTTTAACAAATGAAGAGATTGATTGAAACTTGTCTTTTGTGTCTTGAAACATTGTATTTATTAAGTGAAAAAGTTGGAGGATAAAATGGTTTTAAGCACAGATTCACCTGTAAAATAAACGAAATTTTCATTAAGAAAATTTTAGTTTAAGCAAAGATTTATTATATAAATATGGTGAATACAACATACTGCGATGTTTGTAATCACAAATATAAACATTATAGAAAACACCTCCCAACCAACAAACACACATTTAATCTATTTCATAAAATATCTCCTCTTGAGTTGGAAAGAAAACATTGTGATATCTGTTCAAAGGATGTTTTGAAGAGAAGTTATAATCAACATCTTCAATCACAAAAACACAAGAAAAATGAGTTTAAAGTAAATGGAGAATATTATATTGAAAACACTGATGGGGCATTTAAAGGGCATATAAAAATAAGGATTTTTCAATTTGGAGAACCCGGTCCATCATCAATAGCTGAATCAATTGAAATAGTGAAACCTGATGTTGAAAAAGTTATTAAAAAGACATTAAAAGAAATGAAAACTTTAAAGTTTTATATGGGAGTGAAAATGAATATGAAAAGACAAGATGCAGAACAAACTCCTTATATGAGAACAGATCTTCATTTTATAACATCATTTCAAGATTTTTTGAAAAGTGGGGTTTATGAAGAACTATCAAAACAAGAGGAGGATGTTGATAATACAGTGGTAGGAAGTGGATTGAATGTTAAAAAAATCATCTTTTTAGATATACACATTCTAAAATCAAACCCTCTTAAAGCTTCTTCTTATATTGAATTACCAAAAGAAATAAAACTAAAGAAGGCAGTTGTTAATATTAAGAACAATGATAATAAATGTTTTCTCTGGTCTGTTCTTGCTCACTTTCATCCACCAAAATGTAATTCAGAAAGAGTAAAACAATATATGAAATATGAGAATACCTTGGACATTAAAGATTTTAAATTCCCAATGCCACTAACAGATATTCCTAAATTTGAGAAAATGAATAATCTTTCTATTAATGTATATGGATTAACGGATACAAACAAAGTTCAAATATTAAAAATTTCAAACAACTATAAAAATGAAGAAACACACATTGATCTTTTATATTTTAGTGTTGGAAATAATTCACATTACACATACATCAATAATTTATCAAGATTAATCTCTTCTCAGGTATTCAGAACAGCAAACAAAATATATCCTTGTAAGCGATGTCTTAATTCATTTCATACAAAAGAACGATTAGAACAACATTCAAAATATTGTAGTAATCATAAATCAGCTGTAATTACAATGCCTAAACCTGGTGAAAAGATTTCTTTTGAAGATTATAATAAATCTATCATGCACCCATTTGTGATATACGCTGATTTTGAATGTATCCTTAAAAAGATAAATACTGCTTCTCCTAATCCAAAAGAATCATATACAAATAAATATCAAAAACATATTCCTTGTGGTTTCTGTTATTATATCAAATCATCTGTTGGAGAAAAGTAGAACAAACTTGAACATTATAGTGGAAAAAAAGCTTCACAAGAGTTTGTAAAACGATTAGAAAAGGATTGTATAAGACTCACTAAATTAATGAAAGAAACAAATGAAACGATGAAATTAACCAAAGAAGAAAAATTAGAAGTCAGAAAGAACAATATCTGTCATATTTGTGAGGGGGAAATTAAGGAGTCTAAAGTTAGGGATCATTGTCATCTTACTGGTAAATATAGAGGTCCCGCTCATTCCTGTTGTAATCTTAATTATAAATTACCTTCTTTTATTCCAGTCTTTCTTCACAACAGCGCCAACTATGATACACATCTATTTATAAATGAACTTTCAAAAACACCAGGGAATATTTCTGCCATAACAAACACAAGTCAAAAGTATATTTCATTTACAAAAATGATATTCACAAAACCTTTAACTCGTATTAGGTTTCTAGTTTCTTACAAGTTTATGGGAACACCACTAGCCTACCTCGCATCAAATCTAAGCTCCATGGACTCTTTTCCAAATCTTAATTCATTCTTTCCAAAAGAGGAAATTCTCACTAAAGAGGAAATTCAGATTAAAGAGAGAATTCAAAGTAAAGAGGAAACTCTAATTAATGAGGAAATTAATGAAGAAATTCTAACTGAAGATGAAATTCTAATTATAAAGAAAATTCGAACAATGAATGAAATTCTAACTAAAGAGGAAATTCTGATTAAAGATGAAATTCTGATTAAAGAAGGAATTCTCACGAGAGAGGAAATTCAAACAAGGAATGAAATTCAAAGTAAAGAGAAAATTCTTACAAGTAAGGGAATTTATCCTTATGATTATATGGATTCATTTATGAGATTTAAAGAAACACAACTTCCTTCAAAAGAAAGTTTCTATAATAACCTTTATGAAGAAGAGATAAGTGATAAGGAATATAAACATGCACAAGAAATATGGAAAATATTTAAGAAAAAGAACCTTGTAGAATATCATGATTTATGTCTAAAAACAGATGTTTAATTGTTAGCTGATGTGTTTGAAGCTTTTAGATCACTCTGTCATCATAAAAATTGTTTTGGATTAGATCCTGCCCACTATTTCACAGCTCCTGGTTTAGCTTGGAGTGCAATGTTGAAAATGACAAAACAAGATATAGATTTAATCAGTGATGTTTATATGCTTTTGATGATTGAGAAGTCCAAGAGAGGTGGAATATCACAAGTATGTTCAAAAAGATATGCTAAAGCAAATAATAAATATCTTCCAAATTATGATAGTGAAAAAGATAGTAATTATTTGATGTATTTTGATGCTAATAATTTGTATGGATGGGCAATGTCTCAATCTCTGCCTTATGGTAAATTAGAGTGGGTGGAAGAAAAGGATTATGAAAAGGCTTTGATGAATATTGTTATTTCTTCTCAAGAGGAATTGAATGACGAAGAAGAAGGTTATTATTTTGAAGTTGATTTGAGGTACCCGAGTGATCTTCATAATAAGCATAAAGACCTTCCTTTTGCATGTGAGAAAGAAACCCCAAAGAAAGAATGGTTCAGTGATTATCATAAAAGTTTTAATAATAAAGGCAAATCAACAGAAAAGTTATTAACAACATTCTATGATAAAGAGGGATATGTTTTGCATCAGAGAAGCTTAAAACAGTTTTTGAGAGAAGGATTGAGAGTAGCTAAAATTCATAGAGTTTTAAAATTTAAACAAAGTCCTTGGGTGAAAAAGTATATTCAATTCAATACAGATATGAGAGCAAATACAAAAGTAAAATTTGAAGGGGACTTTTATAGATTAATGAATAATGCTGTATTTGGAAAGACTATGGAAAATGTTAGAAACAGGCAAAACATTAGGTTCGCAACATCTTGGAAAGAAGCTTCAAGATTGATAAATAAACCAAGTTTTGAGAGAGAAGAGGTTTTTTCAGAGAACTTTTCTGCAATTCATATGAAAAAGGAAAGTATTGTAATGGATAAACCAATTTATATTGGAACAGCAGTTCTTGATTTATCAAAGATATTGATGTATGATTATTTGTATAATGACTTCAAGAAAGAGTATGGTGAAAATGTTTCATTGTTGTATATGGACACTGATAGTTTTATCCTTGATATAAAAACTGATGATGTTTATAAAGATATGAAGAAAAATATTGGAGTATATGATACAAGTAATTTCAGCAAGAAGAGAGTTATTTTCCAAAAATAATGAAAAGGTTATTGGTAAGTTTAAGGATGAGTTGGGTGGAAAAGTAATGAGTGAGTTTATTGGATTGAGAGCAAAGGCATATCCATAAGTATGGTGATCAGATTGATAAGAGGTTAAAGGGAATAAAGAAATATGTAATAAAGAAATCAATAACTTTTAGAAATTATTATAATTGTTTGATGAATAAGAAAGAAGAATATAGGAAAATGAATACAATAAGAAGTTATAAACATAACATATATAGTGAAGAAGTAAATAAAAAGGCTTTAGGAGCCTTTGATGATAAGAGATTTATTTTAGATAATGGAATAGATTGTGTTTCATGTGGATATTGTATGATAGAGTGTATAAAATAGATTGTGTTTTAACGATGGGAAGATGGGTTAGGGTTTTTTAAGGGCTCCCGCCACGTTTTTTCGCAATATATAAATGGTCAAACCAAGTATTAATCAAACTAAAGAGTGGAGAAAATCTGTCTTGGTATATAAATGGAAAACATAATGAATGTGAAAAATATCAAATAAGTCTTATTGGAAAAATAACTAAAACAAAGGTAAATAAAACAAATAAGCGAATCAATTTAAAAAGTAGTAAGTTAGAGGATGAAAAGAAAAAAATGAATATCCTTGAATGGACTGAAAACTTTGATGGTTATCAATTGAACAATGAAAAAACAATTTACTATAATCTCAAAATGATATGTGGCTCAGGAGGTGGTCAAACAAGAGCATTAAGAGAAGTTTCTCATTTCGTAATGGCACAAAAGGGGTGTCTTAAAAAATATAAAGATTCAAATGATTTGTTTTTCAATATTTTAGATGGGGATTATTGTGCAAAGAAAATTATACTATTGAAGGAATTTGAGAATGAACAAATCTTTCGAGGTTCAATGAGTGAGCTAAACAATATGCATCGGTTATTTGATAAAGAGTGTCCCGAGGCTTAGACGTTTCAGATATTTCTTTCGAATCACCTTTAACAAATCACATTACCACTTTAGTACTTGAACAAATCTTTATCTTATTGCATGGATTATTTGAAGAAAAAAAAAGTGTCCCCAGGTTAAAAGGGGAGACAAAGAAATATACCTTGGGATAAAAAGGTTTATTTTTAGGGAAAAAAAACATGAATCGCTGAAAATCCCCCATTCATTTACATGGGGAAAAGTGAGCCAGAACCAGTATATTCACCCTACTACCATTATATATTTTTTCGATCTTCAACTGGTTTCTGGTGACTATCACAGAAATATTTAATCACAGGTGAGATATATTTAATTTCTTACAATGTTATCACAAACCTCCAACAACCACCTCACAATCACTTTATTGTGAGGTGTTTGTGACTTCACAATTACTTTATTGTGAGGTGTTTGTGACCTCACAATCACTTCATTGTGAGGTGTTTGTGACCTCACTGCTTTGAGCTCCCATTGTTAATCGCAACAAAACTTCATACGATCAGATTTTTAAGCACGATGCACCTGAATCGGGGTCTTAAACAGTCATGAGGAGGTCATTTGGCCCGTTATCACTCCTTTACACCCTCCAGACTCCACTAGAATGTTGAGACCCATTAGATCTTGACACCCTTTCGACCCCTTCACACCCATTTAAACCCTTTTGTGACATATACACCTTCTTCAGCCCTTTCAAGACCCTTTGGACAATTTAGACTCCTTTTTCTCTTTCACCTTTATATCCCTCCAAACCCATTTAGACCCTTCAGGCTCTTTCCCTTGGACGGATAAAGACTCCTTTAAGACCCTTAAAGCACTTTAGACACCTGACACCCTTTATGCCACTTTCAATCCCTTTGACCCATCAGACCTATAGACCCTTTTTGACCTTTTAAGACCTTTAAGCCACTTTAGACCACCTTAAAAATAAAAAAATATCCCCGAAAATTGTTTTTGACGATCTTTTTCGCGCACCATTCACAGGTTGCGATGTCAAATCGAAACTGATATCCCAGTGTGAAACCGATGCTGAAAAGTGATACTGAAACGACTGATCTAGGGATCAATGGATGGAAAACTTGAATGAAATGCTGTGAGAAATATCGAATCGAAATTGCCAGAAGCAAAGGTCTGGGGAGTCGAGTTGGCGCAGGTTGGGGATTGAAGAAGTGATGTGGAGAGGGATATTGGTGCCTGGAGGTGGTCGGTTTGCAAGCAAAGAACTTTGGTGATCTTCATTCTGGTGGTAGGCCCAAAATGTGCTTCAATCTATTTCCCAGCAGGGCTTTCGTAATATCACCCTCACTCACAAGCAGCACTTCAGAGGCACAACAAGCACGGATTGGAAATCTTCGCTGGTGGAATGGAATGACATTGCCAAGGTTACCAGCTCCACCGACTGTGATATCTGCACACTGAATATTTACACTGAATTCCCTTTTCTACCAATACACACTCATTTGAGGTGAGACATCTAGGAATCAATCAGTGACGGGTACGCTGCTAATTAACTATGAATTTAGAAGTCCTTGGGGTCTATATCCGTTTATCATTGTTCAAATCCCACACCGCAAATGTCGGGTTCAGGGCTGATTGACATTGGCCAGTAAGCACATGAACCAAACAGCTTTTCACTCCCTTGGCCTGCGTCAATTAATGGCGGCTTTGCAGGCGCAGGATAGCAAAATGGAAACGAGAACCTCTGCTCCGATTTCACGGAATTTATTCCTGAACACAATAACAGGCAATGGTGATCATGACAGTGGGGATGATGGCGGTTTGAGGGGGGGGGGAACTGGATTCAATAAATAAGTAATCATATCCAAGAGAGTAAAATCTGTGGCACCAAACACAGGACTTGTTCACAGAGAGGGAGGGAACAAGAAATCCGGATGAGGCCTCAGCTGAAATGGAGGTGTTGAATCAAATCAACGAAGAACAGAAGAGGAAGCACACTGGCAGGGCGACGAAGGCACATGGGCAGGAACCAGGGATGATGAACAGGCAAGGCAGGACGACAAAATAGTCCCAGGTAGGCAAGAACAGGTGAGTCAACCACAAAGCCACTTCTGCTCAGGCGAGCCAAACTCCACAAACTTTTCTAGTTGTTGTATACTTTGTCGAGGCTCGTATGAGAGCTAACACACAATGTACAACAAGTGGGGCAGGAGACAAGAGGGGTGGGAGAGGGAAGGACAAAACAGTGGGAAACAGACATGAGATCTGTGGAAGGAGAGGGATAGGGCAGGGAACACGGGGCATAGAAGATGGACACGACAGGGACTTTCAGGTCCTTACACGCCAGGAAACTTTCAGGAAGGAAAGCAGTGAATTTGAAGGAGGTGGGTTTGCGTGGATTAGCGGGGGTAGAAAAGATCGAGGTTTTGGATGGGGAATGATAAGAGGTGGTGGTGAACGGCTGTTTTGAAACCGAGAGGGAAGAATGGGATTGAAGAGAGTGGGGGAGTTCATTCCAAAGGCGGGGAAAAACGAGGAATGAAAGAGTGAAGGTGAGCAATGATTCGTGATTTTGGTACTTTTACCAGAACAGGGTTGGTGATGGACCTTGAGCGCCTTGTGGGAAACATGGGGGTTGGGGGGGGGACATATCGCAGACAGAGCAAGGTGGGGGGGGGAGACCGGAGAAGAGATGATAGAAGACAGAAAGACCATCGACCTGCCTGTTGTGAGAGAGTGAGAGGACCAAAGACTCAGCCACACCGCAGGAGATACCAATGATCCGAAATGCCTTGGTTTCCACAGTGTGAAGCCGAGAAAGGTGAGAGGTATGAGCACCAGCCCAGAGGGGAGAGCAGTACTCCATCAGGCTGTGGACGAAAACTTTGTATGTGGTCAGGAGCTCAGGTGGGCCGAGCAAGAACTTTGCAAGCCGGAGGATTCCCAGTTGGCGACTGGCTTTGGAGGCCAGGTTGGAAATGTGGTTTTCCCAGGAAAGATCATGGCAGATAGTGAGACCCAGAAGCTTGAATGAAAGGACTTCTTCAAGAGGATTGTTGAGAAAGCGGATGCGGGGGTGGGGGGGGGGGTTCGAAACAGTCCTTTCGGAGAGACAAAGTGAGAGTGTGAGATTTGTCATGATTGAAAGACATGTTCCACGTGTTGGACCAGTTTGTGATTTTATCCAGATCTGCAGTGAGTGAAGAAGCTGCTGCTTGCAGATCTGAGGGATGACCGATGGTACGCCAGAGGGTGGAGTCATCAGGAAAGAGATAAAGAGGATTTTCTAGAGAGTTGGAGAGATCATTGATGAAAACCAGAAAAAGAACAGGGTCCAGAACGCTACCTTGAGGATCTCCAGCCTGGACAAGAAGAGGGGATGAAAGAACTCCATTTAGGGCCACACGTTGGCTGTGATAGAAGAGGAAGTTTGCAAGCCATGAGTGGAGATGGCCTTGATAACCATAGGAAGAGAGTTTGGTGAGCAGGGCAGGGTGCCAGACCGTGTCAAAAGCATGTGATATGTCCAGGGATACGGCTCTGATTTCATGTCCGGCATTGAGGACCTCCATCCATTCTTTCAAGAGTAGAAGCAGCACATCCAGGGTGGAGTGACCTGGTCTGAAACCAAATTGATGATTTGATATCAAGCCATTGGAGAAGAGGAAGGATTTAATGTCTGATGCGATAATGGATTCCATTAAGTTCCTAATGATTGGGACAAGGCTGATTGGTCTGTAGTTGCAGGGATCTGTTTTTGCACCTTTTTTATGCAGGGCAGTAATGTTTGCTGATTTCCAAGCAGATGGCAGATTACCTTGAGCAAATGAGAGGGTGAATAGAACAGAGAGAGGGTGAGCAAGAGCAGAAGAGCAGGCTTTGAGGACACGTGGGCTGATGCCGTCTGGACCGGTTGCAGAATCTGACTCGAGGTTTGACAGCAAGCTCTCCACCTTGTCAGGAGAAAAGGATACAGAGTCCAGGGACAGTTGGGTGCGACTGGGTAAAGTGGGTAGAGATAGTGATGGGTTTAGGACACAAGATTTAGCTGCAAACACCGAGTTTAGACATTCAGCTTTATCACGTGTGGAATCAGCAGTGCGGCCATTTTAGGTAAGGGTAGGGATGGAGGGGGAACATTCACCAGAAACATAATTAACTAGACACCATCAGGATTTGGAGGAGGGAGAAAGGTTTGAGAGTTCAGACTTGAGATGAGAAAGATGTTATTTTCTGGCTTTCCTGAGGGGAGATTCACACTTGTTCTGAGCTTTATGGAAGGAACTGAGATTACCCTCAGTTTGGTTTGCTTTCCATGAGGAAAAGGGAAGTTGTTTCAGGACAACTGCCTCACCACAAGCTTCAGTGAACCAAGGGCGGGAGGAAGGGTTGGACAACTGAAGACGAGAGGATGTATCTGTGCATGAGGGAGAGCAAGTTTCTTTGAAGGAATTCCCAGGATGAGTTGATGCTAGAGAAAGTAGTGATAGGAGACCAGTCTAGAAGTTTGATGGCTGCGTGAAGACCCTGCCAGTCGGCTTGGGTGAAAAGCCAGACTCGATGGTGCTGAGGTGGTTTTCTCATAACAACCAGAGAGATATCTACTTTGACAAGGACGTGGTCAGATGAACTGATTGGAGCGAAGGAAGAGCAACAGATATTGTCAGGGAAATTTGTCAAAATCAGATCCAGAAGAGATAGAGTACCATTGGTTGAGATCCGGGTTTGGGAAGTTGACGAATTGTTTCAGTCCCAATGAGTCGCAGAAGTCTTTTGTCAAGATGGCAAATTAAGTCACCACATATGAGAGAGAGAGTGTTGGCATGAGATGATCCCAACACTCTCTTTCTCATATGTGGTGGGTCAAAAACATGGTTGGTCCATGTTTTCGGAGAACGAGGTGTAAATGCATCACTGTTTGGTGGACGGGACAGCACACGTCATATAAACATGAGGTGGGAGTGGAGGGGAAGCTGTAGCCAAAGATATTCCTGGAGGGGTGGGGGAGTGAGGGCAGTGCTTGGAGAATGGGGAAGAGAGTCTTTGATGAAGAAAGCAACTCAGCCGCTAGGACGAGGCTCATGTCTGTCATACCGGAGGAGGGAGTAACCAGGGAGAGATACTAAGGGGTCAGAGATGTCTTGAAGGAGGAAAGTTTCTGTTCAGCAGATTATGTCTGGTTTGTCAGTGGCAACATGTACAGAAAGATCTGTCAGATTTGAGCAAAGACCCGGATGTTGGAGGTCCACACTGTTAAGGATGAGGGAGGGGAGGAGGCTTTGGGTGCAGGGGGTGGGGGAGGAGAGAGTAGGACAAGGGACGAAGGAGGGGGGGAGGTAAGGAGTGTTGTTGAAAGTGTGTGGGGGTTTGCAGAAGAGCTGGCGGAGTGGGCCGGATGAGGAGGAGAAAAGGCTCTGTGGTGCTAGGTTGAGGTACAATGGGGAATAATCAGAGAGGGGTGGAAGGCAGTTTGAGGGTTGGAGGAGGTGGAGTGACGAGATGGAGGGAGAGGGCAGGGGAAGGAGGCAGCGTTGTGGATGTGAGGGGGGGGGGACTTTGAGAAGGATGAGTGAGGGGTGAATAGTGGGAGAAGGTTGAGTGGGGAGAGTTGAGGGAGAAAGGTGAGAGGGAAGCTTGAGGGGGGGGGGGGAGACTGTGATGGTTGCTTTGAGAGGGAGGGGGTGAGAGGGGTGATTTGGCACTGAAGTTGGAAAAAAAGAGGATAGACGATTGATGGAACATGAACATACATTGCAAACTGGTTTTTATTTCTATTTTTAGGTCAGAGATGCGACTCGGTACATTACATGAGGGATGCAATAAAGGAGAATCAAGAGAATGGAGAGAAGAAATGTTGTTGCAGTTGGACTTTTGAGACACGAGATGAAGTGAAGGACGAATTGAGAGCAGTCTGTTGAAATAGAAAAAACCCCAAAAAGTTGTATTTTTTAAATTTTAAGACAATAAACAAAAGGAGTTGTTGGGAGGGATGGAAGGGGACAGTGGGGAAAGTGGAGATAATAACTGATGGTAATAGGGAGGAAATAGAAATAAAAACGATCGAGCACCTCGACGGGAAAGACGTGTCGGCTTCAAGGAAACCTGATAAGACAAGATCGAGGAAAACTCACAAAATCGCACAAATTTTGAAACAAAACCGAACTAGGAACACACGGTAAACATGTAGGTAACAAAATAAAGTCAAAACGTGACAAATCATGACCGGAAGCACAACATTGAGAAAGTCAGCAGAGACCCCTGAGAGAACCAGCCATCATCTCAAAACCCGGGGCCGGAAATTACAAAACATTCAAAAAATATTTTAAAAAACGCAAAGAAAAGCTGAAAACCCACTCCACGGGAGTACCTCGTATGTAGCTGCCCTTCGCAGGGCAGCTCACTGGACGATGGGATTGCCGCAAAGCCTTTAGTACCCCCATACATTGATGATAGGAGGAAAAGCACGGGCTCACCTTCATGGGTCGGATTGTGGTGGTGTGTGTCGGGGTGGTGCTGAGGTGTCGTCCACCAAAAGGTGATCTCCTCGGGTTTGCCTGAGGCGGTCCCTTCAGGTGGGTGCCTGGAATGTCCTATCCCGAAGAGAGGATAATCACCTGTTTCTGCTTTCGTCTGAGTTCCAGCGTTTAAACAATGGTATTGCAGCACTCTCAGATGCAGAGACCGGATAGTGGTGAGATCATCGTGGGTGGTTACACCTAATACTGCTCTTCTTATTCTGATTGTTACCATACCCAAGGAGCTGCTGCAGCTGTGTCCAATAAGCTGACTCGCGTGATAAATGAGGTCACACCGGTCAACGAGGATATTGTGCTGAGGATTCATCACTCTTTGGGTGTCGTTTCACTCATCCATGTATATGCTCCGACTGTGGCGAGTTATCTCACTGTGAAGGAGGCATTCCATGTCGTGCTAGGGTCTGTGGTTGATCGGTGCCCCAGGCGAGATACTCTTCTAGTCTTGGGTGATTTCAATGCATCGACTGGCACTGACAGATGGTGGAGACATGTGTTCGCCTCAATGTGTCTCGAACTGTGAACCAGAACACCACTAAGTTCCTTTACTTTGGAAGAAGTCGTGGACTTTGGGTGGCTGGTTCATGGTTTCTGCATCAGCAGGCTCATCGCTGGACTTGGTATTCCAACACTGGCGGTGTGGCAAAGGAGACTGACCATGTGCTCGTTGATGGTCGCTGGAGGATGATTCAGAACTGCAGGGTCCACCGGGTGCACAGTTCCTCAATACCGACCACATGCTTGTTGTAAGAACTCTGAAGTTTCAGCTTAAATCTTGGAGAATGGTACCATGCCAGCCTGGGGTGGATGTTGACAAGATTAGGGATGAGAGGGCAGCTGAGGTTGGAAACAGGCTGAGTGGGGTCTTTGGCGGGGGGGGGGGGTCTGGGTGCTGTGGGGAATCTTGAAGAGTTGTAAAGTGCTTTCATGGCTGCCATCCTTGATGTTGCCAGTGGATGTCATGGGACCCACCTTCAGGCGAACGAGAACTTTGTCTCCCAAGGGACACTGGATATCATTAACCAGTCACAGAGCCAAGCTTAATGTCAGATCTGAGCTGTTTTTGGAGTTTAGGTGTGAAACTGTACGTGTGCTGATGGCAGACAAAAAGGCGTGTGTGACGAATCTGTGAATGGGGTAAGAGCATCACCTGTGGACTGGTGATTCTTGTCCTGCTTGCAGAGGAATTGGTGCATTGCTTTCCTTCAAGCCTGTCCATTGGGGTACTGCAGTTAGAGCAGAGGATGGTTAGCTTTAGACAGAGGAGTCTGAAGTGAAGGCTCGCTGGGACGGTGACTATGAGCGGCTGCACCAGGTTGACCTACCAGCTGTTGAGTTGGATGTCAGCGGTGTAACTTTCCCCATTGATGTCCCTCCAATCAACTGTAAACTGCCTTCATTTGTGGAAAAATCGGATGCTCTCAACCAGTTGAAAGCATCCAGAGCAGTCAGGCTTTACACCAGAGGTCAACAATTGACCGCATTCTTGCTTTTTGGATCCTCACTGAACAAAGGCGAGTGTTTCAACAGGGGTTGCTCGCATCCTGGGTTAATCTCAACAAAGCACTCAACTCAATGAATCGGGATGTTCTCTGGATGATTGTAAGTCTTAGTAGGGTGCCACCAAAACGGATCAATCTGATTACTGAACTGTACTCTGATGCTGAGAGTGCTGTGAGGTGTCGTGCATCCATATCCAACTTATTTACAGTTGTTACTGGAGTACTTCAGGGGTGTGTACTGGCCCCCACACTTTTCAGTGCTTGTATGGACTGGATTCTGGGGAGGATGGACAGATGAAACTGCGGCACATCGTTTTGGGAATGCAGGTTGGCGAGTTAGCTTTGAAGTGCACGCACACACCTGTGAGCGAAGAGATGTGTGCACTCACCTTTGAGCCGTCTCACCTGGGTTCGAATCTCGCCCAGCATATAAACTGTCATCCTAGTGTTTCACATGCAGGGCGATGCCTCAATGTGGGCACCGTCCCTGGCAAGAAGGTCGTTGGTGGACATTACAGATTACACAGTGTCTTTTTCCAAGAGGTGGTGAGTCATTACCATGTGCTTAGCAAATTTCTGGTCTAACCTAAAATAACTACCATCAGAGGCACAGCCACGCTCCCAGCAATGACCCAACCAGCAGTCACTCGCTGCACACAAATTATTTATCTTGCTTACGCATGGTTTAGACAATGGGAAACTACCTTTTTTGCGCCTTCAACACTTTCCTATTCTCCAAGAATTAGAATCAAGTGATTTTTTTTTAATGCCGCGATGTTCAAAAACATTTCGCAACCATTATCGGGGATGAGAAGACCATTTTGACCAACACACCTGTCCTTCATTTTTGAAGGTGTGAAAGATCTTATTGTGCAACTACATTATTTTTTTATATATGTATGTATATATAACTGCATCATTTAATCACTGAAAAAGAAGCTTGTCCACTAAAACCTGCAACAAGTGCATTTGTCGACCCCTGGTGGAAAGGTTGAATCGTCACGTTCTGCACAACTTGCGGTCAATGACAAAACTCCAAAGTTCGTAAAACGGTTCCATCGTCTAATGAAACAAAATATTGAACCCACTCCCACAAACAAGAGTTTTAATTAATCGTTTTCTTGTTTTAAAAAAAATGGAACAAATCATGACATTTCTGACATTTAGCGATGAGGTCGAGGATTATGACGAAATTGATTGGTCGGGCATTGTGACGACATCGGGTTTGTGATGCGACTTTTGTTTGATGCAATACTATATCTATCTCAGCTATCGAAGGTGAACCAAAGTTATCTTTCCACCAATGTCTGTGTGTTTGTCTGTGCGCAGGACATCTCAAAAAGGTTTGGACGCATTCGGCCGAAACTTGGACAGGCAGGGTGTGCGACAAGAACGATCTTTCAAGAATGGATGGAGAACCTGGAAACATCGTGGTTTGAGCGACTTCATCAGCGGAGGCATAAAAATTCCAGTATCTGGATCTTGACCAAAAATCTAATCAATTCGTCCTCGTCACACACGTACGTCCATCCGTGCTGGTTATCTCCGTCACTGAAGGTGGATGGAAGTTGTGTTTTCACCTACTGTCTGTCTGTCAATTCGTTTGTGAACAAAATATCTCCAAAAGTTGTAGAGGGATTCGGACGAAACTTGGTGGGTGAGTTGGTTAGGTGACGAGAACAAGCCGATTAAATTTTAGTTCAGGTCTGAATCCAGATCCGGCCTATCAGAGGGATACACATCGTAAACTAATCAGCCTGGCATAGGTATGCGCTGGACCAAGTGCCCTTCTAGTTTTCTCTGCAACCGCTTATCCAATTGACGCAAAATTTTCACCATAGGTGCGACTTCTCATGTAGAATGTTTAAATGATAATTATCACGTCATACGTCACGTGGTGTGGCAGCCATGTCGGAAGAGGAAAAACTTTTGACCTCTGTATCTCCTAAACTGTTCCACAGAAAAAAATGAAACTTGCCACGTGTGAAGTACTCCCCATGGAAAACAACTAATTTTTTTGGTGACGTCATAGGTAGCTTAATTATGACATCGTAAATGCAAACGCGAAATGCTTTATCCGATCAATGTGAAAATTTTTAAGGGTCATCTTAAGGCTAAATTGTATTGGGGGGGGGGGGAGGGAGGAGATTGGTGATGTCATCGGTCACGTGGGTCAGCTTCTTTCTTTTCTTTTTAACATAAAAACCATCAAAAATCTCCGAAACGGCTGAACAGATTGAGGTGAAACTTTACAGGTATGATCGCCAATCGATGAGAAACAAAATAGTTCTCCACCTATGACGTTGGGCGTGCACCTGTTATCCGGATACTCAGAGACTTGGGTTGGGGGGAGGAGAAATTGCTTGAGGACGAGGTTCTGCACTCTGCCACGCAAGATGCTACAGAGCAGTCCAGCCGATATGGTGGCACCCAACCCAGATTGTCAGGTCAGACCACATTAGAACTGAATAAATACAGGCATTTAAAACTTGTATTAACCTGGTCATGGTCGAATGTCGGCGACTAAACTGGCTCTCGCCATCAGGTCCTTCTGGTGAGGAGGGTACATTGATATGGACACCAAACAGGACTAAAAACAAAACCTGTCAAAGGGTGGAGGAGCTCCAGGTGAGCCAACGGCCATCTATCTCTGGAACCCACCTGCATCTGCAAATGTCCTGCTGCGGTGGGTAACCTTTCCTTGGAGGTTGGTGGCAGGACTTGCACTTCGGAAGTCCTAAAAACTTCACTCCACAAACCACACTAAAAATAGGACCGCCTGTCCTGAAACTCACCTACATCAGGAGCAAGTCACTGAAACCCACCGCAGACCCCCACCCTTAAACACTGAATTATTTTTAATGCCACAAACAAATTTTGGTATATCAAGGGTGATGAAGGTTGTGATCAAGTTTCATAGAAATTGTGTGTAGATCAGAGAAGAGAGCAAATACCTATTTTGGGGGTCAAACGTCTCATCAGATCAAGCTTTCAGGTCAAGGTCAAGCCAGATTATATCTGTGGCTTACTATAGGTACCATGTAAACCTGAACTAACCTGTTTAATGGTCAGGTTATCAATGACTAAACCATCTTCCCCACCATGTTTTCTGGTGAGGATGGTGTATGGATATGCACACCCAGCAGGATTAAAAACAAAACCTGTCAAAGGGCGGAGGAGCTCCTTGTGAGCCAACGGCCATCCATATCTAGTGCCCGACTGTGTCTGTGGACGTCCTCCTACAGTTGGGTTACTTACTTTAGGAGGTTGGTGACAGGATTTGCACCACAGTCACCCTAAAACAATTCACTCTGCAAAATATACGAAAAACACAAAGAAATCTAAAGCCCACTCCGTGTGAGTACCTCCTGTGCAGCTGTCCTTCACAGGGCAGCTCACTGGATGATGGGATTGGGGCAAAGCCTTCAGGACCCCCCCCCCTCTTTGATAGGAGGAAAAACACAGGGTAACCTTCCTGGGATGGATTGCAGTCTCATGTCAGGGTGGTGCTGAGGTGTCCTCCACCAGACAGCGGTCTCCTTGGGTTAACCTGAGGCAGTCCCTTCGGGTGGGTATCTGGAATGTCCTGTCCCTAAGAGAGGATGATCACCTGTTTTTGTTATCATCTGAGCTCAAGCGTTTGAACATTGGTATTGCAGCTCTCTCTGAGGTTCGGAGACCGGATTGCGGCGAGATAATGGTGGGTGGTTACACCTACTATTGGTCTGGTCGCTCTGATGGTTACCATACCCAAGGAGTTGCTGTAGCTGTGTCCAATAAGCTGACCCCAATGATAATTGAGGTAACACCGGTCAACGAGCGTATTATGAGATTAAGGATTCGTCACTCCTTGGGTGTCATTTCCCTGGTCTCTATTTATGCTCCGACTGAGGCGAGTGATCTCACCGTGAAGGATGCATTCTACGCCACGCTCGAGTCTGTGGTTGATCAGTGCCCCAGACGAGATACACTTCTAGTCTTGGGGGATTTCAATGCATCGACTGGAACTGATAGGGATGGTTATGAGACGTGTGTTGGTCCCAATGGGTCTGGAACTGTGAACCCGAGTAGCACTAAGTTCCTTGACTTTGCAAGAAGTCGGTTGGTGGCCGGTTCATGGTTTCAGCGCCCACAGGCTTATCGCTGGACTTAATATTCCAACACTGGCGGTGTGGCAAAGGAGATTGACCATGTGCTCATTTATGGTTGCTGGAGGATTATCCAGAACTGCAGGGTCTTCAGGAGTGCTCAGTTCCTCAATAGCGACCACAGGATTATTGTAGCAATTCTGAAACTGCACCTTAAATCCGGGAGAATGGTATAATCTCAGCCTCGGCTGGATGTTGGCAAGCTAAAGGATAAGAGGGTAGCTGAGGAGTTTGCAAACAGACTGAGTGGGGATTTGGGGTTGCCTGAGTGCTTTGGGGAATCCTGAAGAGTTGTGGAGTGCTTTCAAGACCACCATCCTTGATGTTGCCGGTGGATGTCTTGGAACTCACCGAAGGGCGAAGAAGAATTTGTCTCTAAAGGGACATTGGATACCATTGACCAGAATCGCAGGGCCAGGCTTAATGGGAGAGTGGAGTTGTCCACGGAGTTGAAGCGTGAAACTGCACGTGCACTGAGGGTGTTTGAGGAGGCCGATGTGCAAGGTATCTGTGAGGTGGTAGAGCATCACCTATGGTCAAGTGATTCGCATCCTGCTTATAAGGGAATTCACGCATTGCGGTCTCCAAACCTGTCCCTCTGTGTACTGCAGTTAGAGCGGAGGGTGGGGGCTCTTGAGTTGTCCAAAGTGAAGGCCCGCTGGGCCGGTTACTTTGAGCAGCTGTAACAGGCTGATCCAGAAGCTGCTCAGTTGGAAATCACGGGTGTTACTATCCCTATTGCTGACCCTCCCATTAACTGTGGTCCACGTTCATTTGTGGAAACACAGGCTGCAGTGAACCAGTTGAAATGGGGTAAAAAAAACTCCTGGGTTTTGTGACATCCATGCTGAATTTCTCAAGACTGGTGGAAATGCTGCACTCATGTCATTGCATGCAGTTCTGTGCTCTGCTTGGGACACAGGCATCATCCCAACTGACTGGAAGAGGGGCCTTGTTGTCCCTCTCTGGAAAGGGAAGGGTGATCGCCAGGACTGCAACAACTACCGAGGGATAACGCTTCTCTCAGTGCCGGGCAAGGTCTTTTCTCGGATAATTCTTGATAGGGTTCGCCACCATCTGCTTGAGCACCGGCACCCATAGCAGTCAGGCTTTACACCAAAGAGGTCAATGATTGACTGTATCCTTGCTCTTCGGGTCCTCACCGAACGCTGGCCAGAGTTTCGGCAGGGGCTGCTCACAGACTATGTTGATCTCTGAAAGCGTTCGATTCAGTGAATCAGGATGCTCTCTGGAGGAATCTTGGTCTTCGTGGGGTACCATCAAAACTGATGTCTGAACTCTACTCTGGCACTGAGAGTTCTGAGATGTGGTGGTACCATCTCTGACTTATTTCCAGCTGTTACTGGAGTTCGTCAGGGGTGTGTATTGGCCCCTAAACATTTCAGCGCTTGCATAATCTGGTTTCTGGGGAGGATGTCGGAGAGATCAAGCTGCAGAGTATCGTTTGGGAATGTCAAGATCTCTGACCTTGATTTCACAGATGATGCAGTCATCGTTGCGGCAACTCTGGAAATTATTTTGGAGGTGCTGAATGAGGAGTCACAGCCGCTTGGATTATGGGTTTCCTGGGACAAAACTAAGACCAAGGCTTTCACTGACATCTTAGATGCTGCTGTCTTGTCTGTCCCTGTTTGTGGTGAGGATGTTTAGGTCGTGGAGAGATTAATTTACCTTGCCAGAGATATTCATGTCTCTGCTGGCTGTGAACCAGAGGTCAATAGACGTCTGGGTCAGGCCTGGGGAGTCATGGATTCACTGGATCATGGGGTGTGGTGCTGTCAGTACCTGTGCGGGAGGACGAAAGTCCGAGTTTTCAAGTCATTGGTGCTTCCCGTCTTGCTCTACGAATGTGAGACTTGGACTCGAACCAAGGATCTGAGACAGAGATATAATTCTTTTGGTACCAAGCCTCTTCGGAGAATCCTTGGCTATCGCTTGTCGGACTTTGTGTCCAACGAGCGGATGCTGAGAGTCAAATGAGAGTTGTTACCTTCATAGTCCGTGAGCGTCAGCTGTGACTGTATGGACATGTGGCTCGTTTTCCTGATGCTCATCCTGCTCACCAGATTTTCTCAGGGAGGGAGCCTCGTGAGTGGAGGAGGCCAATGAGCAGACCATGTGCCTTGTGGTTGCAGCAGGTTGATCAGCAGCTCAAGGTGATGGGGATGGGCCAGGCATCTAGCTAGATGGAGGGATTGGAGGCCCCTGGAGTAGCAGCGGAAAGTGGACGCAGCGACGCTCTGCTCCGGCGCATGTTCCCATACTTGACCTTTCCCTCCCCCCCTCAATGAACGCAGATTTTGATGTGGTCAATAAACTTTGGTATCTCACAGGTGATGAAGGTTGTGGTCGCGTATCATCAAAATTGTTTGTGTAGTTTCAGAGAAGAGAGTAAATACCTATTTTGGTGGGTCAAAACCCTCCTGTACACCCCTTTGATGAAAACAGATTTTGATGCGGTCAATACACTTTGGTACATCACGGGTGATCAAGTTTCATCAAAATCGTGTGTGTAGTTTCGGAGAAGAGAGCAATTACCTATTTTGAGACGGTGGAAAAATAATCCGATAGACTCCTTTATTAAGCCCAGATTTTGATGTTGTCAATAAACTTTGGTCTGTCATGAGTGATCAAGTTTCATTAAAATTGTGTGTAGAGTTTCGGCGTAGAGAGCAAATACCGATTTTGGGGGAGTTCAACCCCCTGCTCACCTGTAGACCCCTTATTGAGTGCAGATTTTGATCCCATCGATGCACTTTGGTACATTATGGGTGGTGAAGGTTGTGGTCTGGTTTCATCAAAATTGTGCATGTAGTTTTGGAGAAGAGTAAATACCTATATTTTTTTTTGGGGGGGGGGGGGGAGGGTTATAAAACCACCCGTATAACCCCTTGAGTGCAGATTTTGATGGTCAACATCACCTTCGTTAGTCATCAGTTACGAAGCTTGTGGCAAAGTTTCCTCACAATTGTGTATTTAGTTTGGGCGATAATGACTGAAGTGTTTGCGGACCCGACTGCCTGACTTACTGACTCACTCACCTGCAGACACTGCTTGATCACTTAAGCTCACCTGATGTGTCATAAAATACTCCAAGAATGAGGAATTCAATATTCTCCAACGGTTTTATTCAACCAAATCATCGGAACGTAACAAGATTGCACTGTACACCTTCTGACCTCTCACCCCGAACTCCTTCCTAATCGCACCCTCGAGCGTCCAGTCTCTGCACAACACCACATATCCCCTTTCTTTAACCACATGCAGACTATATGTCAGTGGACAACAATAATATCAATGAACTAGAAGTTGAAATGTAGTAATTGCCACAGCATGGATTAACCATAAAACAAGTCATAACAAACATGGCAACAGTTTAAATTCGCTTCAGTTTCATATTCTCAAAGGACTTTACATTACTTCATCACATAATCTTGAGTCCAGGCTGGAGGTCTGCGAGTTCTGGCATCCCGGCCGACCGGCACATGTTCTGATGCATCTTGCGCTGGTGGTGCGGTGATGTCAGGAAGGAGTGGGAGCTCGGCATCATCTCTTGCATTCCTTTGACAGGAAGATGCTAAATGAAACGCATTCCAGATCCGTCCATCGGACAGTTTGTGCGTGTGAGATCCTCTTTGCTCCACAACTTGGAGAGGCGCTGAAAATTTGGATTGTCCTTTTTGGAAGACACCAGGTTTCCTCACTCGGACGAAGGAACCACATTCAAGGTGCACATCCTTTGCTCCACGGCGTTTGGCGGTGTGCACCTTTTGCTTGTTCTGCTTCTCTTGTACTTTGAGCGCCATGTCTTTGTGTGACGGTGTGTTGGGCTTTGGCATCTGCAAACCAGATACATGCAGCTTGGTGTGCATCTCTCTCCCATGAAGCAGTTCAGCAGGTGATTGCTGTGTTGTGGCATGTCGAGTTGCCCGGTATGTTTGAAGAAAGTCCGTTGTAAATGTTTTCCGGTCTTTCCCCTCAATGTTAGCAGTGAGCAAGCTTTCCTTTAAGCTTCTTTTTAATTGCTATTTCCCCATTCGCTTGTGGGTAGTACACTGCTGACTTCCTGTGGATAATGTCTCTGTCTTTCAGAAAGATTTCAAATTCCTGAGATGTGAATTGTGAACCATTGTCAGATATCAACTCTTTTGGGTTATGTTCTCTGCTAAAGACAGTTGACTGGAACTTGATCGCTCGTGGAAGTGACCTGGGAGGTGAAGGCAATTTCTGGCCATTTGCTAAAGTAATCAATGAGAGTGATAGCGGAACGACAATCCAGTGGCACTGAATCGAAGGGCCCCACAATATCGATTGCCAATTTCCCCCAAGCGGCATCGGGATAAAGAACCGGCTGTGGTGGTGATGCTTGTGTCACAGCTGTGTTGTCATGCTGCTGGCAAGTAATACAAGCCTTGATTGTGGACTCGACTTGCACGTCCATTCCTGTCCACCATTACAGATCTCTTAACCGTTGCTTTGTCCTCACTTTGCCCTAGTACGTATCATGCACTAATTTGATGAAATGCGGCTGTCACGCCTCCGGGACAATAACGCAGTGAGTACCTCTCAGTGACGGTGACCGTTCAAGTCCTCTTGTAGTGACAGTTCAGTTTCCAATCTGAAGTGAGGAAGGAGATCAGGATCCAGGCCTTTTGAGGTTTTTGGCCAGCGCTTTGTAAGCAATTCACGCAATTTTGTTTGAATGGGGCAGGAAATACAGGCAGTTTTGAATTCTTCAGCTGTCACCGCAGTGAGGGTCGACGTGAGCATGACAACCTCAACATCATCCTACAGACTGGGTTCTGAAGTAGATAGTGGAAGGTGAGACAAGCAATCATCTGTAACGTTTTCAGAGCCAGGCTTGTACTGAATGTCATAATAAATGACAGAAGCTGTGCAAACCATCTGGCCACGCACATTGCAGCTCTTCCCAATCCTTTCGTGGAAAGTAGTGAGAGGACTGGTCAGTGCGTAAAGTGAAATGTCCACCCCAGAGATAAGTCCTCCATTTCTCTGTTGCCTACACACATCCAAGTGCTTCCTTTTCCCCCGTGGAATATTTTCTTTCCATTTCAGTCGGTGTTTGGGATGCAAATGTGGTAGTTTCCTCCATTTTGTGATAGTTTTGTCAGCATGAATTTTTTTTTCAGACATCATCAGGTTTGTCAGACATCATCCTCTGAAAATATATTGGTGCTGAAACAAGCCTGGAAGGGATTCGTTTGTAGCGAAACAATTCCTCATGTGTTATGAAGACAGTAAGGTCCCTGCTGTTCTCATGCAGCACAACCTGGTGGTACACACATTGCAGATCCAATGTGGAGAAAAGTGTGCCGCCTCACAGCTCCGCAAACATTTCCTCCATATGTGGAAAAGGATATCCGTCAATCACCACCACTTCATTTGGTTATCTTAAATCCACGCACAGACGAATCGCTCCGTTTTTCTTCATCGTCACGGCAATTGGTGAAACCCACTCTGATGATTCGATTGGGTCAATTACATCCAGTTTAACGAGCTTTTTCACTTCCTGTGAAACAGCATCCCTCACAGATAAAGGTAAACGGTGCAGCTTTTGCTGGACTGGAGTCACATTGGGCCGCATTTTAATGAGATGAATAAATCCATTTGCACAACCCAGGGTGCCCTCCATGCTGTCACCTGTAACATTTGTGACTGAGGTTTGATTTGCAGTGTTTTTGGTGCTAGAAGTGATGCAACCATTCTACATGAGTAATCGCTCCGATGGTGAAAATTGTGTCAATCTGATAAGCGGTTGCAGAGCAAAACACTCATGTTCTGCGTGGACAAACAAAGACAGGCAGAGACAGAGACAGACAAACTGACCCAAATGCAATACCGTCTCCTCTGGTGAGGGTAATGATGTGGACAGCTCCTTATGAAAATAAAAACGTCGAAGCAGGAGCATGAAAAATTATCTGAATTTGTATTCTGCTTAAACCGAAGTTTAACTAAGTTAATGATGCAGATTCAAGACCGTACAACTTCGGACTTGAAATGTTTTGTATTTTCATGTGGCTGGTCTTCAGAGTCAAATTAACGATCGCTAATGTGCTGTGTCTGCACCAAAGGTACATCTTCAAACTGGCAGGGTCGCCAGCTGAACACCATTCTATTATTGGAGTTTTGACGCATTAAGTTTGGGAGCCCTAAAATGGGAGGCCCACAGCAGAAATAGCCGTCACATCAGGCAAGTGCACACACCTATGTCTAAAAACCAACTGCAAACAGAAAGCACAGAACAAAAACTAGAAGGGCACTCGGTAGAGCGCAACCCTCCACCACGTAATCTCTGATCCATGACAACATATAGGACCCAATCAATACATTTTTGAAATATCATGCTATGCAGTACTATATGGTTTCTGGCCCTATCTCTCAATGGTGAAGCATCACTTAAAAATCAAATAACTCTCATATCCAGATCCTGATTCAGATCTTCACCAAAATCGAATCAATTTGTCCTTGCGACACACCCAACCTGTCCAGCAAGTTTCGTCTGAATCCATCAAAAACTTTTTGAGATATCCTGTACACAAACAGACAAACAGCCAGAAAGGGGTGAAAACATAACCTCCTTCACCTTCGGTGGCAGAGGTAACTAGAAGAGCACTCGGTAGAGCGCATACTTCCGCCAACTAATGCCTGATCCACAAAAACATCGGGCCAATCACGTTTTTGAAATATCATGCCATATATCGTTTTGAGCGCTATCTCTCAATGATGAAGAATCCCTTGAAAAAAAATCAATAATTCTCGTATCCAGATCAGGATTCGGAACTTCACCAAAATCAAATCGATTTGTCCTCATCAAACACCCAACGTGTCCACCAAGTTTCATCTGAATCCTGCACAACTTTTTGAGATATCCATGCTATATATCATTTTTTAGCCCCATATCCCAATGGTGAAGATTCACTTAAACAATTCTCGTAGCTGGATCCGTATCTTCATCAAAATCTAATCAGTTTGGCCTTGTCACACACTGATCTGTACACAACTTTTTGAGATATCCTGCACACAAACACAGAGAGGGGGTGAAAACACAACCCTCCTTCCACCTTTGGTGGTGGAGGAAATAAACAAAACAAAAAAAAACACACAAAAATGGACCACAAAAACTTTTACTCACAAAGCTTTATTACTTTGTGTACTTGAGACAAGTCATTGTATAAGCAGGAAAATATATTGCATGGTGCATTTTTAAAGATTAAAACAAGCATCCTGCATCTCTCCCCGTAATTCCGATTTGTTTCACTTGAAAACGTACGTAGAATGAGAAAAATCAATGACCAGGCAGCAGCACCTGTGCTGAGGTACTGCCGATGTATGTGTTCATATACTCTGTAGACCTGAAGAGTTGTATTTAAAGTGGTTCCAAAGCCATCTCCATTTGGCCTTTGACACATCCCAACAACATATGTGCAACATTTTTTTTTTCTTCAGCTTGCTTTCCATAATGTATTTTCGCCTGACATTTCACAACACGTCAAAATGCAATATTTAATTCAAGCAATTCATCAGCGAGCGGAACACATCATCAAACAAACGGTAAACTGGGATGTGCCGACAGGAAAATGGCAAAGGGCTATAAGAGAGCTGTCCAGCTTACTTCCTTTCCTTTGGCGTATTAAACATTACAAACTGACACATGGAAAAAAAAATAATAATAATGATAATAATAATAGTAAGGCAGACGTTGAAGCAAAATAAACTACAATATAATAATAATAATGATAATAATAATAATAAACCTGGCCGTGGTAAAGCCAATACAAGACAGCAAAAGCAAGAAAGGCATCCTTCAAGCTCCCAATTTGTGTATATATATATATATATATATATATATATATATATATATATATATATATATATATATATATATATATATATATATATATATATATATATATATATATATATGTATATACACACAGTGGGGAGAACAAGTATTTGATACACTGCCGATTTTGCAGGTTTTCCCACTTACAAAGCACGTAGAGGTCTGTAATTTTTATTATAGGTACACTTCAACTGTGATAGATGGAATCTAAAACAAAAATCCTGAAAATCACATTGTATTATTTTTTTAAATAATTAATTTGCATTTTATTGGATGAAATAAGAATTTGATCATCTACCAACCAGCAAGAATTCTGGCTCTCACAGACCTGTTAGTTTTGTCTTTAAGAAGCCCTCCCATTCTCCATTCATTACCTGTATTAACTGCACCTGTTTGAACTTGTTATCTGCATAAAAGCCAGCTGTCCACACTCAATCAATCAGACTCCAACCTCTCCACAATGGACAAGACCAGAGAGCTGTCTAAGGACATCAGGGACAAAATTGTAGACTTGCACAAGGCTGGGATGGGCTACAGGACAATAGGCAAGCAGCTTGGTGAGAAGGCAACAACTGTTGGCGCAATTATTAGAAAATGGAATAAGTTCAAGATAACAGTCAATCTCCCATGGTCTGGGGCTCCATGAAAGATCTCACCTTGTGGAGCATCAATGATCATGAGAAAGGTGAGGGATCATCCCAGAACTACACGGCAGGACCTGGTCAATGACCTGAAGAGAGCTGGGACCACAGTATCAAAGAAAACCATAAGTAATACACTACGCCATCATGGATTAAAATCCTGCAGCGCACGCAAGGTCCCTCTGCTCAAGCCAGCGCATGCCCCGGCCCGTCTGAAGTTTGCCAATGACTATCTGGATGATCCAGAGGAGGAATGGGAGAAGGTCATGTGGTCTGATGAGACCAAAAATAGAGCTTTTTGGTTTAAACTCCACTCGCCGTGTTTGGAGGAAGAAGAAGGATGAGTGCAACCCCAAGAACACCATCCCAACCGTGAAGCATGGAGGTGGAAACATCATTCTTTGGGGATATTTTCTGCAAAGGGGACAGGACGACTGCACCGTATTGAGGGGAGGATGGATGGGGCCATGTATCGCGAGACCTTGGCCAAAACCTCCTTCCCTCAACAAGAGCATTGAAGATGGGGCGTGGCTGGGTCTTCCAGCATGACAACGACCCGAAACACACAGCCAGGGCAACTAAGGAGTGACTCCGTAAGAAGCATCTCAAGGTCCTGGAGTGGCCTTGCCAGTCTCCAGACCTGAACCCAATAGAAAATCTTTGGAGGGAGCTGAAAGTCTGTGTTGCCCACCGACAGCCCCGAAACCTGAAGGATCTGGAGAAGATCTGTATGGAGGAATGGGCCAAAATCCCTGCTGCAGTCTGTGCAAACCTGGTTAAGAACTATAGGAAACGTCTGATCTCTGTAATTGCAAACAAAGGTTTCTGTACCAAATATTAAGTTCTGTATTTCTGATGTATCAAATACTTATTTCATGCAATAAAATGCAAATTAATTATTTAAAAATCATACAATGTGATTTTCAGTTTTTTTGTTTTAGATTCCATCTTTCACAGTTGAAGTGTACCTATGGTAAAAATTACAGACGTCTACGTGCTTTGTCAGTGGGAAAACCTGCAAAATCAGCAGTGTATCAAATACTTGTTCTCCCCACTGTATATATATATATATATATATATATATATATATATATATATATATATATATATATATATATATATATATATATATATATATATATATATATATATATATATATATATATATATATATATATATATGTGAGGCGCCGTGAGGAGTGATGTAAGGGACACATCAGCGATTTTGGAGTTAATGCCAAAAAGCACTATTTTAACCCTTACCCTATCATAAAAAATGTCACTTACAGCACTCCTCCTCGCGGGGCCTAATATATATATATATATATATATATATATATATATATATATATATATATATATATATATATATATATATATATATATATATATATATATATATATATATATATATATATATATATATATATATATACACATACATACATATATATATATATATATATACACATATACATATACATATACATATACATATATATATATATATGTATGTATATGTATATGTATATATATGTATATATATATATATATATATATATATATATATATATATATATATATAAACACACACACACACACACACACACACACACACACACATCTCGGAATGCTAGAACATGAGGTACTGTGAAAAATGAAAATGTTAAACCAGAACTGTGCTATTTGTCATTGTAAATATGAGGTCCATTGCTGTCCGACTGTCCCGCAACTCGTTTCATGAACATTAAAAAAAAAAAAAGGATAATAAAAATTCAGGCGATCACACACAAAACAAACTTTTCTTTTCAACCAAGCAGAAAAACACCAAATTGTGAAATAAAAAGAAAATATAGCAGCACGTGGTTAGGCAATATGGTTCCATAATGGTTGTTATTATAACAAAACAAAGTCAAACTCTACAATTAGATAGCAGCTAAAGTATAGAGACTCCTCACAAACTCCTGACTTGTACAATCAGTTCAGCGAGGCAGTGCTGTGTGAGAGTTGAAAACCGATTCGTGTGCCAAATTTGATTCCCAACGTGCTCTTTCCTCTCACAGCCAATTTCATGTTACCTTTAATATGTGCAAAACAAATATCCAGAGCATCTGAAAGATGTGCACACAACCGACGATTCAAGTACACCAATAAACCTCAATTCGCTTTCACGCTTCGCCTCTACCTGCAAGTCACGCCAAAAGCATCTCGCAAATTCGTCTAGGTCCGATCCGCGAGTCGACGTTGGGCACGTGTGGAAAAATGTGGCCATAGCCGGTGGAATGACAGCTTGCAGGTTGAATATGGACATTTTCTAGACCATCGCGAGAACTGGTATCCAAAGCAGACTTTGTAAATCTCTGGAAGGTAAGTAACCCTCATCTCCTGGAATTCCTCTTCATTTACCATTCCCTATTTACTTCCAGAGTTTCCACATTTCCTTCCCTCTCTCAACCACTCACAAAGACCTCTCTTTCAAAAAGCAGCGTATCAAACCAATATGCGGCAATTAAAAAAAATCAAAAAAAACCCATAAAAATTGCGGCAGTTTGACAACTCCAGCAATGAATGTACTTTGACAGTAGGACAGATTGCGCAAACACAACAATAAACCTTTACTCCTTACAAAGTGCTCAGCAAAATGCTTTGTGACATGCTCATCTCATCTGTCATTTTAATTCAGAACAACTAAAAACTTTCCAGCAATGAGGATTGCCAGCCAGTGCCCTGCTGCAAATGTCGAAAAGTTAAAATGAAATTCTGCCGGTCCATAGAAGAGCTTGTGCACAGTGAGATCAAGTGAATCCAAGACAAGAGATAAGATGGCAAAAGTGATGGGCAGTCAACAACAACACCTGTGGCTGTGGTTAAAATTGCACCTAGACCTTTTTTATATATATACAAAAGGCAGGACACGTTCGGTAATAAAAGCTATGGGGATTAATAATTTTCAGGGAAATCGTCTTTAAAACCAAGCTGTTAGATAAAAGGAAGCCAGAGCGGCAGAGCTCTGAGAGTTTCAATATGCTTGGAGTCAGCAGTGGAGAGGTGCTCGGCGAATCAGTTATGGTCCCAGTTGCAGAGAGTTTCGTCGGAACATTTAAAGGCTGAGCGGTGCAATATGTCAGAGTGAGTCTGTTCACATGTTTGGGTCCATCGTCAGTGTGGATGGCACCTGCAAAAACTAGGATATCCCTTTGTTCACCCAACCATTCAGAGACCCTGTTCGGTCGTATCTTCAATCTGAAAGCAAGTATCAACGGTGTCATGAAATCACACCGAGGTACGACTGTTGACTCGCAGAGAACATGTTCAGTAGGACGTTGCCACCTTGGTCAATTCAACCCCTCTGACCTACGTTGCTTTTCCGTCTTCTTGCCCAGAGAGGTTGCGATATCGCGAATATCTGGACGTGCCTTTGTGTCGCATCGGCATGAAAGCTCCTAACTTTGCCTGTTGTTTTAGAACCTAAATTGGTTGTGTCACCTCTGACATCCTGTGGTTGTCGCAATTGTCCTTTTCCATGCATCACACCGTCTGGCTGCTAATACGAGTCTGCTTCTTATTTTTGTATTCCTCCACATTCCTATTTCAATTCTCCAGAATCTAGTACTGTTATTTACCTCACATACCCAGCTAGTGAGGACACTTTTGAGCCTGCCATCAGTTATATGTTTAAACTAGAACGGCACTTGGCCTCTGCCATGCTGAACAGTGCATGTTTTGTATCCCACCGATAGGTCGGATCTGGATCCAGACCTGAACCAAAACCAAATTTGCTTGTTCTCGTCACATAACCAACTAATCCACCTCACTTTGAGACATCATGCAACATATCGTTTGTTTTTGGTTCCATCTCTCAATCGTGAAGAATCACTTGAAATTATCGGATCTGGATCCAAATCTTCACCAAAAGCAAATCAATTCTTCCTCATCACACACCTGAACCTGTCCGCCAGGCCTTGTCTGTATCTGTTCAGAACTTTTTGAAATATCGTGCTTCATATCGTTTTTAGCCCTGATACTCAATGGTAATGAATCACTTGAAAAATTCTCGGATCCTAATCCGGATCCAGAGCTTCACAAAATTCTAAGCAATTTGTCCTCATCACCTGCCTAACATGTCCACCAAATTTCATACAAATCCATCCACAACTTTTTGAATTTTCCCTGTTAACAGACAGACAGACAGATGGAGGTGAAAACATAGCCTCTGGTTACCATCGGTGGTGGAGGAATGAATGTAGGGATAAGGCGTGTTCTGCATGGTTTGATTGATTTCCAATTGTGGTTTTAACTGGGGATTTTAACATTTTGAATAAAAACAATTTTTGGAAATCAGCTGTTGCAGTTTGGTCTATCAACCATGTGTTACTTGTTGCAAATGTGCACTCATAATTCCCCAGGGTGCTCGAGTTGTTTCATTGGCGACATAAATCGGTGTGGTGTGGCTCCTACCAACGTGGGATAGCTCCACTGTGCCATCCATAAAGGGCATGGGTTACCCTTTCGAAAGCCACCTTGTCCGTCTCGAACTCTGGCCATGTGTCAATACAGTGATAACTGCCTGTCCACGAGATGCGTATTTAAAGGCACTTTAAGAGCAACGAGTGTTTTCCTTCTTCTGACGAACGAGGATACCAAGAATGATGTCCGACATGGGCTACATGTATGTCCTTCAGAATTCTAACTGAAGGCGTTTCCAATGTGTAAAAGTTTCCACTCCGATGAGAAAAATGTATGTCCAAAGATGGAAATACCTTGAAAAGGATTACATCATTATTGTAATATAAATACAAGCTCAGTCACAAATTTAAACCAAAGGCCAGGTCAAAGATGAACCACCTCGCACAGAATTCCACCTCATACAGTTGGAATTGGCACTTTGAATGAAGAAAGCAAAGTTGGCAAAACATTCCCCCATTAAAAAAAAACAATACTAATTAGCCAAAGTCAATCCCATATTATAAGGATCTACCGAAGTATGACATGCGGAAAAGGGACAAGGGGATGGGGGCAATTGGGAGGAGAAAGGTATTGGAAAAAAGTAAGAGAAGGGACAGGAGAAGGAACAATAGAGAAAGAATACAAAAAGGGTAAAGATTGGTGGAGTTGGGGGCGGAAGTGTGGGAGATGGAAATTGCTGAATAAGACGTGAAGTGGAGGGTGGAGTTGGAGGGAGAACAAATGTAAATGGCCCCAGACCAAATGTGGCAACAAGAGGTTGATATAAGATGCACATTCAGGCAATTAGGTGCAATGTATAACCAAGTGCAGATGGATACAAGCAAAGAATCCAGGCTGTGCATGATCCCAAGACTGGGATTGAAAGTACTGGAGATCAACATAAAAAGAACAATAATAATAATAGTAATTATTACCACCTGAAAAGTGATATTTGACGAGATAGGTTAATGAACCTGACTGTGTCAATCCAATTCTGAGATCTGTGCCGAAGAAAACACTCCGACAGCAAGTGTGCTATAACATATCAGCATCCCAGGCCATCCAGCACCAGCGGGTTTACCTTCGCCCGGACAAAGGCGATCGTTGGCATGACAACCCCCCTAAAAAAAACATGATTCACCAAGAAACAGGCAGAATAAGCCAAAAGTATCGATTAGGCCAAAGGAATAGCCCGACTCGAGGAACACGAAGGCTTTCGATTCAGCACCAGAACTGGAACACACAAATACCAACACGACAAAACACTGCAAGCTTCTCATTTGCCATCAAAAGATCTCTCGTGAGCAAAAAATATATAAAAAGCCGCACAGTACTCATCCACAAACCCCAAGATGTCCTGATTTCTCAAGCCATGATCAACATTCTAGTGTCCCAGAAGCTTAATGACAAATGTGCTAGATTCAGGAAAAAATGTTTTTATCTTCCACTGGAAAAATATTTGGAGAAACTTCACCATTTGCCATCAGCAGCACATTTCTTGCTGTCATTAACCTCAATTTTCACAACTACAAGTAAATTACCAATTAAAATGAAGAACTACAAAAGTTATATTAACCTGCTGATGTCTTAAGGAAGAGACAGAACACAACAGTTGGGCAAAGTGTGGTGACGTCACAAATATTTGGCATGTTGAAAAGGCCTTAGCTGGCGATATGCTACATGCGGGTGATGAAGCAGAACAAAAATGGCCTACAAGACAACATCACATACATCTGTTGGGGTTCCAGCCTGTTCTGGATCCTCCAGATTTTCAGAGGGAACCATTGGCTGATATGGATGAAGGCTGTTCTTCAGCAAATCCTCAATCTGTTCTTGGCATTCACGTAGGCAATCCTGGGGTGGGGTTCAAAAAAAAAGTTTATATGTGAGAAATGAGGATGAGGATGAGGTAGGATGAATGAGAGTATTAAAATAAATAAATAATAATAAACCAAACTAAATACGGGAAACAAGTCAGGCTCCATATGACAAGGTTCCACTGCATATTTCACATCTCACAGGATCGCAGCTCGTGATCTTGGCAATATTTTCAACAAGGCTGGTGATGCCAGGACGAGTCTGTTGCTGCAATTGCAGGCCCTGGATCGCTGCAGCAAGGCTTCCAGCAGCAATCATAGATGGAGGAAACATGGCAAAGTTGAAGTCTGAAGTAGGTTTCAGAAAGAAAAGAAAAAGGATGAAAATAAAGTTAAACGTGTCTGAGATTTGTTTTATGTCTCCGCCGCCGAAGTCACCGGAGACATCAAACTTGGTACAAGTATGCATAATGATGTAACGATAAACGTATTAGATTATGGGGTCAAGAGGTCAAAGGTCAGAGAACCCGTTAGGTAAAAATTCTGTTACCGCGCTAACTTGTGAACAAGTGATGGGTTTGACCAAACATGGTATAAGAATATATTATGATGCAAAGAGGAACTCATTAGGTTTTGGCATCAAAGGGCAAAGGTCAGAGGTCATGTGAGGTAAGAATGTGATGCTCGAAAACAGCAGAAGGGATTTAAATCAAACCTGGTACAAGTATGTATCATGATGTAATGGTGTGGGCAGAGGCATATCGGTTGACGTCGCAACTTTAAAGAGTGCTGTTCTCGTTACCCTCGCTGAAGGAGAGGGTATTGTATTTTGGTCCGTTTGTCCGCACAGAACTTTCGTGTTTTTCTCCACAAGCGCTAGTCGGATTGAGACGAAGTTTTCACCACAGGAGCGACTACTCATGCAGAATGGTTTAATGATAATTATGACGTCATACGTCACATGGTGTGGCAGCCATGTTTTGAAACAAGGAAAAAAAATTGAAACTTGGCACATGGCAAGTAGTACTCATGGGGAATGAGTGTGATTTTTTTTATGACGTCACATAATAACAATAATTTTGAAAAGATTGTTCATACATGGATCTAAATTGATCATATTCATCATATGACAGACACACACACACACACACACACACACACACACACACACACACACACACACACACACACACACACACACACACACACACACACACACACACCCTTTTCTATTACAGTTTATTTTACATTCTCCATTCCCCATTGATCTGGGGACGTTATTAATTTAAAATATATATATTTTCACTATTATTTTAATGCCATGTTGGCAGAGATGAGCACATCAATCATGTTTACGAGTCAGGCTGAAAATCAATTGGTAAGCAGATAAACGGGTTGTTGAAGAACTTCGATTTATCTTCTTCACTTACAGAAGTGAATGAAACTATCCAAGTTGTATTACTGAAGATGAAGGATGTTGAACTCGGTGTAAGAGGTTAAAGTTTTTTTTTTGCATACCTTGTAAAGGCTCGTATGAGAGTGAACAAATGACACACAGCAAGGGGGGAGGGGGCATGAGACAAGAGGGGCGGGAGAGGGAAAGACAAAACAGTGGGGAACAGAGACACGAGGAGATCTGTGGAAAGGAGAGGGATGGGGCAGGTAACAAGGGGTACACAAGATGGACATTACAGGGACTTTCAGGAAGGAAACCAGGAAGTTTGAAGGAGGTGGGCTTGGGGTGGATTAACGGGGGTAGAAAAGATCGAGGATTTGGATGGGAGATGACAAGAGGTAGTGGTGAACATCTGTTTTGAAGGCCTGCAGGGAAGAATGGGTTTGAACAGAGTGAGGGAGTTTATTCCAAAGTGGGGAAAAAAAGAGGGATGAAAGAGTGAAGGTGAGCAGTGATTCATGATCTTGGTAGTTTTACCAGAGGTGGGTTTGTTGGCGGACCTTGAGCGCCCTGTGGAAATATGGTGTGGACAAATCGCAGACAGAGTGGGGGGGGGGGGGGTGGCGCCAAACCAGAGAGGAAACGGAAGAAGACAGAAAGACCACCAACCTGCCTGTGGTGAGAGAGTGAGAGGCCCAAAGACAGCCTCATCATGGGACATACCAATGATCCTAAATGCCTTGGTTTCCACAGCGTGAAGCCAAGAAAGGTGAGAGGCAGGCGCACCAGCCCAGAGGGGAGAGCAGTCCTCATCAGGCTGTGGACAAAAAGCAATGCATATGGACATGAGCTCAGCTGGGCCAAGGAAGGACTTTGCACGGTGGAGGATTCCCAGTCGGTGACTGGCTTTGGAGGCCAGGTTGGAAATGTGGCTTTCCCAGGAAAGATCATGGCAGATAGTGAGACCCAGAAGCTTGAAAAAAAGGACTTCTTGCAGAGGATTGTTGAGAGAGTAGATGGGGGGGGGGGTTCCAAACGGTCCTTTCGGAGAGACATAGTGAAAGTGTGAGATTTGTCAGGATTGAAAGACATGTTCCACGTGTTGGACCAGTTTGTGATTTTACCCAGATCTTCAGTGAGCGAAGAAGCTGCTGCTTGCCGGTCTGAGGGATGACAGATGGTACGGTAGATGGTGGAGTTATCAGTGAAGAGATAAAGAGGATTTTCTTGAGAGTTGGAGAGATCATTGATGAAAACCAGAAAAAGGAACAGGGCCCAGAACGCTGCCTTGAGGAACTCCAGCCTGGACAGGAAGAGGGGATGAAAGAACTCTATTTTGGGCCACACGGTGACTGCGACAGGAGAGGAAGTCAATGAGCCATGAGTGGAGATGGCTTTGGATACCACAGCAAGAGAGTTTGGTGAGCAGGGCAGGGTGACAGACTGTCAAAAGCACTCGATATGTCTGGGGATGCGTCTCTGATTTCATGTCCGGCATTGAGGACCTCCATCCATTGATGGGAGAGCAGAAGCAGCATATCCAGGGTAGAGTGACCTGGTCTGAAACCCAATTGATGATCGGAATTCAAGCCATTGGAAAAGAGAAATAATTTAATGTCTGAAGCAATGATGGATTCCATAACCTTGCTGATGATTGGGAGAAGGCTGATTCGTTTGTAGTTGCAGGGATCTGTTTTTGCACCTTTTTATGCAGAGCAGTAATGTTTGCTGATTTCCAAGCAGATGGAAGATGACCTTGAGCAAATGAGAGTTGATTAGAACGGAGAGAGGGTAAGCAAGAGTAGAGGAGCAGGTTTTTAGGACACTTTGGCTGATGCCATCTGGACGGGTTGCAGAATCTGAGTCGAGGTTTGACAGAAAGCTCTCCACCTTGTCAGGAGAAAAGGACACAGAGTCCAGGGACAGTTGGGTGTGACTGGGTAAGGTGGGGACTGAAACCGATGGGTTTTGGACAAAATATTTAGTTGCAAACACTGAGTGTAGGCATTCAGCCTTTTCACGTGCGGTATCAGCAGTGCGCCATTTGAGGTAAGGGAGGGGATGGAGGGGGAACATACACCAGAAACAGATTTGATTAGATGCCACCAGGATTTAGAGGAGGGAGAGAGGTTTGAGAGTTCAGACTTGAGATTTGAAAGAAGTTGTTTTCTGGCTCTCCTGGGGGTAGACACACACTTGTTCCAAGCTTTATAGAAGGAAGAGATTGCCCTCAGTTGGGTTTGCTTTCCATGAGGTAAAGGCAAGTTGTTTCAGGACAACTGCCTCGCCACAAGCTTCAGTGAACCATGGGCGGGAGGAAGGGTAGGACAACTGAAGACAAGAGGGGCTAAATCTGTGCATGAGGGAGAGCAAGTTTCTTTGAAAAAATTCCCAGGATGAGTTGATGTTGGAGAAAGTAGCGATGGGAGACTACTCTAGAAGTTTGATGGCTGCTTGGAGACCCTACCAGTCGGCTTGAGTGAAATTCCAGACTCGACAGTGCTGAGGTGGTTCTCTGATAATAGCCAGAGAGATGTCCACTTTGACAAGGACGTAGTCAGAAGAACCGATTGGAGCGGAGGAAAAACAGCAGATATTTTCAGGGAAATTTGTCAAAATCAGATCCAGAAGAGATAGAGTACCATTGATTGAGATCCGGGTCAGGAAATTGACCGATTGAGTCAGTCCCAATGAGTTGCAGAAGTCTTTTGCTGAAATGCCATGACAGGTGAGAGAGGTACCCACACCTAGACAACTGGCATGACGACACTTTTTAGACGGACCTCATACATGGTGACTTCAATTAACGGGACTGAGCCTGCTGTGTGCTCCACATACACAATTTGAATGAACGGGTTGCGTCACAGTCTTTCGCAACATTCCAGCAACATATATGATTGGTGTTGGTTGACTGCGCTCATTGTGTGATTTTTTTTTACAGGTCCTGCTTTACACGTTGTCTAGTTTGAGTCGTCGTGCTATGAGTCGTGAGCAGAGAGCCAGCCAATCTGAAGTTTCTTGCCAAGCTTGGCAAAACACCTTCCGAATCCTTCGCAATGCTACAGCAAGTCTACGGGGAAGAAACGATGTCACGTACACGTGCATTTGAATGGCACAAGAGGTTCAAAGAGGGACGGGAGGAGGTTGAAGACCTTCAATGAGCAGAACGGCGGACATTGAGCGTGTGAAGCAGATGGTGCACGCAGAACGTCGACTCACTGTGCTGGTGATTGCTCAGGAACTTTCCATCAACAAGGATACTGTATGGAGCATAATCACTGAAAATCTCGAAATGCGCAAGGTGTGCGCAAAGATGGTCCCCAAGCTGTTGTCCGAGGAACAGAAACAGCAAAGAGTCACTGTCTGTCAAGACATTAACGAGTGCCTCGAGGACAATCCAGACGTGTGAGTGAGCATCATTACTGGTGATGAATCGTGGATATTCGAATCTGATCCCAAGACCAAATGGCAGAGTAGTCAGTGGAAAACTCCGGCATCACCAAGACCAAAGAAAGCAAGAATGTCGAAGTCGAAGGTCAAGGTGATGCTCATCGCGCTTTTTGATATCAAGGGCATCGTCCACTTCGAGTTTTGACCACAGGGTCAAACAGTGAATCAATACATGTACAAGGAGATCCTCCGGTGCCTCATAAGATCAGTCCGGGACAAGTGGGGAAAATAGGAATTGAAGGTAACACGGAGAGAATACAAATAAACACGATCGTACACCTTGAGGGGAAGGATGGATAGGCCTCAAGGGACCCGGTAAGACAAGGTCGACGAAAACTCACAAAATAAAACGATTTTTGAAACAAAACCGAACTAGGAACACGCAGTAATATGTAGGTGAGAACAACAGTCAAATGGGACAAAAATCGACGAGAGTCTTAACTTTTAGAAAGTTGGCAGAGACCCCGAAGAGAACCTGCCGACGCTCCAAATCCGGAACCGGAAGTTTTGAGTTAGAACATCCTCAAAACACCCACCAGTAGCAGCGAGCGTCACAAAGGTCTGTGCGTGCTTGAGGATGCGTGGTAATTCAACAGATGGCAGCGGCAGGCGAAACAAGATGTGTTCCAGGAAGTCGTTTGGTGTAACTGCTGCCAAGTCCCATTTAAGGCGCCCAAGGACCACCAGTTCCATATTCTGAACATTGAGGGGTAGGTGAGTGGGGTGAGGAAAGGGGGGGGCGAGGTGGTAGGAGGGGGGGGTATGGAGTTAAAAGTGTAACAGATTATTGAAATCAGGACTTACACCATCATTGGTACACAATTGCCCAACTCAACTGGCAGTACAAATCTGTGAACATACATATTCATATCTCTGACAAGATCAGACTCAACTAAAAACTGCTGTTCTGGCACAGTGGTTCCAGGAGGTGCTGCGTTTAGAAGCAAGCACCTTTACGGTAAAACAATAATTGTAACATTGAGGTGTTGGTGCTGCATCTTAATACTTAGGCCAAAAAAAAAAATGTTGCATTGGCGTAACGGGTCACTGAAAAATAGGGTAGGTCGGTCGGGATCTTTTTTTTTTTTTTTTTTCCTAATAAATCCCTCGCAAAATCTCCCCCGGCTCGAGTACCACCCTTTTTGTCGGCGGGTTCTGTCCGAAACACTTCCGGGTTTTTGCGATCGCGATCGCAATCAACAAGATACTTGAAAACGATAGCAAAACAACAAAAATAGCAATAAAATAGGGTCGGCAAAATTTTTCGATAGCAAAAAAACAAAAAAAAAAACGTAGGGTCGGCGGAATTTTTAGGGTCGGGCGGGTTACGCCAATGCAACATTTTTTTTTTTTGGCCTTATGCAAACATCAAAGCATGAGCACAACTGTATTTTTGTGAAAACGCAACAAAAAATAAATAAATAAATAAATATTGCAGCAAAGGACGATCGTACAGTCCAGTGCTCTTCGGCTGAAAAACGAGATGCTTATTTCTCACATCGATATGAATGATTGATCATAAGGACAGCACTCTGAAGCAAAGATGATTGTTGCATTTGTTTTTTGTTAAAATCATTAGGGCTGAGTCAGAAACAATCTCCAGCCAAGAAGACATTTATGACATCCAACGTCCGTTAAAATTGTGGTGACAGGTATCACACTGTTAGACTTCATGCTCAGGAGTAAAACCTGGTAACTAAAGATAACTAAAGCTGTTACTCATATTCCAGTGAGGTCCTCGAATATGAGAACACCCGGTTTCACAAGAGCACGAGGAGACCTTATACCATTTCAAAGATGAGTTGGACAGTACTACCACACTTACCCTCAGGTCATATCTAGTTCCTTTAAACTTGCACCCTTCTGATCCTTTAAAGGATGGCTCTCAGAGACATATTTAAGACTGTCATAAAGAATGAATTTTGAAATGCTCAAACCTTTACCATTATGGCATACGTACCCTTGTTTCACAGTGACAAGTCTCTAAAAAATCAGAGCAACAATGCAAGTTAAAAAAAATTTCAAACAAGAAAATGTTGGGACCAAAATGTTTCTTCAAAACAATTCCAATATATTTCAAGTAACCGATGGATAAGTTATTCTAAATGGATGAAAACTACGTACTTGCAGAAAGTTTCATCAAGGTTACTTTAACTGTGAGTGAATCTGATCTGGCAATCTCTTGATCACTAAAAGGATTTTTCTGTAAAACAACGAACTGAACCCATTAAACATTAAGAGACATCAGTGGAGATTGGGGGGCGGGGGGGGGGATAGGAAGGGAGTGAATGAAGCTGCTGCAAAGAACCCTTGGTGCTTGTGACATGGCATGAGCAGTGGTTGGGGAAGAGGGGAGGAATGGGAGTGATGGAGAAAAATTCAATATAATATTCTTGAATGTTAATTTTGATATCAACCAAGGAAAGGAAAGAATTAATTTTGAAATGCTCAAACCTTTACCATTATGGCATAGTACCCAAAAAAAAGGAATGGAAATCTCCTAATTGTCAGAGCTCTGCAACATCTGCATTTATTATACGGGTAGATAAGCTCATGGAAGAGAACAACAACAGAAGTAAATGGATCAACATACATAACGGGGTGAAGGGAAAACAGTGGGACAATAAACATGCACCAAGCACAAGGAGAGGAGTTGTAGTGGAAGGGTGAGAACAATGTATCAATGGGTTTACTATTGCTCAGTAGTGGCAATGGGAAAGGCTATGAGGTTACGGTGGGCAGCATACTTGAAATCCTGTTGAATATACATGGTGACAAATGGGGCTGAGATAACAGGGTTGTCTCGTGGTCAAGCAGAGAGTGCCAGGTCAGGAATAAATCAAGGCAACCATCTCAGGAAGAAAATTCCACAAGCGAGTAAAGAGAGGAATGAAACAATGGAGTTGAGTGTTAAGTTGACTTGGAGAGGGAAACGAGGAGACTTTATGGCAGTATGCATGTGACCTGGAGCCGGGCAGGAGCTCGGCAGAGGTGAGAGGACAGGAGGATCAAGACAAGAATAAAGCTGGCAAAAACTGCAAGGCCACAAACTTGCTTATGGTGAGAAAGAAACAGACCTGGAACAAGATTCAATAACACACAAGGACTTTCATTCTAGGGCATCAAGAGGACCAATCTGGAAGCAGCAGTACCAGTTCACTGTGAGGAGCAATATTCCATGACAGTTGAATGAAGTCTTTGTATGAGAAGATAGAGAAAGGACTTAGATCAGCAGAGAATTCTGAGACAGCGGCTGGCTTTGGAGGCCAGTTTGAACATGTGATCTGCCCAAGACAGGTTATAGCTGATCGTGAAGCAAGCCCAGGAGCTCCATCCAAATGGTGTCCTTCTCCCAGACTCTGACTATAGAAATCAATTTGCCTGCAGGTCGGTCCTTATAGAGGAGCAAAGTGGAACTAAAAGTCTTTCGTGCAGCAATTGACGTCTCCAAAACGTCCCTAATCCCTCTGGAAGAAGAGAGGGATTAGAGACCTTGGTTTTTTTTTGCATAGACAGAATATAAAATTCAGCCTTGATACACAAAATGTGTTAATTGTGTCATAATTCTTCAAGAGTGAAGTAACAGATGAGGAGCATTATTACAGAAAAAGAATTTTGTGGGTGGTGAAAGACCTGCGAGTTCACACCTAAATTTGGCCTAATGCTGAATTCTGGCATGTCTGAGGATGGAAAAAAACAATGCTTATAACTTTTGAAGAGAGATTGCAGGTGCCCACCCACAATATTGGATTTCCAGGCTTTCTGGCAAATCCTTTGTGTAAGAGAGATGTTGGACAGGAAAGCTGGGCAAGAGAGGAGTATTTTGTTGAGGAATAAGCCCCATGTACAGTCTATGCTCTATATCATAAGATGAAAATATAGTAGACCAGTCACTGGAATATATGGACCAATCTGCCCATTATAGTCGCACCTTGTTCGATCCCTGACGAGCACAAGCGAGATAAACCATTTCAAAAGTACATGATCTTAGGAGCGAAAGGGGGCAGAAGAAGAAAAAGGAAAGGATGGAGGGAAAGTTGGACATGATCAAGTCAAGCAGAGAGTAGCAGCCATGAGGGTAAATATGGGTTGGCAATCAAACAGATTGCATAAGGCCAGAAGTATCATTAAAGGCCTTGGTTGCAATACCACGGACATTAAGCCAACTTGATTGGTGGGAGTTGAAGTCACTGCAGATGAGAAAGAGAGAAAGAGAGAAAGAGAGAAAGAGAGAAAGAGAGAAAGAGAGAAAGAGAGAAAGAGAGAAAGAGAGAAAGAGAGAAAGAGAGAAAGAGAGAAAGAGAGAAAGAGAGAAAGAGAGAAAGAGAGAAAGAGAGAAAGAGAAAGATAGAGAGATAGAAAGAGAAAGAGAAAGAGAGATAGAAAGAAAGAGATAGAGAGAGAAAGAGATAGAGAGAAAGAAATAGAGAGAGAAAGAGATAGAGAAAGAGATAGATAGAGAGAGAACGAGAGAAAAGAGAGAACGAGAGAAAAGAGAGAACGAGAGAACGAGAGAACGAGAGAACGAGAGAACGAGAGAACGAGAGAACGAGAGAACGAGAGAAAAGAGAGAACGAGAGAAAAGTGATAACGAGAGAACAGAGAGAACAGAGAGAACAGAGAGAACGAGAGAACGAGAGAACGAGAGAACGAGAGAAAGAGAGAAAGAGAGAAAGAGAGAAAGAGAGAAAGAGAGAAAGAGAGAAAGAGAGAAAGAGAGAAAGAGAGAAAGAGAGAAAGAGAGAAAGAGAGAAAGAGAGAAAGAGAGAAAGAGAGAAAGAGAGAAAGAGAGAAAGAGAGAGAGAGAGAGAGAGAGATATATAATGGTAGGAAAGGACGTTGTTGAAGTTGTCTGAGCCTCATACAAGGTATCATCACAGCTCGATAGGTGGTAGAGCACACACCATGCAAATAAACAAGACATAGCTATGGATATAGGGCCATGAATGCCCTATATCCTATTGCTCAATTGCATTTATTTCATTGCAATTTGGTGGAACAGAATGGGGAAGGGAATATGAGAAAGGGAGTTTTGGATGTAAACCAAAACATGATATCATTCTAACCCTCTCATTCTAATCTGCAGTGACTTAAACTCTCACCAATCAAGATGGCTTAATGTCCACAGTATTGCAATCAAGGCCTTTAATGATACTTCTGGCCTTATGCAATCTGTTGGATTGCAAACTTTGCATGAGTTTTTGGATGCCCATCGTAGTTCTTCCTCTTGAGGAAGTCCTTTCTTTCAAGCTTCTGGGTCTCACTATCTGCTATGATCTTTCCTGGGAAAGCCCCATTTCCAACCTGGCCTCCAAAGCCAGTCGCCGACTGGAAATCCTCTGCCGTGAAAAGTCCTTCCTTGGCCCACTTGAGCTCCTGACCACATACAAAACTTTTGTCTGCAGCCTGATGGAGTACTGCTCTCTGCTCTGGGCTGGTGATCCTGCCACGCACCTTTTTCGGCTTCACGCTGTCGAAACCAAGGCATTTTGGATCATTGGTATCTCCCGCGATGAGGCTGAATCTTTGGGCCTCTCACTCTCTCACCGCGGGCAGTTCGGTGGTCTTTCTGTCTTCTACAGTCTCCTCTCCAGTCTCGCCCCCTCTGCTCTGTCTGCGATAGTGTTGCGAATCTGGAAGCTATGATCACACTCAACATTCAGGTCCTTTCGCTCAGTTATCTCGGTAAGTGCGTGTTTTATAGATAGCTCCCCTTCCCTTGTCTAGTGTGTAAATCAATGTGAATGCGCTGCGATATATTTTAATAGTCAGGTTTTCTTTTGGTTTATTACACCCCCATCAACGCCGACCACACCGCATCGCCTTCACTTCGCTTCCTCCACCTCGCTCTGGTCGACGTCATGGTGGGCGGAGTTTGGGGAGGAGCATCGCGGTGGCTCTCGACCAATAGGCGCAGGGCACAGAGACACAGGGGTGCGCCCGAAAACGAAGGAGCAACGAATGTTTGCGTCAGTGAGCTCGAAGCGCGTACAGTCTGGTTTTTAGCGCTGACTGCGTCGCACGCTTGCGTCCAGTCTGTCGAGTGCCCGTCTCTGGCCGGGTCCGGCGCTGACTGCATCACACGGATCGGAGGCGTCTCACTGGCACCTGGTTCTGCGGACCGCTATGCGACGCTGGTCTGGGTCGCTCGTCAGCTCGAAGACCACATGAGGTGGACAGGTCCGAGGCAGGTCCTGGTCTTCAGTTCGCCTCTCCATCCGAGCTGGAGGCCTTAATAAAGACCTGTGGGGTCCGTGTGTGTGTGTGTGTGTGTGTGTGTGTGTGTGTGTGTGTGTGTGTGTGTGTGTGTGTGTGTGTGTGTGTGTGTGTGTGTGTGTGTGTGTGTTTGTGTGGCGCCAGTCTGCTCAGTAATGAATTGTTAAGTGCCTTTCTGTACATACGTGCTTATCAATATTCGGATAACTCTTCCCTTATGTGCTCCCCTCATTTCCCTATTGTTGCATAAATATCCCCAGTTGTTGAATGTTCCAGCTCGGCCTCGTCCTTTCTTGCATTGACTGAGTGTCGCGTGTGAAGGATTAGCTGGCCATTGCCGTTGTAACAGGATAATCGGACCAACGGTTCTTGGCGATTAAACCGCTCGGAATCGCACAGGGAACGAGCGCGCTAAGTGGCTCGTTTCCATACGAGTTCCGTCGAGGGTGTGAAGACTCGGTAGATCGCCACGTGGTATCAAGGTATTTTGAAGATTTGGCAAATAACCCTGTACCACGTGGTGGAAACATTGACCCTTCACGGTCCAAAACAAGGACCCGTCGACTCCGGACTTATCCGGGGAAATGATCTGAATTCCAGGCGATCGGTCAGGCCGACTTGCGGCTCCATCCAGCGGACGGACCGCGGCCGACGTCCCAGCCCCACAACAATATGTCCCCACCATATTTCTGCAGGGCGCTCAAGGTCCGCCAACAACCCCCTTCTGGTATAACAACCAAAATCACGAATCACTGCTGGATTTCATATCCCATTCCACCTTCACTCTTTCATTCCTCTTTTTTTCCCACCTTTGGAATAAACTCCCTCACTGTTCAATCCCATTCTTCCCTCCAAGCCTTCAAAACAGCCGTTCACCACAACCTCTTATCGTCCCCCATCCAAATCCTCGATCTTTTCTATCCCCGTTAATCCACCCCAAGCCCACCTCCTTTAAATTCCCTGCTTTCCTTCCTGAATGTCCCTGTAATGTCTATCTTGTATTCCCCATGTTCCCCACCCCAACCCTCTCCCTTCCACAGATCTCCTAATGTCTTTGTTCCTCACTGTTTTGTCCTTCCCACGCCCCTCTTGTCTCATGCCCCCTTGCTGTGCATTGTGTGTTAGCTCTCAAACGAGACTTGACAAGGTATACAAAAAAAGAAAACAACAACAAAAAAAAAAAACAGCCAAACATTGAAAATTCCAATCAAAAAAAATGTTCAAGGAATATTTTTTGTTAATTTCAGGAATCCATTCTAGATCAATCATTCATTGAACTAGTAGCAAATTATTATTATTACTACCAGTGCCCACCGGATGGGCAATGATGTTCCAAGCATGCAGCACACTCTCCTGACGCATACCTTAATTTGGGTGGTGTATAGGCAACTGACAGCTCTGGGTAGGCAACCCCCCCCCCCATGAAGTTATGTCGATGAAACAAAAACATACGAACTGCTTAAAATTCAAAACACCTCCCTGCACTGCAAAACGTGGGGGACAAGAACACTGTACTGTAAACGGTGGAGATTTGTAATACCCTCCTCCACCTGGAGGCGGCGCAACACGATACACATTTAGATCGAGAATTTGCGTCCACTCTCCACCCACCAAGGCCACTGGTGGAAGATAAAAACACCTCTATACATTAATTGGAATCATGCTGATCATATGTAGCAAGTCTGGATGGAATCGGGCCACAACTCTAGGAGTACCGTGACAAACACATAAACACCGGTCCGTGAATTATTGTGAGGATAAAGGAAGAAAGGAGGAAATGATTGTGAATTTAACATTCCATCTTTATTTACTTTTAACATTGTTCTTAACAAATGGGAACATTTACATTATCACCACCAATGTGAAGCAACGTTTGATTGAGGAAACTGAAAAGTTTCATGATGCACTGAGGAAGCACCACTCAAAAACCTTCACTGATGTCAACAAAGCAAACGTTTGTCCCAAACATAATGCACAGAAATTTACTGCAGTGAGTGCGCAATTGGAAGGTCAACCATTAGAAATGATAAATAAATATCCTCAAACTTGAACCGTCCCCAATCCCACTGTCTCTAGCCAAGGTTGGTGGCAAGATGAACTTGACACCAAAGACGGAGCTGATCAGCATCTTGATGGTTGGACTTTGCACACCCCCGGAAGTTCCAGATGCTGTCTGCCGATAGATGGTCATGCACTCATCCAAGCTCTTGGAAAGCCTCACAGGTGTCAGACGTTTGGTGATTTCACCGATCTATTCATGCAAACTGTGACATGTTATTTGGGAGAGCATACAAGAAGAGTTGATGTGGTATTTGATCACGACATTGGAGAGGGCTCCATCACCACAATGATGCGGTCAAATCAAATGGGAAAGAATAATCCAATTTGCAAGCTTGGTGGATTTCATATCCCATTCCCCCCCCCCCGCCCCAAGTCTGAAGCTAATTAATTGCCTTGGATGAGAAGAAGGCTGATCTTGCCAAGTTCTTGTCTGACGCCATCATGAAGAAGGGTAAAAGTCTACCAGAACGATACGAGCTGGTAAGAGGAGGCGGATTCTCCAACGCTACAGATGCAAGGTCAACGAGGAGAGACGACGTCATGCTTCAAGGAAACCATGAGGAGGCAGACACCAGGCTGATACTCCATTCATGTGAGGCAATCAATGAAGGATACCAAAGACTGCTGGTCACCCGTAAAGACACAGATGTCATGCTGCTTCTGGTGCACATAATCGACAAAAAAATCAGCTGAAGTGTGGATTATCTCTGGAACGGCAAAGAAAGAGAAATGTTACCCAATATATGCAGTATCTGAGAGACTTTCACAATCTGGGAGGAATAACCTGCTCAGATTCTGTGCACTAGTAGGTTGTGCTACAACCTCGTCCTTTAATGACCATCGAAGAAACCTTCAAGAACCAACCACTCCTTGTCGAGGAAATTGGTCATGATGGAGAAACCCATTTAAGAGTTTGGTGTGTCACCTGAATGTTCCACCTGAGCAGCAAACCATCAATGATGCCACCAGGCTCCAACTCTTTGGCAAGGCCAATCAGGGTCTGGCGATGTTACCACCAACAAGAAATACACTGGAACTTCACACTGCACATGCCAACTACCAGGCAATCATCTGGTTGCAGGCAGACCAGTGCCACAGATATCTCATCTCACATTGGAAGGAGACAGGTTGCCTGAAAGCTGTCTGGACAAGGCTACCCCCTATCCCAGATGCCAGTCTGGAGCTTGTTACCTCTGGATGAAAATCAAAGTGCAGGACAGCCCAATGTACTTGCTTCATAAAGAACCCAAGGTGCACTTTTGCCTGCGCATGTGATGCAATCGGACTGCTACAACACAGCTGGCCAAGAGATTCATACACTCATGCAGGGACAGAAATGTACATGCAGGATGATTACAAGACACTTCATTCCCCTTCTCTTATTTTAATTTCTCCTTATTTGTCACCCAGTTGGGTAAACACAGACACATCAAATGGATGCAGAATTAATGCACACTGTGACATTGGAGTAATGGCCAAGGTGTTAAGCATCATTTAAAATTAAACAACTGCAGTTCCTATAGAAAAAGTCTACACCCCCTTACAAATTTTTCACCTTTTATTGCCTTATAGCCTGGAATTAAATTACATTAAATAAGTCTTTTTCCACCTTTATTTACACATCGTAACGCACAATGTCCAAGTCAGGTCAGGTCAGGTATGGGAGCATGTTCCAGAATAGTGCGTCGCTGCGTCCACATTCTGCCGGTACTCCAGGGGCCTCCGTCTGGCCATCCCCCAGGCAGATGCCAGGCCCATCCCCATCTCCTTGAGATGATGGTCAACCTGCTGCAACCACGAGGCACGTGGTCGGCCCACTGGCCTCCTCCACTCATGAGACTCCCTCGCTGAGAGAATCTGGTGAGCAGGATCAGCGTCAGGAAAACGAGCCACATGTCCATACAGCCGCAACTGACGCTCACGAACTATGCAGGTAACATATCTCATCCGAGTCTCTCTCAGCAATCGCTCGTTGGACACAAAATCCGACCAGTGACAGCCAAGGATTCTCCGAAGAGACCTGGTACCAAAGGAATTAAGTCTCCGTCTCAGATCCTTGGTCAGAGTCCAAGTCTCGCATCCATAGAGCAAGACTGGAAGTACCAAGGACCTGAAGACTCGGACTTTCGTCCTCCCGCACAGGTACCGGCAGCGCCACACCCCATGATCCAGTGAATCCATGACTCCCCAGGCCCGACCCAGACGTCTATTGACCTCTGACTCACAGCCAGCAGAGACATGAATATCACTGCCAAGGTAAGTGAATCTCTCCACGACCTCAACATCCTCACCACAAACAGACACAGACAGGACAGCAGCATCCAAGATGTCACCGAAAGCCTGGATCTTAGTTTTGACCCAAGAAACCCGTAATCCCAGCGGCTCCGAATCCTCATTCAGCACCTCGAGGGCCCCCAAAAGGATGTCTAAAGTCTCCGCAAAGATGACTGCATCATCTGCAAAATCAAGGTCCGAGATCTTGACATTCCCAAACGATGCACCGCAGCTTGATCTCTCCGACATCCTTCCTAAAATCCAGTCCATACAAGTGCAGAAAAGTGTGGGGGCCAGCACACACCCCTGACGAACTCCTGTAACAACTGGAAATAAGTCAGAGATGGTACCACCACACTTCACAGCACTCTCAGTACCAGAGTAGAGTTCAGACATCAGATCGATCAGTTTTGGTGGCACCCCACGAAGACCAAGAATCCTCCAGAGGACATCCCGATTCACTGAATCGAACGCTTTACAGAGATCAACATAGGCTGCAAGCAGCTCCTGCCGAAACTCTCGTCTGCGTTCGGTGAGGACACAAAGGGCAAGGATACGGTCAATCGTTGACCTCTTTGGTGTAAAGCCTGACTGCTCTGGACGCTGGTGCTCAAGCAGATGGTGGCGAACCCTATCAAGAATTATCCGAGCAAAGACCTTGCCTGGCACTGAGAGCAGCGTCACCCCTCGGTAGTTGTTGCAGTCTTGGCGATCACCCTTCCCTTTCCAGAGAGGGACAACAAGGCCCCTATTCCAGTCAGTTGGGATGATGCCTGTGTTCCAGGCAGAGCACAAAACTGCATGCAATGACACGAGTGCAGCATTTCCACCAGCCTAGAGAAGTTCAGCATGGATGCCACAGATCCCTGGAGCTTTGCCCCGTTTCAACTGGTTCACCGCAGCCTGTGTTTCCACAAGCGAAGGTGGACCACAGTTGATTCGAGGGTCAGCAACAGGAATTGTAACACCCTTGACGTCCAACTCGACAGCTGGGGGATCAGCCTGGTACAACTGCTCAAAGTAACCGGCCCAGCGGGCCTTCACTTCAGACTCCTCTGTCAAGAGCCTACCACTCTGTGCTTGAACTGCAGTGCTCCGAGGGATGGGCTTGGATGAACGCAATGCGCGAATTCCCCTGTAAGCGGGACGAGAATCACCTGTCCACAGGTGATGCTCTACCCCCTCACAGATTCCTCGCACATAGGCCTCCTTGTCCACCCTCAGTGCATGTACAGTTTTACACCTCAGCTTCCTGAACAGCTCAGCTCTGCCATTCAGCCTGGCCCTGCGACTCTGGTCAATGGTATCCAGTGTCCCTTGAGACAAAATTCTTCTTTGCCCTGCGGTGAGCTCCAAGACATCCACCGGCAACATCAAGGACGGTGGTCTTGAAGGCACTCCTCAACTCTTCAGGTACCCCCCAAAGCACCCAGACCCCCCAAGTGTCCACTCAGCCTGTTCGCAAACTCCTCAGCGACTCTCTCATCCCTGAGCTTGCCAACATCCAGCCTAGGCTGGGATGGTACCATTCTCCAGGATTTAAGGTGCAGCTTCAGAGTTGCTACAACAAGCCTGTGGTCAGTATTGAGGAACTGAGCACTCCAGTAAACCCTGCAGTTCTGGATCATCCTCCAACGACCGTCAATGAGGACATGGTCAATCTCCTTTGCCACACCGCCAGCGTTGGAATACCAAGTCCAGCGATGAGCTTGTGGGCGCTGAAACCATGAACCAGCCACCCTAAGTCCATGACTTCTTGCAAAGTCAAGGAACTTAGTGCTATTCTGGTTCATAGTTCCTGACCCATGGGGACCAACACATGTCTCATAACCATCCCTATCAGTTCCAGTCGATGCATTGAAATCCCTCAAGACAAGAAGTGTATCTCGTCTGGGGCACTGATCAACCACAGACTCGAGCATGGCGTAGAATGCATCCTTCACGGTGAGATCACTCGCCTCAGTCGGAGCATAAACAGAGACCAGGGAAATGACACTTCAGGAGTGAGGAATCCTTAATCTCATAATACGCTCGTTGACCGGTGTTACCTCAATTATCATTGGGGTCAGCTTATTGGACACAGCCACAGCAACTCCTTGGGTATGGTAACCATCAGAGCAACCAGACCAATAGTAGGTGTAACCACCCACCATTATCTCGCCGCAATCTGGTCTCCGAACCTCAGAGAGAGAGCTGCAATCCCGATGTCCAAACTATTGAGCTCAGATGATAACAGAGACAGGTGATCATCCTCTCTTAGGGATAGGACATTCCAGGCACCCACCCGAAGGGACCGCCTCAGGTTAACCCAAGGAGACCGCCGTCTGGTGGACGACACCTAAGCACCACTCCGACACACTCTCCCGCAATCTGACCCAGGGATGTTACCCCGTGGTTTCCCTCCTATCATCAAAGATTGGGGGTCCCGAAGGCTTTGCCCCAATCGCATCATCCGGTGAGCTTCCTTGCGAAGGGAAGCTGCACAGGAGGTACTCCCACGGAGTGGGTTTTCAGATTTTTTTGCGTTTTGCGGAATGAAGGGTTTTACGGTGGTCGGAGTGCAAATCCTGCCACCAACCTCCTCATAAAAAGTAACCCAACTGCAGGAGGACGTCCGCAGACACAGTTGGGCACTAGATATGGATGGCCGTTGGTTCACAATGAGCTCCTCCACCCTTTGACAGGTTTTGTTTTTAATCCTGCTGGGTGTCCATATCCAAACACCCTCCTCACCAGAAAACCTGGTGGGGGAGACGGTTTAGTCGCTGACAACCCGACCATGGAACAGTTTAGTACACGTTTACATGGTACCTGTAGCAGGTCACAGATCGAACCTGACCTGACACAAATGTCCAAGTGAAAATCAAATTCTACAAATTTCAGAAAATTAATGAAAAATACAAAACTACAATATCTTGGTTGGATAAGTGTCCACCCCGCCCCTTCGAGTTAATACCTGGTGGAAGCACCTTTGACAGCAATTACTGCTGTGACTCTGTTGGAATTGGTCTCCACTAATTGTGTACACCTTCATTGGACAATATTTGCCCATTCTTCTGAACAAAACTGTTCAAGCTCAGTGAAGTTGTGTGGGGAGCACGGATAGACAGCAATCTTCAAGTCATGCCACAGATTTTTGATTGGATTTAGGTCAGGGTTCTGACTGGGCCACTCAACGACATTTATATTTTTGTTTCTTAGCCACTCCAGTCTGTGCCTGTTTGTGGTGAGGATGTTGAGATCATGGAGAGATTCACTTACCTTGGCAGTGATATTCATGTCTCTGCCGGCTGTGAGTCAGAGGTCAATAGACGTCTGGGTCGGGCCTGGGGAGTCATGGATTCACTGGATAATGGGGTGTGGTGCTGCCGGTACCTGTGCGGGAGGACGAAAGTCCGAGTCTTCAGGTCCTTGTTGCTTCCAGTCTTGCTCTATGGATGAGACGCTTGGACTCTGACCAAGGATCTGAAACGGCGACTTAATTCCTTTGGTACCAGGTCTCTTCGGAGAATCCTTGGCTTTCACTGGTTGAACTTTGTGTCCAGCGAGCAGTTGCTGAGAGAGACTCAAGAGATTTGTTACCTGCATAGTCCGTGAGCGTCAGCTGTGGCTGTATGGATATGTGGCTCGTTTTCCTGACGCTGATCGTGCTCACCAGATTCTCTCAGCGAGGGAGTCTCGTGAGTGGAGGAGGCCAATTGGCAGACCACATGCCTCGTGGTTGCAACAGGTTGATCGGCATCTCAAGGAGATGGGGATGGGTCAGGCATCTGCCTGGGGGATGGCCAGACGGAGCCCCCTGGAGTACTGGTGGAAAGTGGACGCAGCGATGCGCTGCTCTGGCACATGCTCCCATACCTGACCTGACCTGACCACTCCAGTGGAGCTTTGGATGTGTGCTTCGGGTCGTTGTCATGCTGATAGGTGAACTTCCATCCCAATTTCAGGTTTGTTGCAGAGGGCGCAGCAGGTTTTCCTCGAGGATTTTTCTGTATTTTGCTCTATCCATTTTCCCTTCTATCCTGACAAGTGCCGCAGTTCCTGCTGATGAAAAACATCCCGTAACATGATGATGCTACCACCATGCTTCACAGTAGGGATGGTGTTCTTTGGTGTGTGTGTGCTGTGTTGGATTTGCACCAAAAGTAACATTTTTGCATCTGGGCCAAAAAGTTCCATCTTGGTTTCGTCAGACCACAACACTTTTTGCCACGTGGCTTCAGAATCTCTGGAGTGTTTTTTTTTTTGCATACCTCAAACAGGACTCAAGGTGGGCTTTTTTGAGTCATGGCTTCCTTCTTGCCACCCTTCCATGCAGGCCAGACTTGTGGAGTACTTGGAATATTGTCACCTGCACACAGTGACCAGTCTTTGCTATAAAGGCCTGCACCTCTTTCAAAGTTCCCATTGGCTCTTGCTGGCTTCTCTGATCAGTCTCCTTGCTTAGTCATTCAGTTTGGAGGGACGGCCTGATCTACGCAAGGTCTTGGTGGTACCACATAACTTTCACTTCTCAATGATTGTCTTGACTGTGTTCCAATGGATATTCAAGGCCTTTGAAATGTTGTTACATCATCCCTTGATCTGTGCCTTTCCACAACTTTATTCCAAAGGTCTTTTGAAAGCTCCTTTGTGCTCATGGTTGAGTCTTTGCTGTGAAATACACCACCCAGCAGAGGAAACCTGCAGGAACAGCTGATTTTACTCTGAAATAATCAGAATCGCTACAATTTAACACAGGTGGAGGCCAATTGACTTGGTGTGTGATTTTGAAGGTGATTGCTTACAACCGAGTTAACTTACAATTGCTATTATAAGGGGGGTGAACACTTATCCAACCAAGATATTCTAGTTTTGGATTTTAAGTTAATTTTCTGAAATTTGTAGAAATTGTTTTTCACTTGGACATTGAGCATTACGACATGTAAATAAAGGTGGAAAAAGTCTTATTTAATGCAATTTAATTCCAGGCTACAAGGCAAAAAAAGCTGAAAATTTTGAAAGGGGTGTACATTCTCTTTAGGTACTGTATGGGCCGAACTTACGAAAGGTGTTTGCCAATTAACCATGTATAGAATCACTAATCGTGTGACAATCACACGTTCAAAGTTAATCACCTTTCACCACAGAATGTTTAATTTATCGAATGCGTGATCAAAACGCATTTAAATCACAAAGAAACTTTTGCACCTCGACGAGGGAAGGCCAAATTTATGAAAGGCATTTAAGGGTTAAAGGCATGTGGAATCGCTAATCGTGTGCTGATCACACGTTCAAAGTTAATCGCCTATCGTGGAAGTGTTTATCTAATGCGGAACAGAACCCAATTACAAGCATTTAAACAACAAATGGATTTTTACACGTCGGCGAGGGCATGTTTAAGAGTGTGTTTAAGGCCTTGAAGCAAGCATTGCACAGCTTATAATTTGTAGTTTTTATGGGACGATGAATATGGATGTGTTAGGAGTGCTTGAATGAGCTCATGAGGAGGCAGAAGAGGATAGGGAAGTTTGTCGACGTGCATCAAGAATCTTCGAGGATAGATGCAATCTTCTGGAGAAGTATGACAATTTTATCTCGTGTTAGGCTCTCGAAGGAATCATTTCGTTGGCTGCTGAATTTAGTGCAAGATGACCTGGATCAACCTTCACTGATGAGCAAGTCGTCGAATCCCGCAAACAAATGCACGTGGCACTGCGATTATATGCATCATTTCAGTTAAATGTTACAGATATGTGCTGTGATTCACAGTCCACATGTTGCAAAGTGGTTCATCGTGTCACTGCAGCCATTTCTGCTCACAAAATGCACCTTATACATTTTCTGAATTCTCCAGAAAAGAGAGCTATAACACAATAATTCTATGCAAGATCTCAATTTCCTGTGGTTATCAGAGCTATAGATGGACCTCACGTGGCAATTGTCAATCCGAGTGGTCCAAATGCACTCAGGTATATGAACATAAAAGGCAGCGTGTACTCTACCAGTTACCGGTATTGCCAATTTGTGTGCGACCATCTACTTATGTTCACTAATGTAGTTGTCAGCACATAACTCGAGCATCTTTGAAGAGTCGCAGCTGTTTGTGAAATTCCAAAGAGGAGAATACCAAGGCATTTTGCAGGGGGAGTCGGCGAACGCGTGCCATACATTCATGCTGACTCCAGTACACAGCCCAAGGACAGCAGTGGAGAGCCGCTACAACCAGGCGAAAAGGAGTATGAGGGAAGTGATCGAAAGGGCCTTTGGTATCTGGAAGAAAATATTTCCTTGTGTAGCCAATGGAACTCATCGAGAAGTGTACAGGAAGTACATTTCAATGCAGATTCTTGATCAATTGTGGAGAAACTGTTTATAATCTGAGAACCCTTTCTGCATTCACACCATCTCAATTAGACATTATTTTTATTTCAGTTGGAGGAGAGCATGGCCCATTATTGCTGATGCAAATGATCCCCTGCCAGAGTCTGACCATGACATAACATGTGAAAACATGCCAGAACCAAACTGGCGACCAAACAGAGAGGAAGCTGATTTGCGGAGGAACATATTTTGATATAAGTTCATTCTGGAACACTTTATTCAGCAAGTACAAGATATATACAGTAGACTAGGCGTAAGTCGTCAGCATCGGGACCGAGAAAAAAGTGACGACTTACGCGTATGCGAACATTCATGATGACTGTGGGTGAAGGATGAAGTCGCGCGTGGCCTGGACACGTACATGTGAGAGGGCGCAACAATCTCTAAGCCGGCTATTGTACCAAAAGGGAAACACAATCCTCGGGGCATAGGTGGGGGTTCATTGGTTAGTTGGAAAGTGATCAAGCAAAGATGGAATTCATGAATCACTTTATCAAAAGTAAAGATAATGAACAATTGTAAGACAACTCGTATACCATCGGTGATGGTATATGACCATCGGTGATGGTATATGACCATCGACAAATGTGGAATGAATGGCTGTTAGAATTCATTCATTGGAATGAATGTAGAATGAGTTTTCATATGGAATGAAAACTCATATACCATCGACAAATTACATGACACACAGTCATCATGGTGACTACCACTCAATACCTATGTGAAAGTGAGTGTGGTGATGTACAAAACAAGCCAATATAAAACCATGATCGGACTTCAACACTAAGCTCGATCGATCCTTTGATCCTTTACTCCTTCGCCAGAGACTGCATTGCGCAGCCTGTATACATCTTCAGATGCATGTGGGACGGCACGCTGACTGAGCTGAACGCAGCGCAGTTATAAATAGCCCGCGCATCACGATTCCATGAAATCGGGCTTCTCACGAGGCAGCAGTTCCGTGTGACGAGTTAGGCGTGGTAATTTACTTGAGTTTGCATTACGCGGGAACGGACAACATCTGACGACTTAGAGACTTTATTCAAAGTCTGTAAGTCGATTTAACATTAGATAAATTCGGGACTTTTTGACGCTGCCGACTTACGCCTAGTCTACTGTATGTGTGTGTGTGTGTGTATATATATATATATATATATATATATATATATATATATATATATATATATATATATATATATATATACATATATATATATACATATATATATGTATATATATATATGTATATATATATATATGTATATATATATATGTATATATATATATGTATATATATATATATATATATATATATATATATATATATATATATATATATATATATATATATATATATATATATATATATATATATATATATATATATATATATATATATATGTATATGTATATGTATATGTATATGTATATGTATATGTATATGCATATGTATATGCATATGTATATGTATATGTATATGTATATGTATATGTATATGTATATGTATATGTATATGTATATGTATATGTATATGTATATGTATATGTATATGTATATGTATATGTATATGTATATATATATATATATATATATATATATATATATATATATATATATATATATATATATATATATATATATATATATATATATATATATATATATATATATATATATATATATATATATATATATATATATATATATATATATATATAATGCCTGGTGTTGGTGCAGTGGTTAGGGGAGCGGCTTGGGATCCAAAAGGTCCTGAGTTCAAGCCCCGTTGGGCCACTGAATTAATACACCAGGGGGTTGACTCAGCCTGTCATCTTTCCGAGGTCGGCGAAATGAGTACCAGTGTACTGGGCCGGTGTATACTCCGGTTAAAATAGGTGTACCTGATCCCTGTGTTGTAAGAGGTGACAAGGGTTGCATCAGGAAGGGCATCCGGCGTAAAACATGTGCCAAATCACTATGCGGATCATACGGATGATCCGCTGTGGCGACCCTGAACGGGAGCAGCCGAAAGAAGAAGAAGAAGAAGAAGATACATACATACATACATACATACATATATATATATATATATATATATATATAGTTACGGATTTTAAAATTCGGTCTGATGAATGCATCCACACATCCAAGTCCTCAGATAGTTATTTCCTTAAATGCATGTTCAGATTAGCCTCATCCCCATGTCTAATGAGATCTTAAATGTGATGCGTTGAGAAGGGTAAAGAATAGATCCCCTCTCTTATGGGAAGCATTTTTCTTTACGACAGACACGTTCACACACATTTCTTTCACGAGCTCTGAAGCCCGCCCTCATTTTTCCCTCAGCAACATTCCTTCACGAACTCTGAAGCCCGCCCCCATTCTTCCTCAGCGGTAATCTTTCGTCAGCTCCGATGCCCGCCTTTTTTGAGAGCGCACGGGTCGTCATGGTAACCGTGCCCCAGTGGGGCGGGGTGAGCTTGGGGTGGACTGCACCCCGCCGAGACGGCCCAGGATATAAAAAAAAAGAGCAAGAGGTACGTTCTGAAGAGAAAAAGTCTGAGGAGAAAAAGTGAGGAGAGGAAAAGCGAAAGGAGAGAGGAAAACGTGAAAGGAGAGAGGAAAAAGCAAAGGGCGAGAGAAGCAACCAAGAAGCGGGTGTCTGACCAGCGCTGACGAGACAATTCGCCCTTCCCAGTGCTTCGGCAAGAGAGCGTGTGGGTGTGAGCAGCACCACCAACAAGTGACGCATGGGTCGATCACCAACAACACCAGGGTCTAAACCCGCGACGGATGATCTTGGTGCCCTCCAGACGTCGACTGGCGATCAAGGCTGCCCCGCGAGAGGGTGCACGGCAAATCTGGGTGCTGGCGACGGACGTGACGCGCACGCACGCATTTTCAGGACGTTTTTGCTTCACGGACGACTTTCTGGTGAGCGAGACGATTCTCCCCCTCCCTCTCCCTGAATGATCTGCTGGGTACCCTTGTCTGCGTTTAGCTGTAAGTCAACCCCCGATAAGCATCTGCTCTTTGTCTCTTTCCTGGCATTTTGATTGATTTTGCTTTGAAATTCATTCTTTATTTACCTCAGCAAATAAAAATTTCTTTTTATTTATTTATTTTATTATTAATAAATTATTTGTCGATTTCCAACCTGTCCGTGTTTGTGATTTCCTTCCATTGGTCTAGCATTGTCCGAACCGAGATAGACTGGGAGGTAATTACCACAGATTTGACCAAAAAAATTGTCGGCACGCACCGGCGGTTAAAACCCTCGGCCGCCCTAATTAAAATCTAATCGAGATAACATTGGTGCTTTGCAGAGGGCACGCTCCCCACTCAGGTGACCACGTGACCTCCAGTTAAACGGAATAATTAGACGGCGGACACTGGAACTCATGGTTAACTGGGTGGCATTCGTGGTTTTAAAACAACCCACCATACCACAACGTTAATTGTGAGCGGTGGCCCCAGGTCCGGCTCTACCGAGGACAACCGGGGATTAACCCTCGAGTGACAAGCTGGTGTCTCGGTATCCCTGGCTGCAACAATATATATATATATGCCCTTGGTTTACTCGTATGCCCTTGGTTTACATTTTGCAGGCCCTTGCTGAGGAGCAATCGGTATAATCTTGGCTTCATGCTCTCCTTTCAGGCAAGACAACGCTTCGGTAGTCTGTAGCAGTACCGGGTTCGCCTCCTGACCTGGAGATGTCGACGATTTATCGCCTTTCCTGGAATAAAAGCACATTCACGTAAGAGTCGAGAGATAGAGCTGATCACACAAAAAGTGAAGTGCAGCCTGCTAAAATTTTATAAACAAGAAAGCCAATCATTCCTTCCCCTTTACCTTTGGACTTGCTCGGTTTATTTTGTGCGAACATTTTGCATTAAATCACAATCATAGTTTTCTTCTTCTTCTTCTTCTTCATCTTCAAGCTCTTCCAGCAGAACTCTGTCTTCCTCAACGGCACTCTAATAGAAAAAGCTTGAATTTTGGCTGCTGAGTCTCGAGCAAGATGACCTGGATCAACGCGCTGAATCCCATCCAACAATTGTCCATGGTGCTTTGGTTGTATGAAAGTGAATAATTTCAATCGGATGTTGGATGTTGGACATATGGGCAGTGTTTCACAAGCTAATCAGCCGTTTAAATGTGCACAACCATTAAGGATGTTAATATCTCTTAGTAAATTGCTATTTAAACGGGTAATTAGCTGTACCCATACAAATACGTTTTTGCCAGCATTTAAGGGGTAGGCGTGTTAGCAAGACGCTGAGTAAATGCCTTTCGTAAATTTGGCCCGATACATTTTGACATTTTTTCATGAAAAACTCATTTCTTTCATTACGCCATACATTACGGTGTGATATAAAATTTAACCAATTACAGAGGCTGGGTAGATCTACATTATCGATACTAATAAATGTCAGTGTGTGTTTCATTGGTTGTGTGTGTGTGTGTGTCTCCTCCATAACTCCAAAACCATAAAACCGAGCAGCCTGAAACTTTGCATGCATTCCAAGAAAACCCCAAGGAAGTGTGAGAGTGAAAGTTGGGTGTTTGGGTTAATTAAAACACTCCTTTTGAAGATAATTATTAACGGCCTTACTTAATTATATCCTTCATCAGGCGCATCCTCGGTCACCTCTCTCTCTCTCTCTGGAGTCTGAAGGCGTTTCCTGGGTAACCTCGCTGGGGTCTGAAGCCACCTTGTATTTTTGGCCTGCTCAACCACGCCTTGACTTGGAACTGGCCACGAAAATTATTTAATGATAAGGTTTTTCCCACCCCCCGTCCTCACTCATATTGAATACCTCTTCATCATCACGACAAATCGCTGAATTCATCACTTTTGTAAGTAATATAGTTTCCACATAGGAACTTGAAGTGATTTCATGGATTATATGATGCAATTTTCCAGGATCTACTCTCATGGACCAATTAAACTGCATCATCGAAATATTATTTTGGCTTTGAGGGTCGGATATCGTCCAGACCAAATAAGTGCTGAAATCCGGAGTGAAATGTGATAATTTAAAGAAATAACGAGTCTTATAACTAAGCCGATATAACTATATACATATGACATCATAATTATCATTAAAACATTGTACATGAGTAGTTGCAGCTTTGGTGAAAACTTTGCAATCAGGTAAGCGGCTGGAGAGAAAGCAGAGTAAATTAGCATGGACGGAGGTACGGACAACCCAAAAACATAATGCCTCTGGCGAATGCAAGCGAAGGCATAAAAATGTACAATTATGTACAGTCCATTGAATGAGCTTTGAATTCATGCAGAAATCAAAATAACCATTTTGACCTTGAAAATCCCTTTAATTTCAAAATCGAGGGTGGCATCCACACACATTTCCTCATCCTATGAATGATTCATCTCGCATGGTTACCTGCTATTAACAAACAATACCATCAAAATTGTAAAATCCCATGTTGGATGGTCCACTATCTTTTACGAACCGGCTGGCCAAGCCTGACAGTCGACTGAAGATGTTTTGGGCAGGAATTTCTCACTTATTCAGAGTGCCATTGATAATTTGCCTACTTTCTATAAAAGTCACTGCAGGTTCTATAATATCCACCAATGAATGATCACAGACGTACACTCAATTTCACCTCCATCTGATGGACAGCACACTTTGTGACGTACCATGCCCTGCCTTCCAAGCACCAACATGACAGTTTATAGTCTGGTCAGGTATCGAACCTAGACTTGACATCTCAAAAGGAAATGTGCTAACTCTCCACCATCCTGTCAAAAAGAACAAGATGGGACACCACCTTGCTTTACTCATTTCCACAAATGACATTGAGGACAGTAAAGAAAATAAAATATCCACGTTAAAACAATTTCTTTTAAAAGTGCAGCAAATGTAAACTCAAAAAGCCAAAAAACCAGCTTGGTAACCTGAAAATACAGAACCGAGATCAATCTTCTCCTTCAGGTCATTCTAAACAAAGCATACTTTCCCCCCACCAGTGCACACCTCACCAGCAACTCTTTTATCTTTATAGAGTTGTCAGTGTAGACACAGAGCTTGTTTGCAGTGAGTGGACTCGAGTCACGTAGCTTTGAGGCGAGGAACATGCATGTAGCACCAAGCAGCTGTAGCCAGTTGCGGTTACTGGGAACTGTAGCCAGGAAGCGATCCAAGTAATTAATAGCGAGAGTAAAAACTTCCACCTCGCAACACTCATCTTCACAGACCTAAAGAAGCACAAGTGACTGTGTTATTAGGAGAAATCAAGCCCAATCGTGAACTATGACCTTTCAAAATTGGGAATGAACGAGTCAAAAAGGCAATATAAAAGCAACAAAATAAACAAACAAGAAAAAGAGCAATCAGAGATCGCAGACCCTCGCCAGGACTTGTTTTGTGTGGTGTATTTAGTGTGGCATTTGTGTACTGGTGTGTTATGTAATTAATAAGAGCCATAAATATAACTGCCACTTTATAAATGCTGGCAGTGATGACTGCTTCAACCATTTTCAGTGAAGGTTTTAAAATTGTATTTTAAACAATATGGCTGCCAAATCATGTGACCAATGATGTCAAAATGCATTTTTGTGAACCATTTTATCCCGAGATGACCTGCAAAATATTTCATACTGACCGGATGTGTCATTCCACATATGCAATCATGACATCATAACAAGGGCACCTGTGACATGATAAAAACAAATAATAATCATACTCATTCCCCATGAGGAACACTTGCTATGTGTCAAATTTCATTTTTTTCCTTGGTGCGGTTTCAGACAAACAGAAATCCAAAGTTTTTTTTCCATTTTCCCAATATGGCTGCCACACCACGTGACCTATGATGTCATAATTATCACTACAACATTCTACACGAGTCGTCACACCAATGGTGAAAATTTCATCTCAATCCAAGTGGTTGCGGAGAAATACACGAAAGCTCTGTGCGAACAGACAGACAGACAGACAGACAGACAGACAGACAAACAAATGAAAAAAAAATCACTCATGGAATAACAACTTGGCAAAACAGAACATATATATATATATATATATATATATATATATATATATATATATATATATATATACATATATATATATATATATATATACATATACACAGCTCTGGAAAAAAATAAGAAACCACTCCAATTTTTTTTAAAATCAGCATCTCTACATGTATGGCAGCCATTCCATTCCAGTGTCTGTTGAATTCCAACAGGCACACCTCATTCAACTTAGTGAGGTACTGATTAGGTGATCACCTGAACCGAATCTTATTTAACAAGGAAAAGTATAAAAACCACTGCTGTGGTCATCACTATCCTCTTGCAATAGGACCAGCTGGATGGCAAAAACAGTGCTAGTAGGACCTCAAAAGTAAATGGAATCAAAAAAATAACTATTGACCATGCCAAAAGAGTTGAAAAGAAAAGTTTTGAGTGAGGAAAAGAAGGGTTCAATTCTGGCTTTACTGGCAGAGGGATACAGTGAGCGTCACGTTGCTTCCATCCTTAAAATTTCAAAGACGGCGGTTCATAGGAACAAGGTCAAGCAGCAGACATTGGGGACAACAAAGCTACAGACTGGCAGAGGGCGAAAACGACTTTCCACTGACCCGGATGACCGCCAACTCATTCGAATGTCACTCAACAACCGTAGGATGACATCAAATGACCTCCAAAAAGAATGGCAAACGGCGGCTGGGGTGAAGTGCATGGCGAGGACGGTTAGAAACAGGCTCCTGGGGCAGGGCTGAAGTCGTGCAAAGCTCAAAAAAGCCCTTCATCAATGAGAAGCAAAGAAGAGCCAGGCTGAGGTTTGCAAAAGACCATAAGGATTGGACCATAGAGGACTGGAGTAAGGTCATCTTCTCTGATGAGTCCAATTTTCAGCTTTGCCCAACACCTGGTCATCTAATGGTTAGACGGAGACCTGGAGAGGCCTACAAGCCACAGTGTCTCGCATCCACTGTGAAATTTGGTGGAGGATCGGTGATGATTTGGGGTGCTTCAGCACGGCTGGAATTGGGCAGATTTGTCTTTGTCAAGGACTCATGAATCAAGCCACGTCAAGGTTGTCCTTTTTTTTTTTTTGTATACCTTGGTCGAGGCTCGTATGAGAGCTAACACACAACTCACAGCAAGGAGGCATGAGACAAGAGGGGCGGGAGTGGAAGGGACAAAACAGTGGGGAAGACACATTAGGTGAACTGTGGAAGGGAGAGGGATGGGGATGGGACGGGGAACATGGCGAAGAGAAGATGGACATTTCAGGGACTTTCAGGAAGGAAAGCAGGAGAAATGAAGGAAGTGGGCTTGGGTGGATTATCCGGGGTAGAAAAGATCGAGGATTTGGATGGGGGAAGATAAGAGGTGGTGGTGAACAGCTGTTTTGAAAGCCTGCAGGGAAGAATGGGAAAGAATAGAGTGAGGAAGTTTATTCCAAAGGCGGGAAAAAAAGAGGAATGAAAGAGTGAAGATGAGCAGTGATTCGTGATTTTGGTCGTTTTACCAGAAGGGGGTAGTTGGCGGACCTTGAGCGCCCTGTGGAAATGTGGTGGGGACAAATCACAGAGAGAGCAGGGGGGGCAAGGCTGGAGAGGAGTCGGTAGAAGACAGAAAGACCACCGACCAACCTGTGGTGATTGAGTGAGAGGCCCAAAGACTCAGCTTCATTGCGGGAGATGCCGATGATCTTAAATGCCCTGGTTTCGACAGCGTGAAGCCGAGAAAGGTGGGAGGCAGGAGCACCAGCCCAGAGGGGAGAGCAGTACTCCATCAGGCTACGGACAAAAGCTTTGTAAGTGGTCAGGAGCTCAAGAGGGCCGAGGAAGGACTTAGCATGACGGAGGATTCCCAGTCGGCGACTGGCTTTTGAGGCGAGGTTGGAAATGTGACTTTCCCAGGAAAGGTCATGGCAGATAGTGAGACCTAGAAGCTTGAAGGAAAAGACTTCTTCCAGAGGATTGTTGAGAAAGTGGATGGGGGGGTTTTGTAAACGGTCCTTTCGAAGAGACATAGTGAGAGTGTGAGATTTGTCTGGATTGAAAGACATGTTCCACGTGTTGGACCAGTTTGTGATTTTATCCAGATCTGCAGTGAGCGAAGAAGCTGCTGCTTGCCGGTCTGAGGGATGACAGATGGTACGGCAGAGGGTGGAGTCGTCGGCAAAGAGAAATAGAGGATTTTCCAGAGAGTCCGAGAGATCATTGATGAAAACCAGAAAAAGAACAGGGCCCAGAACGCTACCTTGAGGAACTCCAGCCTGCACAGGAAGAGGGGATGAAAGAACTCCATTTAGGGCCACACGTTGACTGTGACAGGAGAGGAAGTCTGCGAGCCATGAGTGGAGATGGCCTTGAATACCATGGGAAGAGAGTTTGGTGAGTAGGGCAGGGTGCCAGACTGTGTCAAAAGCACGTGATATGTCCAGGGATATGGCTCGGATTTCCTGTCTGGCATTGAGGACCTCCATCCATTGATGGGAGAGCAGAAGCAGCATATCCAGGGTCGAGTAACCTGGTCTGAAACCAAATTGATGATTGGAAATCAAGCCATTGGAGAAGAGGAAGGATTTCGTGTCTGAAGTGATGATGGATTCCATCACCTTGCTGATGATTGGGAGAAGGCTGATTGGTCTGTAGTTACAGGGATCTGTTTTTGCACCTTTTTTATGCAGGGCAGTGATGTTAGCAGATTTCCAAGCAGATGGCAGATGACCTTGGGCAAATGAGAGGGTGAATAGAACAGAGAGAGGGTGAGCAAGAGCAGAAGAGCAGGCTTTGAGGACACGTGGGCTGATGCCGTCTGGACCGGTTGCAGAATCTGACTCGAGGTTTGACAGCAAGCTCTCCACCTTGTCAGGAGAAAAGGATACAGAGTCCAGGGACAGTTGGGTGCGACTGGGTAAAGTGGGTAGAGATAGTGATGGGTTTAGGACACAAGATTTAGCTGCAAACACCGAGTTTAGACATTCAGCTTTATCACGTGTGGAATCAGCAGTGCGGCCATTTGAGGTAAGGGAGGGATGGAGGGGGAACATACACCAGAAACAGATTTGATTAAACGCCACCAGGATTTTGAGGAGGGAGAGAGGTTTGAGAGTTCAGACTTGAGATGAGAAAGATGTTGTTTTCTGGCTCTCCTGAGGGTAGATACACACTTGTTCCGAGCTTTGTGGAAAGAACTGAGATTGCCCTCAGTTGGGTTTGCTTTCCATGAGGCAAAGGCAAGTTGTTTCAGGACAACTGCCTCGCCACAAGCTTCAGTAAACCAAGGGCGGGAGGAAGGGTAAGACAACTGAACACGAGAGGGGATAAATCTGTGCATGAGGGAGAGCAAGTTTCTTTGAAAGAATTCCCAGGTTGAGTTGATGTTTGAGAAAGTAGTGATAGGAGACCAGTCTGTAAGTTTGATGGCTGCTCGGAGACCATGCCAGTCGGCTTGAGTGAAATGCCAGACTCGACGGAGGTGAGGTGGTTCTCTGATAACAGCCAGAGAGATGTCCACTTTGACAAGGACGTGGTCAGAAGAACCAATTGGAGCGAAGGAAGAGCAGCAGATATTGTCAGGGAAATTTGTCAAAATCAGATAAATTTGTTTTAAAAAATTGGAGTGTGCTGCATTTTATGAGGTGGTGGGAGCGATGAAGGGAGAGAGAGTGAGAGAGAGGGGTGGGGGGGGGGTACGGGGAAAGGGAGTAAGGTGAAGGGAGAAGGGTCGGGTTAGCAAAGAGAATGATATGTTATGCTTCATGACCGATCTCTCTGTCCCTCTCTGGTTTCAGTTCCCAGTGATTTTGGCCGAAACACGGAAATCAAGAAAATGACAAATTACCAGGATTGCAAAAACAAGTGGGAAGACCGTGGAAGCTGAAGAGATCCAAAATTGCACCAGTGATCATTAAAGAAACAGCAATGATGAAGAAGAACCTCACAAATCTTAAAGGCCATCCCTGGGAATATTGTTACAAATCTGGCAGCCATGAGCATTCAACATTCAGGTCCCCATAGCTCAGTTATTTCGATAAGTAAATGTGGATAGATAGCTCCCTTTCCCCTATGTCTAATGGGAATTAAGTGTAAATGCTGTGGAAGAAAATAATTATATTAATGCACCCTAAATTTTAATTGTGCTGGTGTTTTATAAATTTAATTTTTATGCTACAAGTCGAATTGGCTGTCAGTGTTCCTTTCCTTTCGCCAAGAGTCTTTTGCCCTAAATGTTGATAAAAGGATTGTCTTGCTATGGAACAAAGTGACCTTTCTGATAACACCAAGGTTGTTATGATTACAAAGTTGCTTTTCACCAAGAAGACACATATTGCATTTTGGAGTTCTTTGTTTAAGGCTTAACAGCCCCTACCACTCTCCCATGAAAAGCATATAAATACCAGAAATTGTAATCTTGCTTTAGTGCAAGCACATGAGGATGTATACTATCTCAGTGGGTTGCACTCCTTGGGACTGGCCAAGTACCAAGTATAATAAAACTCTGATGTGATGTACTTTCATATTGTGGCAAGTGAATTGACCGGAGTCTGTCATTTAAATAATAGGATTTGCATCGAGTTGGTTAAACGGTTGATTAAAAGTAAATGCAGGACCAAATAAAACGTTAGGCAATAACTTCCATAACAATGCGCTGCGAAGTTAATTAATAGATAGGATTTTTACACTTATGATAACGCCAACAATAACACTGCTCACGGCATTGTCCGCGCTGTTCGCACGCTCACGAAGCGCTTCGTTCTGGCCTGGCGCCAAATGAGGGTATGCGTCATTTTTCAGCCAATAGGCGCTGAGCGGGCTCCAAGAGAAGAAAAGCCTCTTCGGGGGGCGGGGAATTGAGACGCCCCAACACGCCCCCCCGACCAATCATGGAGAGATGACGGATTTCCCCGGCGAATGAGGTGTGTGGAGGGGTGAGACACGTCCCCCCAGCCCCCGACGCAAGAGAGAAAAGAAATAGACGGGACGGCGCGGTTAGCTGGCTTCTTCTGGTCTCGTCCTGTTGCCGGCGTCTGCTCTCATCTCGTCGATGGCTCTGGTCTCGTGCGGGAGCCCGACGCTGCTCTCCATACCCGGTGCTTGCAGCGCATCAAGTTGCGGGTTTGAGTCCTGCCGATCCAGGACGTCAAAGACTGCACGAGGCAGGAAGGTCCGAGATAGCTCTGGTCTCTGGCTAACCTGTCCTCGAGCTGGAGGCCTCAAATAAAGACCATTGGGGTCCGTTTCTTTTGGATATTTGTATGTGCATGCATGTGTCTGTGGGCCCAGTCTATAAGTAGGAATTGTTTAAGTGGCTTGTACATACTTGCATTGCTTAGTCGTGATAACTCTGCCCTTACATGCTTCCCTCGTTGTCCCGATTATTGTTAAATGTTTCAGCTCGTCCTTGTCCTTTCCTTCATTGGTTTAAGGCCCAGTCACACCTTGACGTTTTAGCCATCTTATGCCGATTTTTGTAAAATTTGTCTAAAACGCTGGTACACATCGAATACGTTATGGGTAAGTTTTGATAACATTGAGAGCACGCTGAAAAACACTGCCATACGTCGTTGTACTTTTCGGTTGTCCTCAAATTTTCCATACTTGAAATTTTGAGACTTATGCCAGCGTATGACTCACACGTTCCGCATAACACTGGCCATAAGTTGTAGGCACGTCACGCGATCGTTGACACACGTTACTTGTAAGGTGCTCATAAGTCTAAACACATCAAGGTAATGGTTAGCGTCAGTGTTCCAGACTCCCTGTTTTTTTTTTTTTTTTTTCTTCTTCTTCCTTCCTTCGGTATGATGGTGATTTTGACACTTCGATTTGTAGTGCGGTTATAATATAATATAATTAATAGGCTGCCGCTCAACGATCTAAATCATAACCGCACTGTACACTGAACACCGTCATACCGAAGGAAAAAAAACAAAAAAACAGGGAGTCTGGAACACTGACGCTAACCATTACCTTGACGTGTTTCGACTTGAGTACCTTTCAAGTAACGTGTGTCGATGTGTGTCAACGATCGCATATCATGCGTACAACTTATTCCCATCGCATGTGGAGCGTGTGTCATATGGCAAGTACGTCGTAAAATTTTCAACATGTTTAAAATTACAAGACGTACTCCACTTAATACGACGTATGATAGCGTACTTTAGCATTCTATTCACGTATACCAAACTTACCCATCCAGTATTCGACGTGCGCCAGCGTTTTAGACGCATTTTTCAGAGGTCGGCATACGCTGGCAAGATCGCCAAGGTGTGACTGCGATGTTGACACTTCCATTTCTGCGGCGGTTATGATTTGAATCATTGTGCGGCAGCCTTTTAATGGGCTATGCCACGTGATCGTCGGCGATGCGTGCAGCGCGCTATGCATAAGTTAGACTATCATTGGGCATAGGTTGTAAAGGCCGACAACAGGTTCAGCATTCGTTGGTACAAGTTATCTATAACACAACGAAACGTTCTGTGTCCGTTACTAATATGTTATGCATAAGACCAAGTCGTTATGAATACGTCGGAATCTTTAAAAAAAAACATGAAAAGTTCAACGCAAGCCAGCGTTTTACATACATTTTAATACGTTGCCATTGCTGGCTAAAACGTCAAGGTGTGACTGGGCCTTTAGCACGGTGAGTGTTGGGTGATTAAAAAGGCCGCTGCTGCCGTAGTTGTGCATTTGGACCGACGGGACCTCGGTAACCATCCGCTCAGGTTACGCACAGGTCGAGCACGGAAACGGCTCGTCCTGTTCGAGCTCCATCGAGGGTGTGAATTCCTCGGTAGCTCGCCACGTGGGCCTCTAGGTATTTTGAAGTTTGGCAAATAACCCTGTACCACATGGTTGAATTATTGATGATTCACGGTCCTGTAGTGCAGGGGTTCCCAACCTTTTTTTTTTTACTGGGGTACCATTTCACATGTTCGTGTTCCCACCGAGTACCACTGTACCAAAATTCACCTAAAATAGTGTTTATTTGCGATACAGATACAACAATGGGGAGTTAAACAATACTAACAATTCACAACTATGACATTGAGCAATCTGATCTAAACAAAAGAATGATACAGTAAGTACCTCTTTGATTGTGTCAAATGTCCAGTCAATGGGATGGTTCAGCCTGCTTCTTGCTCACAAGCAGGTCTATCTCAGGCTTTGTTTTGGATAAAGTGCACTGAACATCATGTTCAACATCCAGTAGGGATCTTTGTTTTGTTTTTAGAATAACGACTGACGAGAACCCAGCTTCACACAGCCATGTAGATGGGAATACTATGAGCGAATGAACAGCCAGGGCAGCTAGCTTAGGGTAAGACCCCAACATTCCACACCAGAAGTCCGCAAGATTCATCTCGTCAAACTGATCTTGGGCTGTGGAGTCATTCTGGAGATCAATCAAGCTTTCCTGCAGTCCTGTTCCAGGTGGCAAATCCAATGCATTCATGCGAAATGGGTTGCGAATCATTTTCAGATCCAGTTCCTTGAGATCCAGAAAATAGGAATTTAATTCCTCATCCAAATAAGCGAGGTGATCTTTTACCAGTTGTATGAACTCCCTTGGGGGATTCTTTTCACGCTCCTGAAGAATATCGGCCATGCAAGAAAACATGACCACCACTCCCGCTTCGACATTCGTCTTCCACAGATGGAGTTTTTCTTGAAATCCCTTGACCTTGTGTATGAAATCAATGATAGTCGCACCAGTCCCCTGAAGAAACTTGTTCAGGGCGTTTAACTGAGAGAAAATGTCGACCAAATAAGCCAGGTGCAATGCCCAGTCGGGGTCGTTCAAAGCAGCGACGAAATCGACAGTCTTTGGTTTTCCATCGTTTTCGATGAATTCACGAAGCTCAGCTTGCAGTTCAAACACGCGCTCCGCCATATTTCCACGGGATAACCATCTCACCTCAGTGTGGAATAAGAGAACTTTATGGTCGGAGTCGAAATCCTCGCAAAGTTTCTTGAAAAGTCGCGAATTGAGAGCCTGGGATTTCACATGGTTCACAATTTTGATCATGGTTGAGAGAAAGTCAGTCAATGGCTTGGGGAGCGCCTTGGCTGCGAGTGCGTGGCGGTGGATCGTACAGTGTAGGCCGCGCACTTCAGGAGCAACTGCCTTCACAAGCGTTTGGAAACCTGATCTGCACCCCAATATAGCTGGAGCACCATCTGTAGTACAGCCTTTCAGATGAACCCATGACAGCCCAACTTGATCAAAGATGGAAGACACCTCTTCGAAAATGTCCTTTGCTTTCGTTGTGGTTTTAAGCGGGCGGCAAAATAGTATTTCATCCTTGAACTTGGCTTTATGCACGTACCGAACGAACGCTAACAGTTGGGCACAATTTTCCTCGTCAGTTGACTCATCCAATTAAATAGAAAATCCGCATGGAGATGCCTTGATTTCTGCCACCACCTGGTCACGAATATTGGTTGACATTTCTTCAATGCGCCTCAACTGTGTTGTTTGACAACGAAAGAGAATTGAGCTTCTTGGCGCTTTGTTCTCCCAGCATGAGACGTACGATATCCTTTGTGGCGGGAAGGATGAGGCTTTCACCGACGGTGTGAGGTTTTCTGTTCTGCAATTCGCAGTGCAACTAAGTAGGATGCCTTTACGGCTACCGTGGACTGCTGTTGAAAACTGCCGCTGCCGCCGAAGCGTGATCTTTTCATGGCATTTTCCTTCCGACGAAAAAAAAAAATCAGTCCTTGTCGCTGTGTTCAGGATGAACAGAATCAAAACGGCGCTTCAACAGACTTGGATTGATTGCCGAGAACTTTTCCACAAATCACACACTGTGGAGCTTCAAACTCACCTTTTTGGATGGAAGTGAAGCCTAACTTGAGATAACTCTCCGAATATTTTCGCATTGACATGATGGTGGTGAACGATAACGGTAACAATAAGCCAGGCAATAAGCAATGATGACAGTGTGGCGTGTAGAGACAAAACGAAAAATAAGATTTTTGCACAATGGCCGATCACAAACAGCTGTCAGTGTGCAGCCACTTTCGATATAAATTTAATAATCGTGCACAAGCTGCATGAGAGAGAAGTACAATAAAAACTGCGTTTAAAAAAAAACAGAAAAAGAAAAAAAAAAACACGCTGCCGCGTACCACTGAGGAAGTCCAAATGTACCATCTGTGGTACGCGTACCACAGGTTGGGAACCCCTGCTGTAGTGTAAGGGGCCTGTCCCTTCAGAGTTATCGGAAAGGTACGATCTATATTCTGGGTGTTCAGTGGAGCCGACTCCACTGCTCCATCTAGCGGTCGTGCTCGTCGCCGATACCCGGCCCACAACAATATCACTGGAAACGAACGACAGTTGGAAGCTGTCCGGAGCTCAGTGACACAATCCTCAAAAGAGCCCTCGGAACAAAACTTCACACCTTGGTCCACGATTCGTGACCGCCCTTTCCGAAACAAATGGAGGTGGATACTTTGAGATCTGGGAGGACACCGTTCCACCTTCTGAAACCCACATATGGAGATTAGACACAGACACAGACACATACGCACACACGAGACCTGGGGCAGGAGCATTTAAGACACATGCTAGGTACCTGACAAAGGTCTGCCTGCATGCACACTCAGGCAAGGGGAGCGAGGACCATAAAGATTCCGGCAGATGTGACGGCCAGTTTAACGTCCATCCGAGAGACGGCACACACAAGATGCATCACCCTGCCTGTGAAACACCAGGATGACAGTTTATACCTGGGTCGGGATTCAAACTCAGGCTACACAGAGCGAGCGTGCATACCTCTCCACTTTCCTGCCGTGATATGGTGATTCATTACAACTGTAAACATCGTTTACTCATGGTCATCATTCAATTTATTTTGCCTTCCTACCTCAGATATTGTACCATGGCATAGCCATTGATTGAAGCTTGAAGAACATCCACCAAGATGCTTCACGAAGCAATCCACGAAACGATTGAAGAAACTTTTAAAAACGAAACATTTTATTATCCTCGCCGTAGGAGAGGGTGTTGTGTTTGGGTGTGTTTGTTTGTTTGTTTGTCCGCACACAGAACTTTGGTGTTTTTCTCCGCAACCGCTTGTCGGATTGAGAGTAATTTTTCATCATAGATGCGACTACTCATGTAGAATGTTTCAATCACAATTATGACATCACAGGTCACGTGGTGCGACAGCCATGTTGGAAAAACGGAAAAATTTTGGACCTCTCTCTGAAACCGCAACAAAGAAAAAAAAATTGAAACTCGGCACATAGCAAGTACTCCTCATGGGGAATGAGGGCGATTTTTGATGACGTCAGAGGTGCCTTTGTTACGACGTCATAATTTCGTGTATAACGCTACATCTGATCAGTATGAAAATTTTTGAGGGTCATATAGGGATAAAATGCTTCACAGAAAAGAAAAAAAAAGTGATGTCATCGGTCACATGATTCAGCAGCCATATTGTTTAAAAAAAGAAAAGAAAAAAAAAAAACCTTCAAAAATCTTTTTTGAAGTGGCTGAACAGATAGAGGAAAAACTTTACACGTATGACCGCCTATCCATGAGGAACAGAAGGTTCACACCTATGATGTCATTGGTCACAGTTTGGCAGCCATATTGGATCGAAGAAAAATATTGAATAATATTTTCTCTGGAACAACTTAATCAATCGATGTGAAACTTCACATTTAAGATGTAGTTGTGATGGAGATTATATATTTTAAATTTCAACTTGATTGGACACGTAGTCTGGCAGCCAGGATTATTTCATCGTTTTTTTTTTAAATAATGTTCACTTGGCTGTTCCTGTGTGGGTTTGAGGGTAGAGGAGTAGCAGCTGAAATGTGAATCCTATCCAGGTTTTTCCTGATGACCTCATCTTTGCTTTCTTCTTGTTCAGTCCAATGCAGGACTTTACATATTTGGTCTTCCATTTGATTTGAATTTAATTTATTTGAATCCCGTTCTAAATTCAATTGAATGATAATAAAAAACGTCATGAGTCAGGCAGGGTCAGGTGTCCGATGAAAGTGGGGTTCCATCAAAGCGGGATGTTTTGGTACCCAGTCATCACTACCAGCATTAATAAAGCGGAAATTCTAATTATGTCTCTTATTAATTACGCAACACACAAGCACACAAACGCCACACTAAACAGGTTCTGGCGAGGGTTTGTAATCTCTGATTGCTTTGTCTAGTTTATATTTGTGTTCATGTTGAAGTGACAGGTCATATCATGGAAGATCGCACTAAAACAGAAGATATGGTGCAAAATAAAATTGCACATTTTCAGCAAACCAGCAACTGCCTGAGACATTGTAAAGCAACATGTGGCCAACACAGGCGTGTGGCCCCTGAACATTGTTCAAGTCAATCTATATACAGTATTCAGTGACAGTGTGGATATTGTAGAGCGCTCGCCAAGTGGCTTAAGCACGTCAATGAAACGGTTGATAAACGGCTCGCTTGGCACGCGATTAGCAATCACCAAACCATCAGATTAAACACACACCTCCAGGAGAATCCCAAAATGTCAAATCTGTCCGAATTGGCCAAATGAACATTTCTTTTTTGTGTCGGAACTGAACTGATTTGCAAATGAACACTGCCGAGTTCAAATCTGGAGCTTAAATTTTGTAATACGGCTTAATTTAAGAGATTCTCCAAGTGATCACATGTGAGGAAATTAAATAAAGCCACCAACGCTGACATCTCCAGGCGTTTATAAACATTGCAATATGCACAGCGATTCGTAGCTATGACCAGGCATTCGAGAATGAGTGAGGAAAGTGGAAAAATAACAACTTTATCATTCAGAAATCACTGCGGCCTGTTCCAAGTCAAGGCATGGTGAAGCAGGCCAAAAAACCATGGCGGCTTCAGACCCCATCGAGGTTACCCAGGAAACTCCTTCACACCCCAGAGAGCGAGGTGGCCCAGGATCAAATGAAGGATATAATTAAATAAGGCCATTAATAATCTTCAAAAGGGGTGTTTTAATTAACCAAAACTCACAATTTTCACTCTTGTACTTCCTTTTGTCCAGCAGCGTAGTCTGATATTTCAGATCAATTGTTCAAATTTGCATAAAAGCGGCTGACCAAGGCACAATCTCGGGTGGTTCCATATCTAGAATTGTTCGGAATACATTATTCTACATGTGTACCAATTTTGGTGCTTTTATGCAAATTTGAACAATTGGTTTGGTATGCTGCAGTACTACTTAGAGTTTGCTCAGTGTGCAAAGTTTCAGGCTGCTCGGTTTCATGGTGTGGGAGTTTGAGGACGGACAGACACACAACCACACACAAAAAAAAAAATGGCCACCCATTCACATGTATACACAATGATACAGTTATAACCTCCTGAAGAGTGAAGTCATAAGCATTTAAAAGCCATAACTTTTATTCTCGAGTGTTTTCTGAACAACCAAGACATAAAAAGGCACCAGAATACATCGGGAAGAAACCAATTTGTACTTCTTCCCCTCTCAAAACAAAGTAAAACTGTAGCTCGGCCAACCTCAAGAACTGCTGAAGTCTTGATTGTGATTACAACGTGAGGAAGTTACGTCGTCTCTGGGATAGTGCATGTGTTACGAATTTGGAAATCTATCACACTCAACATTCAGGTCCTTAAGCTCAGTTATCTTGGTAAGTACGTGTTTTATAGATTTCACGCCTTCCCTTTTTTAATGGGTAAATTAATGTAAATGCGCTGCGATTTATTTTAATAGTTAGGGGTTTTACCATTCTCCGCAAGAACAGCCCTCCTCCGCCAAGAACAACCATTCTCCGCAAGAACAGCCCTCCTCCGCCAAGAACAACCAGTCTCCGTAAGAACAACCCTCTGTGGAAAAGAACAACGCTTCCTCCCTCCGCAGGCTGAGGAGGGGGAGGGGGAGCGCGCCAGAGGATGTAAAAGGAGTGAAAAGGATTGACAGACTGAGAGCTCTTTCACGATTCTGTGGGTGGTGGTGCATGGCCGTTCTTAGTTGGTGGAGCGATCTGTCTGGTTGATTCCGATAACGAGCAAGCCACGCATGAGCCAACCAGGAACCAGCCAGGAGCCAGAGAAGGAGCCAGCCAAGAGCCGGAGGGAGCCAGCCAGCCAGGAGGAGAGGAGAGTGCTCCTATCGTCGTCATCCTCATCCTTCTCCGCACGATCGCGAGCCCGGGCGATCACTTGGGCTCACTTTGGTGGCACCGCGTGGGTCCCCGGCGACCAGAGCTCCTGGAAAGAGGGATCGTCCAGCGGCGCATTCGTGGCCAGGTAGCCAGCTATCCTGGTCCTCAGCTCCCCTATCCTCTGAGCTGAAGGCTGAATAAAGGCTCCAGCCACAACTTTTCTTGGGTGTGTGTGTGTGTGTGTGTGTGTGTGTGTGTGTGTGTGTGTGTGTGTGTGTGTGTGTGTGTGTGTGTGTGTGTGTGTGTGTATATGTGTGTGTGTGTGTGTATATGTGTGTGTGTGTGTGTGTGTGTGTGTATATGTGTGTGTCCATGGGCCCATCTGTTAAGTAGTGAACTGCATAAGTATTTTTAACTGTACAAATGTTCACCTTGCATTTCTTTTAATCGGTATGACTCTGCTCCGACGTGCTCCCCTAATTCCCCCCCATTAGTGTTCAATAAATGACCCGATTGTTAAATGTTTTCAGCTCGTTCGTGTCCATTCCTGCATTGGCTGAGCGTTTCGCGTGCTGAGGAAATTAGCAGGCCGTTGTGCCGCAATAACGGAATAATCGGACCGACGGAACTTGGCGATTGAAACCGCTCGGCATCGCACACGGAACGAGCTCGCTAAGCGGCTCGGTTTCGTACGGGTTCCGTTGAGGGTGTGAAGACTCGGTAGATCACCACGTGGTCTTTAGGTATTTTGAGATTTGGCGAATAACCCTGTACCACGTGGTGGAAATATTGACCCTTCACGGTCCAAAGGGACCCGTACTCTCCGGACTTTTCCGAACAGTAAGATCTGATTTCCGGGCGATCGGTCGAGCTGACTCCACTGCTCCACCTTGTGGTCGTGCTCGCGGCCAACGTCCCGGCCCCGCAACACATGCAACCCAAAATATAAAAATATATTTAACATTTATCGTTTTCTTACCCTGCGCTCACGAAACGAAAAGCAGGGTTAAGCAATCGGCCGCGCACCTGTGCTGTACGTACGTGTCTACATCTTAAAATTAATTTTCTCAACACCAGTGAGGCTGATTGACACAATATTCTCCAAATAGGTGCGCCTCCTCCTGTAGAATTTTGTCGTTATAAATATGACATCACAGGCCACGGAGTACAGGTGCCATCTTGGGAAAAACGAAAAAAAACTTTGCACCTCTATATCTCCGAAACCACTCCATTGGGTGGAGGTGGGAAGGGGGAATTGAAACATGGCTCATCGTCAAGTACTCCCCATGGGGAATAAGACATGTTAATGGTGTCATCGATGCCTTCATTACGACGTCATAATTCAACAAGTGCAACGATTGATCCAGTCAGTCTGAAGAAAAGAAAAGAAATTCTCTGCAATTGTTGAAACTACTAACCAATCAACACAAAAATTAACTAATTGATCAACAACCAATGGGAAATATATTTTGATAAAAGTGACATAATCGGTCACTGGTCTGGATCAAAGAAAAACAATACAACCTGAAAAACATAGAAGAGTTCCGGCTCATTCCGTGTCATTTCAGCCGGGGGTTGCGGTGACCCCCTCAGATTTTTCTGAAAAAATTCTCAAAGCTACCTTAACATATATGAGGAAGGTTTGCCAAGTTATAGCTCAAAATTCCAAGTAGTGTCCGAGATATGGCTCGCCAAACACCTGAGGGGTGTTTCAATTATGGCAGTCGCAAGTTGCAGATTTGTATCTGAAGCATTTTTGGAGGGCTCTAAATTCCAGAGTTTTACAGAGTTCTGAAAATTCACAAAAATGGTGTCGATTAGTGAGGCTTTCAAAATCTGACGTAAAAAATGTTCTACCTAAAATACTTTTTAACATAAGTACTCTCAAAAGTAGTGATTTGTAACATGCAGTCAAAAAAAATTGAGTTTTCAAATTGCTGCCAACAGTCAGTTTATTCATCATGAAGAATTTTGTTGCCCGATTTACATAATCTTGTGAATGGATCATTTACACAAGAAAACTGAAACCTTTGGGAGCAAAATCTTGGGTGCTATAGGTGTCTGAACTTTGCTCCAGACTCAACGACACTAAAATTAACCCATTTTACCCCAAGTGTTCACCATGTTGACAGTTACACAGCTCTTTTAAATTTTTGTCACTTAAAGACACATACATAGGCAAACTGTGGTATAAAATTCAGGAGTTGTTCTCAATCCCTTCTATTTTAAAACAAACATGTTCAATGAAAGATGTAGAATAAAAGCAATAGGTGTGCTTTTGAAGTGGAAGCCATCCAAATATTCATAAGTTGGTACCACAATGATCAAATTGTTGTGTTTTTTGTTCAGAACAAGTATGTGGTTACTTTAATTTGGCTCATTTTTTTTTAAAGGATATTTTAGTTTAAGGGCGCCACCAATCTGAACGACAAATTAAGACACATAATGTGATCATAATAATCAGCATTATAAATATTTATTTTTCATATCCAATTGTTTATATACTTCGTGTACATTGTACGAAAGTCTACATCCATTTGTAAATGTAGGTACAATATCCGATTCAACTTTTTTTTTCTTCATATTTTCATATCAAATTGTTTGGACAAATGTACTTGGATCCATTGTACAAAGTGAACAGTGATTAGTTTTACAATTGCCAGGATATAATAAAATGTAACAATGAGCATTGGCAGTTACTACAGGGCTGTGTATTAGGTTAAAGCCTAAATAAGATAGTTGTGCTTCATGCCTAACTTTAGAAATGATTTTGGTACACTTCTTTAAGCTTGACTAGACTGATTTATATATTGTTAGATTCCACTTAAGTCATACTTCCTTACAATATCTTTATTTTTTCGATACGTTTGCTAGTAAAAAAATTTATTAAAAAAAAAAGTAGCTTTTGGGACTGCATAATCATTAGAAATTGATGCATTTAAAAAAAAATTCGTTTAAAAATAGAAGGGATTGAGAAAAACTCTTGAATTTTCTACCACAGTTTACCAATGTATGCGTCTTTAAGTGACAAAAATTTAAAAGAGCTGTGTGACTGTCAACATGGTGAACACTTGGGGTAAAACCGTGGTAAATTTCAGTGTCATTGAGTCTGGAACAAAATTCAGACACCTATAGCACCCAAGATTTTGCTCCAAAAGGTTTCAGTTTTATTGTGTAAATTACCCAGTCACTAGATTATGTAAATCAGGCAACAAAATTCTTCATGATGAATAAACTGACTGTTGGCAGCAATTTGAAAACTCAAATTTTTTTGATTGCATGTTACAAATCACTACTTTTGAGAGTACTTATGTTAAAAAGTATTTTAAGTAGAACATTTTTGATGTAAGATTCTGAAAGCCTCACTAATGGACATCATTTGTGTGAATTTTCAGAACTCTGTTTGTAAAACTCTGGAATTTAGAGCCCTCCAAAAATGCTTCAGATACAAATCTGCTACTCGCGACTGCCGGAATTGAAACACCCCTAGGGTGTTTGTCGGGCCATATCTAGGACACTACTTGGAATTTTGAGCTATAACTTGGCAAACCTTCCTCATATATGTGAAGGTAGCTTTGAGAATTTTTTCAGGAAAATCTGAGAGGGTCACCGCAGAATTTCATTTTTTTGGCTAATTTGACACGGAATGACCCTTCCATCCATCCATTGGGACCATTCTCTGTGCACAGCACTGGTGCTGCTTAAGTCGTCTCCTTGGCTATTGAGCACTATCCTGGATGGGTCGCCACTCCGACACAGGATACCAGCAAGAGCTGGCACTCATGCTGACCTCGGAAGGATGACAGGCAGAGTCAACCCCACCTGGTAATAATTCAACAGCCAAGTGGGATTTGAACTCGGGATCCTGGGATCCCGAATCTATCACCCTAACCATTAAGCCAACACCAGGCATACAGAAGAGGTGCCTTGTACCAAGTCCTTCTGAAGACTGTGCAGGGTAAGTATTCTTCGAATACCATCTTGTTACGAAAAGAAATCTAACATAAATGTGGACTCGACCAAACCGGCCCAGGATCGGGGGCGGGGGGAGGAGGAGATGGACAGTACCATTCCAAAAGCGATATTCATCCAAAGCATCCCCCAAATTAACTGAAACGAGTATTAAATTAATTTAATAACAGAGATAGATTTAATCTCTCCCAAAATAAATAAAACATTAACAGGGATAGATTTAATCCACAGCAAAATAAATAAAACATAATAACCGGGATAGATTTAATCTATACTAAAATAAATAAAACATTAAAACTGGTAAACCAGTAATCCTGGGCTTCAAGGCATGCCTCCATTTTAACAAATTTCAACACCATCACCCTGTCACATGATACGGGTTTTCCGAGTTAGAAAGTTAGTTCAAGTCTGCAATGGGGTCCAGCTACGGGGTCCCTCATGTTATATCAATGAAGGATTGAAAAGCCCATAGCAATACATGATAAAGAAAGAAACTTCACATTGGACAAATCGAGACTGGACAAATTTTCAAGTCCCCAAAAAAGTCCAATAACTCCACATTTGCATATTAATGTAAATAGCGAACTTGTATCACGTTAAAATATCTTCCAGAATGTGTGGTCACTATATGTCTATCTTCTTTAGTTTTCATTTTACGACATGTCAAAAATGGGTGATTTTAAACTTCGGGGGGCTCTGGGGCCTCACTGGGGTAAAATACAGACATAGTGTAAACATATTTGGAGTCCCCTCTTCAAGGCCTATCAGAATCTGTCATTAAATTTTTTCAACTCTTATTTGCATATTTAATGAGGCGAATCGGCATCATCTAAATCATATAAATTATGCAACGATTTCGACGAAATGAACAACTTAACATTACAATGGAACCTCGCAAATGTGTGCAAAAGTTTGAGGCTGTCGTGTTATCCCTTCTGGAGAAAATCCAATATGGCCGCCATACCACGTGACCTACGTCATCAAAATTTTCAAAGTATAAACATTAAGTGGAGAGTTATTAAATCGATGTTTCATTGAATTTTATCAAAGCATTGTTTTCATTTTATGACATTTCAAAAATGGGTGATTTTAAACTTTGGGGGGCTCTGGGGCCTCACTGGGGCCAAGTCCAGACATGCTATAAACATATTTGGAGTCCCCTGTTTATGTCCTATCTAAATCTGTCATTAAATTTTTCAACTCTCATTTGCATATTTTGCATATTTAATGAGGCGAATCGGCATCATTTAAAATCAAACAAATTAAATAACGATTTTGACTAAATCAACAACTTAACATTCCCATGGAATATCGGACATGTGTGCAAAAGCTTGAGGCTGTTGGGTTATCCCTTCTGGAGAAGAAGATGTTTTTAGGTTTTGGAGAAAATCCAATATGGCCACCATACCACATGACCTACGTCATCAAAATTTTCAAAGTATAAACTTCAGGTGGAGAGTTATTAAATGGTTAAGTTTCATTGAATTTTATCAAAGCATTGTTTTCATTTTATGACATTTCAAAAATGGGTGATTTTAAACTTTGGGGGGCTCTGGGGCCTCACTGGGGTCAAACACAGACATCGTATAAACATATTGGGAGTCCCCTATTTATGTCCGATCTAAAGGTGTCATTAAATTTTTTCAACTCTCATTTGCATATTTTGCATATTTAATGAGGTGAATCGGCATCATTTTAAATCATATAAATTAAATAACGATTTGAACCAAATTAACAAATTAACATTCCCATGGAACCTAGCAAATGTGTGCAAAAGATTGAGGCTGTCAGATTATCCCTTCTGGAGAAGATGTTTTTAGGTTTTTTTTTTTTTTTTTTTTTTGTATACCTTGGTCGAGGCTCGTATGAGAGCAAACACACAACTCACAGCAAGGAGGCATGAGACAAGAGGGGCGGGAGTGGAAGGGACAAAACAGTGGGGAACAGACACATTAGGTGAACTGTGGAAGGGAGAGGGATGGGGATGGGACGGGGAACATGGCGAAGAGAAGATGGACATTTCAGGGACTTTCAGGAAGGAAAGCAGGAGAAATGAAGGAAGTGGGCTTGGGTGGATTATCGGGGGTAGAAAAGATCGAGGATTTGGATGGGGGAAGATAAGAGGTGGTGGTGAACAGCTGTTTTGAAAGCCTGGAGGGAAGAATGGGAAAGAATAGAGTGAGGAAGTTTATTCCAAAGGCGGGAAAAAAGAGGAATGAAAGAGTGAAGATGAGCAGTGATTCGTGATTTTGGTAGTTTTACCAGAAGGGGGTTGTTGGTGGACCTTGAGCGCCCTGTGGAAATGTGGTGGGGACAAATCGCAGAGAGAGCAGGGGGGGCAAGACTGGAGAGGAGTCGGTAGAAGACAGAAAGACCACCGACCAACCTGCGGTGATTGAGTGAGAGGCCCAAAGACTCAGCTTCATTGCGGGAGATGCCGATGATCTTAAATGCCCTGGTTTCGACAGCGTTAAGCCGAGAAAGGTGGGAGGCAGGAGCACCAGCCCAGAGGGGAGAGCAGTACTCCATCAGGCTACGGACAAAAGCTTTGTAAGTGGTCAGGAGCTCAAGAGGGCCGAGGAAGGACTTAGCACGACGGAGGATTCCCAGTCGGCGACTGGCTTTTGAGGCGAGGTTGGAAATGTGACTTTCCCAGGAAAGGTCATGGCAGATAGTGAGACCTAGAAGCTTGAAAGAAAAGACTTCTTCCAGAGGATTGTTGAGAAAGTGGATGGGGGGGTTTTGTAAACGGTCCTTTCGAAGAGACATAGTGAGAGTGTGAGATTTGTCTGGATTGAAAGACATGTTCCACGTGTTGGACCAGTTTGTGATTTTATCCAGATCTGCAGTGAGCGAAGAAGCTGCTGCTTGCCGGTCTGAGGAATGACAGATGGCACGGCAGAGGGTGGAGTCGTCGGCAAAGAGAAATAGAGGATTTTCCAGAGAGTCCGAGAGATCATTGATGAAAACCAGAAAAAGAACAGGGCCCAGAACGCTACCTTGAGGAACTCCAGCCTGCACAGGAAGAGGGGATGAAAGAACTCCATTTAGGGCCACACGTTGACTGCGACAGGAGAGGAAGTCTGCGAGCCATGAGTGGAGATGGCCTTGAATACCATGGGAAGAGAGTTTGGTGAGTAGGGCAGGGTGCCAGACTGTGTCAAAAGCACGTGATATGTCCAGGGATACGGCTCGGATTTCCTGTCTGGCATTGAGGACCTCCATCCATTGATGGGAGAGCAGAAGCAGCATATCCAGGGTAGAGTGACCTGGTCTGAAACCAAATTGATGATTGGAAATCAAGCCATTGGAGAAGAGGAAGGATTTCATATCTGAAGCGATGATGGATTCCATCACCTTGCTGATGATTGGGAGAAGGCTGATTGGTCTGTAGTTATAGGGATCTGTTTTTGCACCTTTTTTATGCAGGGCAGTGATGTTAGCAGATTTCCAAGCAGATGGCAGATGACCTTGGGCAAATGAGAGGGTGAATAGAACAGAGAGAGGGTGAGCAAGAGCAGAAGAGCAGGCTTTGAGGACACGTGGGCTGATGCCGTCTGGACCGGTTGCAGAATCTGACTCGAGGTTTGAAAGCAAGCTCTCCACCTTGTCAGGAGAAAAGGATACAGAGTCCAGGGACAGTTGGGTGCGACTGGGTAAAGTGGGTAGAGATAGTGATGGGTTTAGGACACAAGATTTAGCTGCAAACACCGAGTTTAGACATTCAGCTTTATCACGTGTTTTTTTGTTTTGGATAAAATCCAATATGGCCACCATGCCACGTGATCTAAGTCATCAAATGTTTCATAGTATAAACTTCAGGTGGTGAGTAATTATCCTGTTAAGTTTCGTTCAATTTCATCCAACAGTTTTCCCTCCAGATCAGTCACAAAATCGGTCAGTAGAACATAAAACGCCTTTAATAATAATAATAATAATAATAATAATAATAATAATAATAATAATACTAACGAATTCAATAGGGCTTCAGCCATGCTTGAAGCCCTAATAATACTAACGAATTCAATAGGGCTTCAGCCATGCTTGAAGCCCGAACAAGTCTGGAGACGGCGATGGTTCACGAGCAATGGACACGGTTCGCCTTTTTCATTTTTTGACCTTCGAGGGAATGCCACGGGCAAACTGGCGGGAATCAGGAAAAACGTAAATGAAAGTTGTAGTACTCGAAGAGCACTACTTGCATACCAACTTTCATTCAAAACGGTTGAAAACCCTTGGGGCTCGATGCCTAATTTATTGATTTTTTGACATTTTCTAAGTTTGTGACCTTGACCTTGGGATGAAAATGAAAAATTGAGCTCCCTAGGGCTATGCAGGTGCCATTGGGCTAACCAAATACCGAAACCCCTGCCAGATTCGACAAACCCATTCAGAGAAGATGTAACTTGAAACCGGCTACCCCCTAAAAACACGTTTTTTTGGCGTGGCTCCACCCATAGCAGGTGCAGCACGCCCATTCTCAGGAAAACAAGAGATCATGATATAAACCTCCCACCAAAATTTTATCAGGATCGGATAAAACCCACGGAGCTATGCTCGGGACAGACAGACAGAGACAGAAATACACCCATAACGAATATCGTGGTCACTTACTGACTCGTGAACAAACAACAGGGATAGATTTAATCTATACCAAAATAAATAAAACATAATAACGGAGATAGATTTAATCTGTACCAAAATTAAACATAACAAGTCTGGAGATGGCGGCGATGGTTCACAAGCAATGAACACGGTTTGTCTTTTTTTATTTTTTGACCTTCAAGGGGACACCACGGGCAAACTGGCAGGAATCGGGAAAAACATAAATGATGAAAGTTGTAGTACTCGAAGACCACTACTTGCATACCAACTTCCATTCGAAACAGTTGAAAACCCTTGGAGCTCGATGCCCAATTTATTGATTTTTTTGACATTTTCTAAATTCGTGACCTTGCGACCTTGACCTTGGGACGAAAATGAAAAATCGAGCTCCGTGGGGCTATGCAGGTGCCATTGGGCTAACCAAATACCAAAACTCCTGCCAGATTCGACAAACCCCCTCGGAGAAGATGCAACTTGAAATCGGATACCCCCAAAAACACGTTTTTTGGGCGTGGCTCTGCCCATAATGGGTGCAGCACGCCCATTCTCAGGAAAACACAACAATATCATGATATAAACCTTCCACCCAAATTGTATCAGGATCGGATCAAAACCCACTGAGCTATGCTCGGGACAGACAGACACACACACACCCATAACGAATATAGTGGTCACTTACTGACTCGTGAACCAATAACGGAGATAGATTTAATATATACCAAAATAAATAAAACATGAGATAGATTTAATCTGCAGTAAAATAAAACAATCACGGAGATAGATTTAATCTGTATCAACATTAAACACAATTACGGAGATAGAGTTAATATATCCCAAAATAAATAAAACATAAGAGAGATAGATTTAATCTATACCAAAATAAATAAAACATAACAGGGATAGATTTAATCCACAACAAAATAAAAACATAACGGGGATAGATTTAATCTATATCAAAAAAAAAAAAAAACATGAGATAGATTTAATATATACCAAAATAAATAAAACATGAGATAGATTTAATCTGCAGTAAAATAAAACAATCACGGAGATAGATTTAATCTGTATCAACATTAAACACAATTACGGAGATAGAGTTAATATATCCCAAAATAAATAAAACATAATAAGAGAGATAGATTTAATCTATACCAAAATAAATAAAACATAACAGGGATAGATTTAATCCACAACAAAATAAAAACATAACGGGTATAGATTTAATCTATAAAAAAAAAAAAAAAAAAACATGAGATAGATTTAGTCTGCACTAAAATAAAACAATAACAGGGATAGATTTAATCTATACCAAAATAAATAAAACATAATAATATAACGGAGATCGATTTAATCTGTACCACAATTAAACACAATAGATTTGGTATAGATTTAATCTATACCAAAATAAATAAAGCATAATAACGGGGATATATTTAATCTACAGCAAAATAAATAAAACATAATAACGGAGATAGATTTAATATGTCCCAAAATAAATAAAACATAATAACAGAGATAGATTTAATCTATACCAAAATAAATTTTAAAAAATAACAGGGATAGATTTAATCCACACCAAAATAAATAAAACATAACAGGATAGATTTAATTTATACCAAAATAAATAAAACATAATAACGGAGATAGATTTAATCTATACCAAAACAAATTTTAAAAAACCATAATAACGGAGATAGATTTAATCTATAGCAAAATATATAAAACATAATAACGGAGATAGATTTAATCTACACCAAAATAAACAAAACATAACATTATTTTTAAAAGTATAATCACATTTTTTCGCATGTGTGGTTATCCACATATTTTAATGAACCAAAAGCCAGGATTAAAGGGGAGGGGCAGGGGGCGGTAGAATGTACCATTAAGCCAAATGTAATAACATCCATGGATTTAATACATACCGAAATGACAAAACAGATAAAACATTTAGCTATTACTTCAAAAAAAAATTGCACAAAAAAGATGAATTTTTTTTTTTTAAAGATGTAAAAAGAGAGGGATGAAATGTTAAAAACAAACAATCAAACAAGGTAGGGATGACATCACAATCCTCTTATGGATTCCCATCATGACATGTTCTGACATTATACTTTTGTTGTGGGATTGTGATGGAACAACGTGAAAAGATGTCGTGATGGGAATCCGAAAGAGGATTGTGTCGTGTTGTGGCCTCGTAATGTGGTGTCATCCCCATGATGTGATCATCGTGATTGTGTCATCCCCGTGATGCGATGTCATCCCCGTGATGTGATCATCGTGATGCGATGTCATCCCCGTGATGTGATCATCGTGATGCGATGTCATCCCTGTGATTTGATCATCATGATGCGATGTCATCACCGTGATGTGATCATCGTGATGTGGTGTTATCCCCGTGATGTGGTCATCGTGATGCGGTCATCTTGATGTGGTGTGATGTCATCCCCTTGATGTAATGTGGTCGTGATGTGGTATCATACTGTCATCCCTCCCTCGTTTGGTTGTTTAATTTGAGATTTTATCCCTGAATGTTTTCACATTTAAAATAATTTTTGTTCGTTCGGTCATTTTCTTGTTATTCCCGTTTTTCACTGAATTTTATTGAAATACAGTACTTCAGCGTAGCTGAATGTTTAGTAAACTGATACACTCCAAAACGTCGTCCATGAAGCAGCCAAGTGGGACAGACAGGCGAGCTGAGGAAACCTCAAAATGTTGGTCATCTCGACATGATCCCAGTTACATTTTAAAAATAAGAACAAACTGTGCGTTGTGGGAGGACAGTGTGCCACCTGGTGCCACCTGCTCAAAGAGATTACAACCAACGGGACAAAGGAATTAAATATTCACACGATCCCGATGTCCGGACACACTCTGTGAGGACATGTCCCCGCTCGTCTCACTTCCCGCCGTTTTATGCGCGTCACACGATCCCGATGTCCTCACAGAGTGTGTAAGGGATTCGGAACATCAGGAGCCCATTTTTGTCGGATCGTGACGTCGGAAGGCGGATCGTGACGTCAGCGCACGTACTGTCCGCTCTGGACTCACTTCCAGCATCCAGTCGGCCAGAATCCGCCGCATGTACGGCTTGATGTCCTTCTGGACGCACTTGAAGTACGAGGTGCGGGGGAGGTAACGCTCCTCGAGCGCCAGCAGCTGCAGCAGGACCCGCGGGTCCTCGAGCAGCGAGCGGTCCCGCGCGGCCCGAACCGAAGGACCCTCCACGCACAGTAACTCCATGGGGCACGTCGCCCGCGCACGGTCCTCCCGGGGAGCGCGGCTGGTCCCGAGGATGTGACGTTGGGAGATTTTTTCCTCAAATAAAGTACGATCGTCCACACATGTTTTATTTAATTGTGAACCGCGAGCTCACGAGCTCCGAACAATTCCCATCGGTAAAAACACCTCAAGGGAAAAGCGCGCGCTTGACGCGCGTGTCACGATGACGTCACTTCGATAACACCGTTTAAGTGAGCGCACGTGCGCGTTAATCTTCTTCTTCTTCCGGAATGTTTTCATGTCCAAAAAACATTGAAAACACAAACGAGGACGTTGATCGATCACGGCGTACACCTCGTACGGTCAAAGACGATGAAACAGCGTTCCGAACAGCTTTTCACCCTCGATATGGGACATTTCATCCAAAATACCAGGAAAACGACGTCGTTTTCCTGCGGTTTGTGGTCGGAGATGAACCGTGCATGTCCCCCCTCCCCCGCCTTTCATCGTGACGTTTAATCAGAAAATTCATCTTTACTCGTGATCCTTGGTGAGAGATGTGGGGAATTTTAATGTATATCTCTCAACACGTAAAACCATCAGGTTTGGTACAAATCATTTATTTAATGAAACGCGTCATCAGGTGTTCTCAGTGTGGACGAAAACTTCATCTGTGACGTGGAACGAGGCTTCGTTGTGTTTTGGGGAATCTCGTGTGAACAAACAACAAACCCGTGAATATGTCAAATTAACCTCGGGAATACAAACGGGACATGTTACACACAAACATATCGCATCGATGTTCACATTAGAAGGGAGAGGTAAAAAAAAAAAGGAAAACGTTGGGCGGTGTATAAGCAAAGACGTTAAAATGGCGCCAAAAATCAAACCACGCTGTTTTATTGGATAACATCAAAGGATTGTTATTATTACCAAGTATACCTTATTACGGGGAAGGTTGATGCTTCCACCTGTGTTCGTTTTTCATCGTTTTTAATTTTTCACAAACAATCTCGTTTTGCAGTGGAACAAGAGGTAGGGTCGATTGGGCGGTGTATAGCGCGCAAACCGTTTTCGGAGTTGATGCGGTCGCGATCTTCCGTGTGTCGTCTCGTGTTTATACGGAATACAAAGTGAAACTTCAACACCAAAGTTAACATTGAATGTTAGTAAAAAGGGAACCCTGACGATGATCGGAACGATTGGACGGCAGAGGCGGCAGATGTTTGAGTGATTGCTCCGTTCGTCAGGTAGTTTCACTTGTTACACGAACAAAGGGGGTCACATCGTTGTGTGAGCACCACAGTGGGGGTGCATTGGTGGGGTGGGGGGGGTAGGGCAGTGAGGCCACGCAGTGGTGGGGTGGGGGGTAGGGCAGTGAGGCCACGCAGTGAGGCCACGCAGTGGTGGGGGTAGGGTAGTGAGGCCACGCAGTGGTGGGGGGGGTAGGGTAGTGAGGCCACGCAGTGGTGGGGGGGATAGGGTAGTGAGGCCACGCAGTGGTGGGGGTGGGTAGGGTAGTGAGGCCATTCAGTGGTGGGGGGGAGGAGTGAGGCCATTCAGTGGTGGGGGGAGGGAGTGAGGCCATTCAGTGGTGGGGGGAGGGAGTGAGGCCATTCAGTGGTGGGGGGAGGGAGTGAGGCCATTCAGTGGTGGGGGGGGGGAGGGAGTGAGGCCATTCAGTGGTGGGGGGAGGGAGTGAGGCCATTCAGTGGTGGGGGGAGGGAGTGAGGCCATTCAGTGGTGGGGGGAGGGAGTGAGGCCATTCAGTGGTGGGGGGAGGGAGTGAGGCCATTCAGTGGTGGGGGGAGGGAGTGAGGCCATTCAGTGGTGGGGGGAGGGAGTGAGGCCATTCAGTGGTGGGGGGAGGGAGTGAGGCCATTCAGTGGTGGGGGGAGGGAGTGAGGCCATTCAGTGGTGGGGGGAGGGAGTGAGGCCATTCAGTGGTGGGGGGAGGGAGTGAGGCCATTCAGTGGTGGGGGGGAGGAGTGAGGCCATTCAGTGGTGGGGGGAGGGAGTGAGGCCATTCAGTGGTGGGGGGAGGGAGTGAGGCCATTCAGTGGTGGGGGGAGGGAGTGAGGCCATTCAGTGGTGGGGGGGAGGGAGTGAGGCCATGCAGTGGTGGGGGGGAGGGAGTGAGGCCATGCAGTGGTGGGGGGGAGGGAGTGAGGCCATGCAGTGGTGGGGGGAGGGAGTGAGGCCATGCAGTGGTGGGGGGGATAGGGTAGTGAGGCCACGCAGTGGTGGGGGTGGGTAGGGTAGTGAGGCCACGCAGTGGTGGGGGTGGGTAGGGTAGTGAGGCCATTCAGTGGTGGGGGGGGAGGGAGTGAGGCCATTCAGTGGTGGGGGGAGGGAGTGAGGCCATTCAGTGGTGGTGGGGGGGAGGGAGTGAGGCCATTCAGTGGTGGGGGGGGAGGGAGTGAGGCCATTCAGTGGTGGGGGGGAGGGAGTGAGGCCATTCAGTGGTGGGGGGAGGGAGTGAGGCCATTCAGTGGTGGGGGGGAGGGAGTGAGGCCATTCAGTGGTGGGGGGGAGGGAGTGAGGCCATTCAGTGGTGGGGGGAGGGAGTGAGGCCATTCAGTGGTGGGGGGGAGGGAGTGAGGCCATTCCAGTGGTGGGGGGAGGGAGTGAGGCCATGCAGTGGTGGGGGGAGGGAGTGAGGCCATGCAGTGGTGGGGGGGGAGGAGTGAGGCCATGCAGTGGTGGGGGGGAGGGAGTGAGGCCATGCAGTGGTGGGGGGAGGGAGTGAGGCCATGCAGTGGTGGGGGGGGGAGTGAGGCCATGCAGTGGTGGGGGGAGGGAGTGAGGCCATGCAGTGGTGGTGGGGGGAGGGAGTGAGGCCATGCAGTGGTGGGGGGAGGGAGTGAGGCCATGCAGTGGTGGGGGGGGAGGGAGTGAGGCCATGCAGTGGTGGGGGGAGGGAGTGAGGCCATGCAGTGGGGGGTAGGGTAGTGAGGCCACACAGTGGTGGGGGAGTAGGGTAGTGAGGCCACTCAGTGGTGGGGTGGGGGTAGTGAGGCCATTCAGTGGTGGGGGGGAGGGAGTGAGGCCATGCAGTGGTGGGGGGAGGGAGTGAGGCCATGCAGTGGTGGGGGGAGGGAGTGAGGCCACGCAGTGGCGCAGTGTGAGGGGGTAGTGAGTTCATGTAGTGGTGGGGGGGATAGTGACGCCATGCAGTGATGGGGTGGGGGTAGTGAGGCCATTCAGTGGTGGGGTGGTGGTAGTGAGGCCATGCAGTGGTGGGGGGGGAGTGAGGCCATGCAGTGGTGGGGGGGGAGGGAGTGAGGCCATGCAGTGGTGGGGGGAGGGGAGTGAGGCCATGCAGTGGTGGGGGGGAGGGAGTGAGGCCATGCAGTGGTGGGGGGGGAGGAGTGAGGCCATGCAGTGGTGGGGGGAGGAGGTGAAGCCATGCAGTGGTGGGGGGGAGGAGTGAAGCCATGCAGTGGTGGGGGGGAGGAGTGAAGCCATGCAGTGGTGGGGGGAGGGAGTGAGGCCACGCAGTGGCGCAGTGTGAGGGGGGGGGCAGTGAGGTCATGTAGTGGTGGGTGGGATAGTGAGGTCATGCAGTGGTGGGGGGTAGTGAGGCCATGCAGTGGTGGGGGGTAGTGAGGACATGCAGTGATGGGGTGGGGGTAGTGAGGCCATGCACTGGTGAGGTGGGGAGTAGTGAGGCCATGCAGTAGTGAGGCCATGCCGTAGTGGGGGGGTCGTGAGGCTACGCAGTGGTGGGGGGGTCGTGAGGTCATGCAGTGGTTGTGGGGATAGTGATGTTATGCAGTGGTGGGGGGGTAGTGAGGTCATGCAGTGGTGGGGGGGTAGTAAAGTCATGCAGTGGTGGGGGGGATAGTGAGGTCATGCAGTGGTGGGAGGGATAGTGAGGTCATGCAGTGGTGGGGGGGTAGTGAGGTCATGCAGTGGTGGGAGGGATAGTGAGGTCATGCAGTGGTTGGGGGGTAGTGAGGCCATGCAGTAGTGGGAGGGAGTAGTGAGGCCATGCAGTAGTGGTGGGGGGTAGCGAGGCCATGCATTAGTCGGGCGGGGGCAAGGGGTGGGTAGCGAGGGCATGCAATGGTGCAGGGGGTGGGTAGTGAGGCAAATTTTTGAGGAAGAGCGTGGGTTTGGGGGGGGGGTTGTAAGGCCATGCAGTGGTCAAGGGGTAGCGATGACAAGCAGTGGTTGAGGTGGAAGCAAGGGTCGCTATATTTTAGATCGTGAAGGATATATACAAAATACAGTAAGTTCAAAAGAATAGACAGTGGTCAGGGGCCACAGCCTGAGAGTAAGGAAGGGGAGAGTAAAGATGGTTGTGAGGCAGGGGACTTTCACTTTGAGGTTAGTTAATGCATGGAATGGTCTCCCTGGAAAGGTAGTGGCAGCATCAAGTAGAGATATGTTTAAATTTGAATTGTATAGGTACCTGGAAGTTGTGGAGATAGAGGGGTAGAGGGATGTTGGCAGGACTTTCAGGTAGCTTGAACATTGTTGGGTGATTGTGTGCAGTGGCCTGAAAATGTATTCACCCCACTCCAAAGTTTTTACATTTTGATGCCACCTGAGTTTATTTTATTTCATGATGGTTTCAAATGAAACTTGATAGTTTGAGTCTTCACAAACGACTCCAAAGTGATGAAGCTGAAAAATTCAGATAAACCGTGAATAAGTGAGATTAACAAAGAAATCCGATAATTCTCAGTGGTACAAATGTTCAACCCCTTTCCCTAATTAACCCCAAATCACTTCAGGAGTAAATTATTTGTTTGAAAGGTTTAAAAGTGAGTGTAATAGATTTCACCTGTATGTAGTCAGTGGTTTAACATAAAAATTAATCTCCCACACTTATCTCGGGAGTTTTAAGGTTTAACTCACTTGGGAAACCAACAAGGCAAACATGAAGACCAAGGAGCTTTCCAAATAAGTCGACCATAAAGTGGTGGAGAAGCACTGTTCAGGAGAGGGTTATATAACTTAAAATATTCGAGTCGTCGGATCCGGATCCCGCAGTTTCCCCCAGAAACCAGAAGTTTCCCCCAGCCAACCCCACAATAATGTGGTAATAATTGTGGCCATTAAACAATAAGGATATTGTTACGGACTCGGGTTCGAGGCTCGCCACGAGGGAAGCACTTGGGTCCCTCGTGAATGCCTGGCCCTGAGACCACCGGGCACAGCTAACTGCGCATCGACGGGTTGCAAAGCAACCACGAACGTCGATTGGCACTGCCAATCCTGGCAGGGTTACACTTCCTCGCGTGATACCTTACCTGTGGACAGCCAAACCAAGGGGGATCTCGTGCCCTCAGTGCACACCTGGATTACTGCCGAGCAAAACAGTGAGTGTGCACTAGCTAATAAGAGCAAACTAATGGGGTAGAATTTTCCGGCTAAACTAACGTACAGACCATACTAGACCAATAAAAGAAAAGACAAAATGAGCTTGGTATATTTATAACATCAGCAATTTATTTATAAGGGTGGAGAAAAGTATGTGTAGCAGTAAAATGGTTTTATTGAGCAATATGTACAGCAGGGAAAGCAAGGATTTGTGGGGTGCAGCAAAATAAATGCAGTCATATACAAACAGACGACACAGGGCAGAGCTAAACCAATATAAAGAACTTGCACATTCTTAACTTATGCAGACATCACAGATGCCATGAGACACACACCTGAGGAAATTAGAGAACAAGAAAGAGGAGAGGCGGTTGAGCCGTATTTAACCTCTTACAATAACTGGCGCAGCCGATGGACCTATGCTTCCCAGTCGCTGAGAAGGGTGGAGGAGGTAAGAAAACTCGGGGTGTCTATGGTGCGTGAGTGGGAGTTGTTGGTCTTAATAGAGTTCTCTCATCCCTTCTTCTTGTCCAGGCTGGAGTTCCTCAAGGTAGGGTTCTGGGCCCTGTGCTTTTTCTGGTTTTCATCAATGATATCTCTGACTGGAAAATCCTCTTTAACTCAAAGCTGTGTCCAATCAAAGTGGGGTTGCATCAAATTGGGACGTCTTGGTACCCGGTTATCACTGCCGGCAGTTATAAAGTGGCAGTTTGCAGTTCTAATCATGTCTGTTATTTATGTAACACACCAGCACACAAACATCACACAAAGCTCTGCAAACCTTATACAAAACAAGTCCTGGCGAGGGTCGACAATCTCTGATTGCTCCTCTTCTTGTTTTAAAAATGTTTTTGGCTCACCTGCAACGAAGTTCCGGGAAGCTTACGGGATGGCGCGTCATCCGTTCATCCGTCTGTCCGTACAGAAACACTTGCAACTTCTTCTCTGAAACTACACACATGATTTCGATGAAACTTCACCGCAACCTTCACCATCTGTGATATACCAACGTTTGTTTCTGGCATTAAAACATCAGGGTCTGGGGGGGGGGTGTACAGAGGGGTTGCCCCCCTCCCCCACCCATCCAAAAGAGGTATTTGCATTCTTCTCAGAAACTACACACACAATTCCGATGAAACTTGACCACAACAGTCATCACCCATGATGTCCTAAAGTCTGTTTACGATGTTAAAGATATCGCGGTCTGAGGGCGTGTATGGGGGGGGGGAGGGTTTCCCTCAAAATATGTATTTGCTTTCTTCTCCGAAACCACACACACACAATTTTGATGAAACTTGACCACAACCTTCATCACCCATGATGTACCAAAGTTTGTTCACACTATTTTAAAAGTCGGGGGGTTTATTGGGGGGTTTGTGCCCCAAAAAAAGTATTTGCGATAACATTGGTTTTTTGGTGCATCTTGCTGATTCTGTCTCACGTTGACTTCCTCTTCAGTGGAATTATTCTAGCAGGTGAGCACCCAGGGTATTGCCCCTATTTTTATTATTATGACTTGTGTTCCCTTTCCACTGATGCAAGGGAGAGGTAATTTTGTGACGCAATATATGATTATGATGGAGATAATTCCACGAGAGTTCCTTTCTGTGTATTGTATGTCTCCCCAGGGTCTTTAAAAACCGTCCCAATGTATGAAAAAAATAGAAATGAAATACCACAATAACGAGGCGACGGATTCAATGGTTGTATTCATTATTTAGATAAACCCATTATTCTGCACTTGCCTTTGAGCTCTCTCACCTGGTTAAAATGTCAACCTCCTGGTGTTTTGCAAGCAGGGTGATCTTGACCCCCAGCCACGTGTGTGACGTCCATGGGAAGGACATTAAGCCTGAGGCACTGTCTGCCAGCACTGGCTGGCTATTTGTGGATGCTAAAGATTCCACAGTCTATTTTGTGAAGAGTAGGTGAGTTATTGCCAGTACCTTGAACAAATTCCTGCCGTTGCCTACAAGGGGGGGGGGCATTTCATCAGTGGCAAAGCTGTGCCTCAGCAATGATGCAACCAGCAGCTCTAATTCACAATTAATTTCTCCATAATAATATTAATTTGATGATATTCATGAGCACCATCGAGCTGGCTATTTGATCCAGTGGTGAAAGGAAAGTTTCATTCTCCATTGACTTTTATGGATTTGAATCTTATAGCAAGCTGCTCACTCCTCCACAAATGTCAAGTGTAGCAAACACCCTCGGCATGATTTGTGTGGCTTTGTTCTGCTTACCAATGGACTGATTTGGCATTTTCGTTTTTTTAACCATGAGGACCACACTTTAACCAGAATGACATGTTCTTACATCATCGCCGCTGCACAGCACACCATGCAATGACCACAGACGTTCATTGTGCATTGAGTATTTCAGGTTACAAAAATGTCACAGAGGGTTTGAAGCCAAAAGTGGTGTCTGTCGCCAAAACTCATTCTTTTTTTTGTTTTGTCAAATATTTTGATGTGTATTGGTTGCAGATGTGGAGTTACAAGGGAACCCATGGTTTGTGGGATTGTGTGCTGAAATCATCACCATGGTAATGAACGTAATCACCCTATGCACCATCATTGCTGCATCACTTGGTGTCTGGCTTGCCTCACTTGCTGCAAACACGTATTATGGTAAGCCAATTGATTATGGATTTGGTGTGTGCGTGCGTGCGTGCGTGCCCACAACCATATCTCGGACATGTACGGACTGATTTTATTTGTGCTTGGCACAAAGACAACACATAATGGTAAGCATTGGCACATCATTTTGTTTCTCGATGCGATCAAAGATTACCGACTGGCAGCCATTGTAGTTGTTAAAAAATTCCTGGTGTCGAACACGTCAACCATTTCTCAGACATGCATTGATCGATCTTGTTCAAACTGGGCAAAGAGATGAAGAGTGATGGCTTAGAAAAACTTGTCATTTTTTTTTTCGAGATTACATCCAAGATGGCCGACTGGCAGCCATTTTAGTTGTAAAAATACCCGATGTTGAACATGTTGTCAACCATTTCTCAGACATGCATTTACAGATGATATTCAAACTTGGCACACAAACAATAGATTATGGCTTACATGTGCACATCATTTCTTTTTCAAATCAGATCCAAGATGGCTGACTGGTTTTTTATTTTTTTATTTTTTTTTTTTTTTTGTATACCTTGGTCGAGGCTCGTATGAGAGCTAACACACAACTCACAGCAAGGAGGCATGAGACAAGAGGGGCGGGAGTGGAAGGGACAAAACAGTGGGGAACAGACACATTAGGTGAACTGTGGAAGGGAGAGGGATGGGGATGGGACGGGGAACGTGGCGAAGAGAAGATGGACATTACAGGGACTTTCAGGAAGGAAAGCAGGAGAATTGAAGGAAGTGGGCTTGGGTGGATTATCAGGGGTAGAAAAGATCGAGGATTTGGATGGGGGAAGATAAGAGGTGGTGGTGAACAGCTGTTTTGAAAGCCTGGAGGGAAGAATGGGAAAGAATAGAGTGAGGAAGTTTATTCCAAAGGCGGGAAAAAGAGGAATGAAAGAGTGAAGATGAGCAGTGATTCGTGATTTTGGTAGTTTTACCAGAAGGGGGTTGTTGGCGGACCTTGAGCGCCTTGTGGAAATGTGGTTGGGACAAATCGCAGAGAGAGCAGGGGGCAAGGCTGGAGAGGAGTCGGTAGAAGACAGAAAGACCACCGACCAACCTGCGGTGATTGAGTGAGAGGCCCAAAGACTCAGCTTCATTGCGGGAGATGCCAATGATCTTAAAAGCCCTGGTTTCGACAGCGTGAAGCCGAGAAAGGTGGGAGGCAGGAGCACCAGCCCAGAGGGGAGAGCAGTACTCCATCAGGCTACGGACAAAAGCTTTGTAAGTAGTCAGGAGCTCAAGAGGGCCGAGGAAGGACTTTGCACGACGGAGGATTCCCAGTCGGCGACTGGCTTTTGAGGCAAGGTTGGAAATGTGACTTTCCCAGGAAAGGTCATGGCAGATAGTGAGACCCAGAAGCTTGAAAGAAAAGACTTCTTCCACAGGATTGTTGAGAAAGTGGATGGAGGGGTTTTCTAAACGGTCCTTTCGAAGAGACATAGTGAGAGTGTGAGATTTGTGTGGATTGAAAGACATGTTCCACGTGTTGGACCAGTTTGTGATTTTATCCAGATCTGCAGTGAGCGAAGAAGCTGCTGCTTGCCGGTCTGAGGGATGACAGATGGTACGGCAGAGGGTGGAGTCATCGGCAAAGAGAAATAGAGGATTTTCCAGAGAGTCCGAGAGATCATTGATGAAAACCAGAAAAAGAACAGGGCCCAGAACGCTACCTTGAGGAACTCCAGCCTGCACAGGAAGAGGGGATGAAAGAACTCCATTTAGGGCCACACGTTGACTGCGACAGGAGAGGAAGTCTGCGAGCCATGAGTGGAGATGGCCTTGAATACCATGGGAAGAGAGTTTGGTGAGTAGGGCAGGGTGCCAGACTGTGTCAAAAGCACGTGATATGTCCAGGGATACGGCTCGGATTTCCTGTCTGGCATTGAGGACCTCCATCCATTGATGGGAGAGCAGTAGCAGCATATCCAGGGTAGAGTGACCTGGTCTGAAACCAAATTGATGATTGGAAATCAAGCCATTGGAGAAGAGGAAGGATTTCATGTCTGAAGCGATGATGGATTCCATAACCTTGCTGATGATTGGGAGAAGGCTGGTGGCCATTGGTGGCCATTTTGTTACTTCAATGGAGTCGAGAGATTAAATTAACTTAGAGTCGAGATTAAATTAAAATCTATAGTAGTTAATGCATGGAATGGCCTCCCTGGAAAGGTAGTGGCAGCAGAAAAAGTCGATAAGTTGAAATTAGAATTAGATAGGTACCTGGAAGTTATGGAGATAGAGGGGGTATGGGGATGTTGATAGGACTTTTAGGTAGTTTGAGCATTCATGGGTGATTGTGTGCATGTGTAAGGAGTGCTGTTGGTGGGGGTTTGTCAAGGGGGGTTGTGTGGTTGATGTGTGTTTTTAACCAAGCCCATGCTCTCTTCCCTGAAGGGAAGAAAGAAAAAAAAATACAAAACAAAAAACCCCAAAAAATCAAACTAACAATCAAACAAAGAAAATTATTTATTTCATTAATTAAATACATTTTTTTTGCATTTTCTTCCTTGGATCTTGTGCAGATAAATTAATATGGCGTTTGCGCAGGCATGATTGGCTGAATGGCCTCCACCTGTGTTTGATTCCCTTGTAAATGTGTTCCCAACCATTTCTAAGACATGCATGGTCAGATTTTGTTCAGACTTGGCACAAGCACAGTACATAATAGCATACACGTGCACCTCACTTTATTTTGCGATCAGATCAAAGATGGCCGACTGTTAGACTGGCGGCCATTTTAGTTGTAAAAAAAAAATTAAAAATTCCTGGTATCGAACACATCCTCAACCATTTATCTGAGTTGCATTTACCGATCTTGTTCAAACTTGGCACATAGGTAACGAATGAGAGCTTACATGTGAACGGCATTTTCTTTCGACACCAGATCGAATATAGCCGACTGGCAGCCATTTTAGTTGTAAAAAACCCGATGTTGCACACATCCTCAACCATTTCTTGGACATGCATTTACCAATGTTGTTCAATCTTTGCGAGCAGAAAATCAATGATGGCTTACACATGCACGTCATTTTTTCTCGAGATCAGAAGCAAAATGGCCGACTGGTGGCCATTTTAGTTGTAAAAAACCCGATGTTGAACACGTTCTCAACCATTTCTTGGACATACATTTACCAATGTTGTTCAAACTTGGCACGCAGATAAAAAATGAAGGCTTACATATGCACATCATTTTCTTTTGAGAACAGATCCAAGATGGCCGACTTGTGGCCATTTTGTTGCATAAATGTGTCCCCAACCATTTCTCAGACTTGCATGTACCGATCGTGTTCAGACTTGGCAGAAGCACAGTACATAATGGCATACATGTGCACCTCACTTTATTTTGCGATCTGATCAAAGATGGCTGATGCGCATTTCTGTCAGAAAGATGCGATCTGATCTCGTCGACTGGCAGCTGTTTCAGTTATACATAAATGTGGGCTAGCCCTTTAACTCCGTACAGCAACATTGCTAAAACAACAGGGACTGTGATATTTTATGGTTCTTTTTACTTGTTTTCCAGAGGGACAGTGCATGTACTTTTGCCATGTATCGAACCAAGCAGCTTGTGGAGTGTTCGTGAAGTGGCTTAAGCACTCAAGCAAGCATTCCAATGGAACGGTTCATAAGGAACGGCTGGCTGGCAAATGATAGCAAGATTATGGGTAATGGGACACAACCAGAAAAACAAAAACATCGCTAATTTCTTAATATTTTCAGATATCACTCCAGATTTCGATACTTACAGTGCCTTCAGAACGTATTCACGTCCCGTGACTTTTTTCACATTTTGTTGTGTTTCAGCCTGAATTAAAAATGGATTAAACTTAAATTTTTTGTCACCAATCTACACAAAATACCCCATAATGAGAAAGTGAAAACATGTTTTTGGAATTTTTTACATATTACTTAAAACTGAAAAGCTTTAATGTCTTGCATCAATAAGTATTCAACCCCCGTTGCTATGACACTCCATATGGAGCTCAGATGCATCCTTGAGATGTCTCTACAACTTGATTAGACTCAACCGGTGACCAATTCATCTGATTGGACATGATTTATAAAGAAACACACCTTTCTATATGAGGTCCCACAGTTGACAGTGCATGTCGGAGCAGAAATTCTACCATGAAGTCCAAGGAACTGTCCGTAGAACTCCGACATTGAAATGTGAGGAGGCATAGATCTGGGGAATGGTATAAAACAATTTCTAGTGTTGAAACTTCCCAAGAGCACATTGAACTCCATCATTAGGAAATGGAAAGAATGTGGAACTACCCACACTTTTTCTTGAGCTGGCCGTCCGGCCAAACTGGGCAAGAATGACTTTAGTCAGGGAGGTGACCAAGAACCCAGGAACCACTCTGACAGAGCTGCAGAGTTCCTTGGCTAAGATGGGAGAACCTGCCAGAAAGACACCAATCTCTGCAGCGCTTCACAAATCTAGGCTTCATGGGAAAGTTGCCGGGCAGAAACCACTCCTGAGAGAAAGGCACATGACAGCACACGTGGAGTTTGCAAAAAGGCATGCGAAAGACTCGAAGAGCATGATGGCAAACAATTCTGTGGTCTGATGCAATGAAAAGTGAACTCTTTGGCCTGAATGCAAAGTACTACATCTGATGGAAACCGAACACAGCACTACCCATCTAACACCATCCCGACTGTGAAGCATAGTGGTGGTGGCATCATATTATGGGGATGATTTTTAGCGGCAGGGACTGGGAGACTTGGAAGGATAGAAGGAACAATGAATGGAGGCAAATACAGAGAAATCCTTGAGGAGAACCTGCTTCAAAGTGCAAACGACCTTAACTGTGGTGAAGATTTACCTTCCAAGACGATGACCCCAAGATTACAACCAAAGCAACACTGGAATGGCTTCAGAACAAGAATGTGAAAGTCCTTGAGTGGCGCAGCCAAAGCCCAGACTTGAATCCCATTGAGAATTGATGGAAACACTTGAACATTGCTGGTCACCGACACTCCCCATCCAACTTGATAGAGCTTGAGCAAATCTACAAGGAAGAATGGGTGAAAATCCCCAAATACAGATTGCAAAGCTGATACAGATGTACCCAAGAAGACTTGAAGCGGTAAATCGCTGCCAAAGGAGCTTCTATTGACTCAGAGGGTTGAACACTTATTGATGCAGAACATTCCAGCTTTTCATTTTTAATTAATTTGTAAAAGTTTCTAAAAGCATGTTTTCACTTTGTCATTATGGGGTATTTTGTGGAGATCAGTGATTAAAAAAAATCTAAGTTTAATCTTATATATTATTTCCGAGTTTGTGGTTTCGTGTCGCGCTGTCTTCGACTTTGTTCTGCGCTCGAGTAACGTGATATTCGGCTTACATTATCTCAAAGACCATATGAGGTGCATGGTACAAAAAAAAGTAAATAAAATGGTTCTGAAACAGTGAAATTGTATTCCACTTACTGCATTCAAATAAAATTACTACTGATACTCTGCATCAGTTCCTTTCTCAAACACACCCACCCCAACATATCGCGCAGAGTATGGGTTATGCTCGTAAATTTTTAAATTCAAGCTGTAACGCAACAAAATATGAAGAAAGTCAAAGGATGGGACTACTTTCTGAAGGTACAATGTACAAGTGCATGAGATCAGACCTTGAACGCCAAAGTCATTCTTCATTCTGTACTTTAATTTATCCATGACAGGTCATTGTGGAAAATTGCATTATAAAATCACTCCGAGCTCCTAATTTGAAAACAATAGCACTTACAAAAGCGATGTATACAGCGAGTAGTAGGTATGAAGATCAGGTATTTGATGGTGTGAGTAAGAAATGTGAAAAAATGTTAGCGCTTTTTTGTTAAGAAACTGTTGTGGCCTGTTCCAAATCAAGGCATTGTTGAGCTGTCCAAACAAAATGGTGGCTCAAGACTGCAGCAAGCTAACGAAGGGCTGACCAAGATGGTGTGCCGCCATCTTCATAAGGCTTATTTTTTTTTTTTTGTGATGAGCACCCTCTAAATTGTCCTCAAAAGGTGTGTTTAAATTAACCCAAACACTCAATTTTCACTCTTGCACTTACTTGGAGTTCCCTTGGTATGCATGCAGAGTTTGGGGCCATGAGGTTTCGTAGTTTTGTAGTGAACTAGGACACACTAACTGACACACTGACACACACTGACATTTATTATTATAGATATTTTTTTTCCATTTGTAAAATAAATTTTCCGTTTGACACCAGATTCAGTGGTACATTGGTTGTAGCATCCACTGTGATTCTGGGAGGTTCGTGTTTCAATTCCGACCATGGTTGAGTGTCTTATTACGACCATGGTCGGATTCTGACGAAAGGTTTAAACAATTGGTACGTGTTACTTCCATTGCTTGATGCTAAACATTTAAATAAAAGATCATGGACAAACAAGTATAGATTTAGCATCCATGATAGGGGGGCAGGTGTGTGGATAGGGGCATGGTGTAAATCTTTCCTTCATTGCCTTGCTGATTGTAGAGACAAAAGCAATGTCATAAAGATGGTGTTGCTGGTCTCCAGAGAAATCTGCGAAGTGACGTCCTCTCCCCCAAGTTAAGTGGTTGTGTTGTCTGAAATCAAATCCGGTGTTGTTGTATGTGTTTGTATGATTTTTGTTCCAACTCCTCGATGAACCTTGGATCCTGTAGAAAAGGAAAAAGTTTTGAAAAGGTGGTTTACATGCAGGTTTTAAATTTTTGCTATCACTTTCATGCAGTCAGTATTTAGTCTTTGTTTTCTCAAGTCCGCCACACTCTCTGCAGGTGACACGATCCAGCTTTCTCCATGGCGATGTCTGTTTTCCATTTCTTTGCCAGTCCTGATTGTGCGTCATGCTCTCCGGAAAAAGAGTCTCGACCGCTCTGGAGCATTGGCAGGTATTGTTTGCGTATTTCTGTCGGTGTTTGTTCATTGAGGAACAGGTGGTGCTCCTTTTGAATGGATATAATTATGGACTGCATCTTCAAGATAAAGGGGAATGGTTTTTTGGTTGTGAAGATTGGCTTTAAATTGCAACATAAATGAAAGAAGAAGAAGCCTAAATACATAATTTTGTGAAGAAGCAAAAAAAAGATTAAAACTGGTAAGGCTAATCGGGATTCGACGAGAAAAGAGGGAAGGAGAGAAAGTAGCTTTTTGATATGATTACAGGTGCTCCCGATGTGAGTAACAGGAAGGGTCATATTGTTGTCCTCTCTGAGGTATATCTACACTAATAAGTGTGTGCGTGTGCGCGCGTGTGTGCGTGTGCGTGCGTAGCAATTTCATGCATTATTTGAACACTTCTCTCTGTGGGTTCACTCGGTGCATACACATTCACAATGATAATTTTTTTTTTGTGCCTTGCAATAGAACTCCACCACTATCAGATGTGCCTTACAGATCTCCTTAAAAACACTCTTTTGAGCGGGGGATCCTATCATGAAGGCGATGGCGACACCAGCTTTGGGTGTGGTAAAACCACTCAACCACCACTGCCCTCTGTCGAGTTTATGTATGCCATTTATCTGCCAGAGTGTTCATAGCATGGGTTTCTTGCACTATGATGATGTCGGCTTTCACTCTCTCCATTGTCTGAATTTTCCGTAAAAGAGGGGGGGGGGATCCCCAATTACTGTTCAAGGAAGCAATATATATCTTACGCTTTGTCATTATATTAAGGTAGCTCAACCTCCACCTGCAATTCCTTATTAGGCTTCCAAGCAAAAGCAGTGCATTGCTGGGAATATTATTGTTAGGGTACCAAACCTACAAGGCTGGGTAACCGACTGTTTTTCTTCTGTTTATTTATTATTTTTCTCATTCCGCTGTTTCTTGACTTTTTTTTCGGGTTTCTTGACTTTTAAATTGATTTTCTCAGCAGCCGTTAGTCCGATCAACTTGAAATTTTCACCATAGTATTGTTACGGATTCGCGCCCGCCGGCGTGCTGACGGCCACGTAACTCGAATCGCGGCACGTCGCCCACCGGACGGACAATCCAGTCGTGACCCTCTCGGACTAACGCCGGGAACCAGTCACGGGTGGACCTTTCGGTCTCACCGCGATCGAGCCAATCGGCCCCCGCGTAGGATAGGGTTGCTCGCCAAATTCGACCTACCTAAGTACCCACACGGAGGGTAGACCGGGCGATCGCACCTCGCCGCAGGTCGACTTTGGACACGGGCCACTTAAGCGACCCGTTCCGTACTATCGGGATAACCGAGCGGTGTTATCGTCGGCCTCGACGGTTCGATTAATTATCGGGCGTATTCAGCCCACTACCAACCCTTTACGTGAAGCAAGATGAGGATTCAATGAGAGAAATGACGAAGCGAAGCGGGAAAGCAGTTCAACATAAAGCACATTTATTCGCGATGAACGGAAAGCACACATATACAATTCCACCAAAAGCACATAGAAGGAAAATAAACACAATGCAATTTTACACAAAAAGCAAATGTAAAAGCGAAGACACAATGCAGAGCTATCCGACTACCGAGCACACGGCAACACTTATACAATTCTACTTCACAGAAGGCGCCGACAACACATACCCAAAACCAAGAAAAAGAACACCCTCAAGGATGAGGCGGGCCTGAGGCCGAGACCGGGTCGGGCCTACCCGTCTGGTGATGAGACGCGGAGCGGCGATGGTGCCTCAACTCCGCGGGCCTCGCGGACAGTGTCTGGTAGGGGGTGGGAAGGGGGCCCCCTTGGTCGCACTATCTCAGCGCGGGGGGAAACAGGAGGGGGTTGCTGATGCTCGGGGAAAGGAGGATTTGTACTCTGTCTCGGGTCCCGCGACGAGCGTCTCCACCTCGACCAGGTCGCGCCGTCGGCCTCCCTGGTGTGCAGCTCCCGGCACCGACGCGAGCACCCACTCATCTGCCTTCGCCGCCACCGCCTCTCCACAGCTCCGTCCTCTTCGCTCCGACTCCAACTCCGAACTCTTCCTCCTGCGAACTTCCCAACTGCACTCAACTCCAACGCACACGACGACGACCAACTCAACTCTACTGACGAACGCGGCCGCTTATATAAGCCCCGTGGCTTCGCCTTTGACCCCCTGCCTTCGACCTTTCACCTCGCTCCCCATTGGCCCGAGAAAAAGTGGGTGTGAATGCATTTTGATCCATGAATTTGCATATAGCGACCGCCCTCCAACGCCCTGGAGACGGGGCCAAATCGCCCCTCGCTCACCGATTGGACGGAACAAAAGTGGGTGTGAGTCGTTTTTGATCCGCTTTTGGAGCGGAAAATCCGTGGTTTTGTACACGCTGTTCGGCGCGCGCCCTGCACGAGTCCAATACCGGTACTCACAAGCGGCGCAAGAACGGTGGCGATGCGACGGTTGCGAGGTGTGACGGGAAAGGTCGTGGCTGTTGTGGTGAAGCGGCGTTGTGGTGGGTGGTTGATGTTGTGACGACTGTTGAGACGTGGTTGGTGGTGGTAATCATGGCGGTTGGTCCAAAATAAAGATAGCAAAAGAAAAACGGCTATCCTGAAGAGTCGCAGCACGCATGAATGACATTTATTCCCTCGAGACAACGGGTTTGGGCCTAACTACACATATACTTACGGAGATATCTCACCTAAGGGACCTGAATGGTGGTTTACGAATTTGGTAACCACAACACTACCCCCTCCCCTTTTTACAGACTCGTCCCGAGTCGTCAAATTTTCGTGTGCCATCATGTGTAGTTTTTCCCTAGTACATTTTACCTACGGATCCCTGAGTGCGACATTCATGGTATTCGTGTCCCCAAAATAAATAACCTGAGGGCTGCGTAACTACCTAAACAAACTCACTCACACGGACAACTTAAATAAAATTGCCGGCGCTAGGACAGACATGCCGGGGGCGCACTCATATTTACAGTACATCTTAACCTTAACTTACAAATTTTACACCAAACCATGGCCCAGGATCAATGAACTCTGCAAAAAGAAAGCAGTTAGCAGGGAGCCAGGCTGCTCGCATGCAGTCTCTGGCTCAAAACAATGCAGGTGACAGGGAACGTGGCTGGCTGCTCACACGCAGTCCAAGGCCTTCCTTTTTGAACTGAACGCAGTGAACCACAACGGTGCATGGGCTGCACAAACGCAGTCTCCGTGCCAGCTCAAGTGGCACACGCAATGAACACAACGAATGGATGGATGGACACAAACACGGTGCACGGGCCGCCACTGCAGGCCCGTGTTGTAGCTGCCAACAGGGCAGTTCTCGCAGCTTGCAAACTGTTGCCTTGCGGATCCTGGCGCACATGGAAATGAACAGGGGGGGGGCAAAGCAAAAATTGAACGGGGCTGGTGAACAGGGGCAGTGGGCATGGCATGGCAAAGGTGATCAGGCAAACACAGCCCGCAGAAGAAGGCCGCTGCAGGCAAACACAGCCAGCAGATGAACTGGCCGGCACAGGCCTTGAAGAAAAACAGCCAGCCGGCAGATGAAGTGGGCCGGCACAGGCCTTGCAGCACAGCAGCTGTAGACGATCCAGCCGGCACAGGCCTCGCAGCAAAACAACAGCTGCCGATTAAGTTGGCCGGCACAGGCCTTGAAGAAAAACAGCCAGCCGGCAGATGAAGTTGGCCAGCCTTTGCCGTTCAGTGAAGGTTGGTGGAGGGAGTGCGGTGGTGCTGGCCACTCGGAAGGCGGGCTCGGACCTACCCTACGGTCTCCCTCCCAACCTATCGCCTTTGCCTGTCACTGTACATACCCACTCCCTTAATTTGTCAAACCCCAATTTAGCCCCAACTTATTTTTTTGTTGTTTTTATTTTTACTTCCCCACTATAAATCGTCCCCTAACCCCCTTTATCGTCCTTGTTCGGCTAACCTATCCTGTCACCTAGCCTACTCCCAACCCCTACGTTCCCTTCCCGGAGGGGAATAAGGGAGAGCTTGCGTCCTGTGTCGAAGCCCAACGAAGCCTCAGAATGGCCTCCCCAGAGTTCGGGGATCTATCACCAAAGTGGGTCCAGCGGCCCACAACGACAGCGAGGGGATGGATGGTGCGGAGGGGTACATCTCCTAATCTACCCGATCCATTTAACTGCTAAACTACCCCGGGGCTTTCAACAAGCGCCTCTCACTTAAACTATTGGTTCTAACAACCCAGATTCCCGTCGCCTGTGTTGGTGTCCTCACAATTTCGGGCCTCGCCCCCCCCCAATTTGCTCTCCGTGCCCTCACACGGTCTCCTGGCTAGGACACGTGGCTCCCTTTGGCAGGCACGACCCTCTGCCGAATCTCCCGCTATGGCACCCCCGGGCACTACACTGCCTCCGAGCCTACCAGCTCCCTAACACCGGGGAGTGCCCCCCATGGCACCTCCCCTGAAACGCACACGTGGCAGGCTGGCTTCCCAGGCCCCTTTCCGAGGGTCACCCTTGCCCACAACACTGCCCACGCGGCTCATGGCGCCCCGGGCCCCCAAACCAAGCAGGCGCACCCGTGCCCACTACGCTATCCCGGCCCCCCATGGGCCCTTGGCCTACCACGGCCGACTAGCCTGGTACCCGGGGTACCCACTCAGCGATACTCACTTTTCGCAGCCACGCTCCCAGCCCGTCAACAGGGCTCCTGCACCCCTCCAAACGGGTTTCGAGCCTACACTCCCACCAACAGCAAAACGACCTCCATTTTTCAATTTAACTAACCCAGCTAACTCACTCTACACTGACCCCGGGGGTCCCTTGGGCGGGAGTCACTCCTCCCCCCAATCACTCATCGCACCATGCATTCCCCATTCACTCCACACACACAGACCCGCTGGCCTCACTCACTCAACATGTCTCCACATCATAACTCACCAACTCTTCAACACACTCACCGCTGAACTCTGCCATTCTTCTAACTACATCCCCTAACTAACTCGTGCTCCCACGTCGTCCCTTAAACTATAGCACGTTCCTTTTAACACTACGTAGCTAAGCTACGTCCCCACTACACACTCACAAGTCTGTCACGGTCTCCAAATAAATCATTTTATTTCCCAACCTAAATCTGGCTACAATCCCTCTACCTAATCCATTCCACGGACTCCATGAGGACTTACCCCTGCCCCATGAAGTCGGTCTAACTAAGCTAACCCTTCCCCCTAACTAGTTTCCATCCTGTGCCCAGGTAAGGGGGTCTTCCACCCCTTGCCCAGGAATCCTGTGCACCCGAAAGGGAGGCTTGCTTTTTTTTTTTTTTTTTTTTTTTTCCATGCGCATCACCAGCGCGGCAACTCGCGCACTTTGCACCTGCCCGTGACGTCATGCAGCTGCACGTGTTCCTCGTACCTCCTTGGACGGTACCATCCGGCAGAGATACCCCTCCTGCCGGATTCCAACCCCACATGCAGCCATGGCGTCACCGTGCGCATAAAAAAAAAAACACAAGCCCCACGTCTCGAGGGGTTCCCCACGCGAACACATGTGCTTTGCCCGTTGGAGCTTAACACACACGATTGCGTGGAGAACCCGTCCGGTCCAAATCCGTTTACCTGCCTAAACTTTGTCCGTCCGCGGGATCGGCAAATCCACCGCTGGCGTTTCCGGACCGGGACTTCACTCTCGCAAGCGAGCACGTGGTGGCATCGTGCGTTGCACAGCACGGACCTCATGCTCACTGCTGGGTGAACCCGGCACGGTCCCCGAAACAACTACAGCCGCTACCCGGCTTTCTTTCTTCACATGTCTCCGTCGTCGCCTCCATTCAACACACGTATTCCTGCGTGTAACGACGCTCACACTCCATTCCATTACATTCACCCCGGGAGACGCGGCTGCGTGCTCCCGCATGCCAACCGACATCTCCCTCACATACCGCTCTCTCACACACACGGTCTCCCTTGCATAACCCATACCACTCACACGTGGTGCTCCATTCACTCGTCGTCCCTCACTCACACACGCGGGGGCCCTCACCCGCGGTGCCTCACTCACACACACGGCGACACTCACACACGCAGGGCACTCAACCGCGGTTCCTCATCCACACTGGCCGTTTCATCCACACACACGGCCTCTCTCACACACGGTGCCTCATCCACACACGGCGTGCTGGGAAGCACGCACTCCGGCACCATCGCCACCACACCACTCACGGGGTCGCTTCCACACACGGGGACGCACTCACACCTTGCACCACACACACAGGGACAACCACACTGGGGATTCGTGTCCCCACAAGGGTCTCCGGGGCCTCTATACCCCCCAAGCTCTCCAAGCACCCGTCCACAGCACTCGTCCCCTCAACCTCGCAAAGCACGACCGAACTCACCTGGTAGTGACTCACCTCAAGGGGGCAGACTCCCTCCCCTCGTTCCTGGAGGAGGCCATCCAGGTGCTCGCACTGGGTCTCCACCCAGTCCGCCAGCTCACCCCCATTATCCTCCACTACCTCCGTGTGTGTGTGCGCGTCACTTACCCCGTCTTCATCGTGCAGTCTCTCCTCTATTTTTTCTGTCTCCCGTGTCTCTATACATTTATAAGTTTCTGTCGTCGTCACCTCGTGTCTCGTCTCACACGTTTTGGTCTCCCCATTTAATTTTTCCATTTTGGTCACCGTCGATTCCTCTGTCACGACCCTCGCCCAACACGCCCCCCGAATTATTTTTTTACCCGCCTCCACCGCGGGCCTGTCAGCCATTGCACCCCCTTCCAGCTCGTTTGCTCCCACACGTGGGGTCGCCATTCCCAGCTCCCTGGTCACGGCCTTCATGCCCGCCTGCAGGCATCGGCCCATGTTCTGCGTCTCACCCCGTAGCTCTTTCATTTCTTCCTTCCTGTTTGCTTCCATTCCTTTTATTTGCTTGTTCATTTCGTTTTTCATTCCATTTGTGTTTGTATCCATCTTTTCGTTCATTTGTTGTGTATTCGCATCCATCTTTTCGTTCATTCCTTTCATTTCGTTTGTCATTGCCGCCAGCATGGCGCATAGCTGGGCCATGTCGGGTGCGCTTGAGTGAGCCGTTTCGGCAGGGGTTGGGGAAGGGTTTTGGTGGAGAGGGGGAGGGGAGGTGTCATACACCGCGGCCGCTGCCGCACCCATTTCGGGCTCTGGGTTCAGTTGGGCGAGTTCGTTTTCCTGTACAATTAACATTTCCTGCACGGGTATTCCATCCTGAGCCATGGATTCTACACATTCTACATCCATTTCTAATACCCCCCGGCTCCCACTCGCCTTGAGACGCCATCTTGCTTCTCTTAAAGGGTTAATTTGAATCGCTCGTAATTTGGAGGGAATCGGGGGTCGCTTCTCTCACCCCTGGACCGATTCCCGTGAATTTAGCTGGAGACAGGAGAGCCCGTTTTCCTGTTCTCCGATACCAGTGCCGCGAGGAGGGCGATGGATTTGTATCCCACTCCTGACACCAGTGTTACGGATTCGCGCCCGCCGGCGTGCTGACGGCCACGTAACTCGAATCGCGGCACGTCGCCCACCGGACGGACAATCCAGTCGTGACCCTCTCGGACTAACGCCGGGAACCAGTCACGGGTGGACCTTTCGGTCTCACCGCGATCGAGCCAATCGGCCCCCGCGTGGGATAGGGTTGCTCGCCAAATTCGACCTACCTAAGTACCCACACGGAGGGTAGACCGGGCGATCGCACCTCGCCGCAGGTCGACTTCGGACACGGGCCACTTAAGCGACCCGTTCCGTACTATCGGGATAACCGAGCGGTGTTATCGTCGGCCTCGACGGTTCGATTAATTATCGGGCGTATTCAGCCCACTACCAACCCTTTACGTGAAGCAAGATGAGGATTCAATGAGAGAAATGACGAAGCGAAGCGGGAAAGCAGTTCAACATAAAGCACATTTATTCGCGATGAACGGAAAGCACACATATACAATTCCACCAAAAGCACATAGAAGGAAAAGAAACACAATGCAATTTTACACAAAAAGCAAATGTAAAAGCGAAGACACAATGCAGAGCTATCCGACTACCGAGCACACGGCAACACTTATACAATTCTACTTCACAGACGGCGCCGACAACACATACCCAAAACCAAGAAAAAGAACACCCTCAAGGATGAGGCGGGCCTGAGGCCGAGACCGGGTCGGGCCTACCCGTCTGGTGATGAGACGCGGAGCGGCGATGGTGCCTCAACTCCGCGGGCCTCGCGGACAGTGTCTGGTAGGGGGTGGGAAGGGGGCCCCCTTGGTCGCACTATCTCAGCGCGGGGGGAAACAGGAGGGGGTTGCTGATGCTCGGGGAAAGGAGGATTTGTACTCTGTCTCGGGTCCCGCGACGAGCGTCTCCACCTCGACCAGGTCGCGCCGTCGGCCTCCCTGGTGTGCAGCTCCCGGCACCGACGCGAGCACCCCCTCGTCTGCCTTCGCCGCCGCCGCCTCTCCACAGCTCCGTCCTCTTCGCTCCGACTCCAACTCCGAACTCTTCCTCCTGCGAACTTCCCAACTGCACTCAACTCCAACACACACGACGACGACCAACTCAACTCTACTGACGAACGCGGCCGCTTATATAAGCCCCGTGGCTTCGCCTTTGACCCCCTGCCTTCGACCTTTCACCTCGCTCCCCATTGGCCCGAGAAAAAGTGGGCGTGAATGCATTTTGATCCATGAATTTGCATATAGCGACCGCCCTCCAACGCCCTGGAGGCGGGGCCAAATCGCCCCTCGCTCACCGATTGGACGGAACAAAAGTGGGCGTGAGTCGTTTTTGATCCGTTTTTGGAGCGGAAAATCCGTGGTTTTGTACACGCTGTTCGGCGCGCGCCCTGCACGAGTCCAATACCGGTACCCACAAGCGGCGCAAGAACGGTGGCGATGCGACGGTTGCGAGGTGTAACGGGAAAGGTCGTGGCTGTTGTGGTGAAGCGGCGTTGTGGTGGGTGGTTGATGTTGTGACGACTGTTGAGACGTGGTTGGTGGTGGTAATCATGGCGGTTGGTCCAAAATAAAGATAGCAAAAGAAAAACGGCTATCCTGAAGAGTCGCAGCATGCATGAATGACATTTATTCCCTCTAGACAACGGGTTTGGGCCTAACTACACATATACTTACGGAGATATCTCACCTAAGGGACCTGAATGGTGGTTTGCGAATTTGGTAACCACAACAGTATGTATCTTTTTGTCGTAGAATATTTAATTGACAATTATGACGTCGTAGGTCATGTGGTACTGGCACCATCTTTGAAAAACCGAAAAAACTTTGGACCTCTGTATCTCTGAAACCGCAATATGGAAAAAAATGAAACTTGGCACATGGCAAGAACTCCCCATGGGGAAGAAGTGTGATTTTTTTTTTTCATGACGTTATCGGTAAAGTGGTATCCCGGTGAAAATTTGACAGGGAGAACGCTGCATCGGAAAAATTTGAAATTTCTTGAGTATCATCAATGCAACAATTCACCGTAGAAAAAAATTATTAGGACGTCATAGGTCATGTGATTCGGCAGCCATATTGTTTTGAATTTTTTTAAAAAAATCTTCTCCAGAATGGCTGGACAGATTGAGGTGAAACTTTACAAGCACATTCCCCAGACATCCTTTTACAAGTTTGTTAATTTCTAATTGAAAGGTCACGTGGTTTTGTGGCCAAATTGCATTTATCCAAAAACCTTCAAATATCTCTAGAATGGCTGGTCAGATCAAGGGGAAACTTCACACACATATTCTCCATGGGAAGGGGATATAAGTTTGTTAATTTCTAATTAATAGGTCACATGGTTTGGCAGCCATATTGGATTGAAGAAAAAATATGAAATAATGTTTACTCTGGAACCGCTGCATAAATACATGTGAAACTTCAAAATTATTATCGAGCCGACATGGGGAACTTGTATTTTAAATTTCAACCCAATCGGCCACCAGGTCTGGCAGCCAGAATAATTTAATTTGAATCTCAAAACTTTTAGAATTAATTTATTTATTTTTGCAAAAGGTCTCTTGCCTGCGTTTGTTTGAGGGTACATGAGTCGCAATTCAATTGATACCGATGATGGCCCCAGGAAAAATGGTCAACTGTGTACATAATAAATGGATGGAACGTGGCCTGTTCCTCAGTGCATAACTTGTGAATCCCACGTCATAGAGAAATGGGTGCAGCCTTATACGACTCAGGGAAATCCCGCTGATGGTTTCCACATTTATTACTTTGTGTTCGGGTTATTTAAACACCAATTCAATTGCTACTGACTATGTATTCATGAAAAAGAGCTAACTGCTTATGTTATAAATAGATTGATTGATTACTGGGTCCATAACTCATCAATGCCGCATAGTAGAGAGACGTATGGGGGTGGAGGGGGGAGGCTTCATATTACTCGGGAGTTCCGGTTTACCCTGTGGACTCACGGTGACATTTCCTGTGCATTTATTTATTCGTATTCAGGTAATTTAAACGCCAATTCAATTGATACCGAAAAAGTCCCCAGGAAAGAGGGCTAACTGCATACACAATAAATAGATTGAACATTTCGTGTTACTTCGTCCGTAATTTGTCATTCCCATGTTGTATCAAAGCAGGGTTATATTGAAGCCAGACGTCTTGGTACCCGATCATCGCTGCCAGCAGTTATAAAGTTGCAGTTAGTTGGGGTTGAAGTTGCAGTGTTCTACTATGCATTGGGATAAAAATTAAAATGAAATAAAAAAAAACTGATCGGGCATGTGGTTTGGCAGCCATATTGCTTGTAAATGTTTTGGTTTTTTAACTTAAAAAAATTTTTTTTAGAAACTATTTGATCGATCAATACAAAACATCACAAAAATGATCGACCCCACATGGGGATTTTTTTTTTTTGAGAATGATGACATTATAAGTCACGTGATTTGGCAGCAATATTGTATTTGGGGAAAACCTTTAAACATATCTTTTCTCCAGAACTGCTGAATGGATCGACCCAAAATTTCATATGGATGATCGACTCCCCGCGGGGAATTTTTTTTCTGAACTATGACATCATCAGTCACGTGTGGCGGCCATCTTTTCTGCACTCATTTAGTCTGTACCCTCCAGTATCTTAAACACCCGCCTTGGAAGCCTGTAACTCTGCACGCAGTTCGAGTTCACCTTTGCAACAGCTTTTAGAAGACGCTGAAAATGGGGTTCCAAGAGTTCCACTGAATCATTCCTTTGCAGTAGTTTTGCAGCCTTGATGAAAGTTTTCACATCAGGAAAATGATCTTTGATTACAACATGGCATTGTCTGAACGTTTCGTTTCAGAATTTGATGACGTCCTCTTTTGTTACCTCAACTTGCCTTTCTTCGTCCTGAGATTCGCTTACCTGAACAATGTTACGAACTTCCTTGTCACGCCTCCCAACTATATCCACATTGTAATCACTTTGCTGCGTGTCAGGTACTGGCATATCATCTATGTCATTATCATTAGGATCTTCGTGTTGCAACTCCAGTGATAAACCTACCCCATTGCTATTTCCTACCATAGTTTGTCAAGACCTTAATCATCTTCCTTTGGCTTCACAGTGGGATGTGAGGAACAGTCATTATTACCACTCAGCAAGTGAGACTGCTTGTTGAAACGAGGCATAATGGGTTCACCATCACAACCAATACTAGCACTTCGATTGTCTTCAACATGAGCAAGGGGTGAAGTCCTACTCTCAACTATTTCAGCACCACGTTGCTCTTTCTTCGAAGGGACATCAGGGTGGTCTGAGATACTGTCTGCCTGTACGAATATCACTTTACTGCTGTTACCTTCACCCTCAGCAGTGAAAACAGTACGTGTCATATTACTCTTAGACTCAGTACCTACCATCAGGACCTTCTCACAAACAATTTCCTCTCGTGGTCGTAGCCTCTCTTCCATATCGACTGGATGCTCTGCTACTGCACTGATCTCATCAATACTACCACAACTTGTCATGCCCTGATATTCCTGCGTGGACCTCTGTACTGCACACGGCTCATTAACGGGATTCACTGGGCAAGTCGCAGAGGGGGCCAACCCAGCTGCTGTAGTATAGGCCTTCTTGACGTCAGGACAACACTGTCTTGTGTGTCTGTATGCCCCACATCCATAGCAAATCAAAGTCTCAGTAGCTACGAAAATCCAATATTCATGAACATAAATTTTAAAAGTAAGGGAGATATTGTTACGGCTGTGGAAATTCGCAAGACACCATGAAGGGTCCTCAGGTGAGATATATCGATAAGTTCATGTGTAGTTAGCCCACACCCGTTGTTTAGAGGGAATATGTGTGATTCATTTGGGCTGCGACCCTTTGAGATAGCCGTTTTTCTTTATCTATCGTTATTTTGAGCCACCATTGCCACAAACCTCCACGCAAACAACAACCGCCACCAACTACGCCACAACGCCCACCACACTCACACCACCCCCACAACAATCACTACCATCTTCGCCACTACGCCCGCTTACGAACGCCATCCTCCGCGGACCACGGTAAGACGGTTTCCGCATCACGGAAACCGTCCGAAAACGATTGGCAGAACAAAAGCACTTGTGAAGCCTGTGGGGTTTTTTTCCCACCATTTTTCCCCACGCTTGGTGAGAAGGGGGAGGGGTGGGGCAGCTCGCTCCCAATTGGTGGATGTGCGGTGTGACTCTCAGGGAGGAGGAACACCCCCTGTCGAGACCTTTCTCGAAACGCCTCGAAGAGGGGTGGTGCGAAGAACGGGGCGGAGCGACAGGGTGGAGCCCCGCGCTTCAAAAGGGGGCGGACGAGGAGAGTTCAGGCGCGCGCTTGATCCTTTTGTACATGACGGGGTGGTGAGAGAGAGAGAGAGAGAGGAAGCTCCTGCTCGAGAGTTCCTGGTCGGAGGATCAGTCAGAGTCGGTGCGGTCCCGAGACCCCGCTGGTGGGACGGAGCATCTGCCATTCCCCTCTCTCGGCCCCAAGTATCGACGGTTTCTCCCCCCCCCCCCATCCGCACTGAGATAGCGCTGGAAAACCTCATTCGTTCCCCAAAACTCCGTCCGTGGCGTCGAGCGGCCAACACGTGCCGGCACGAAGCACGAGCTCACCGACCACGCCGGAGGAGCTGAAAGCTGAGGGCGTGGGAGAAGGACTCTGTGCGCAAAAAGGGAAGTCGCCACTTTTGTTTCTTTGGGTTTTGTGTAAATTTGTGTTTGTGGCGCCAGTCCGTCAAGTTTAGACCTGCATAAGTGCCAGTGTAATTATTATATTCGGTTGTAGCTCTGCATTTCGTTCTTGCTTTTGTTCTTGCCTCTGTATACGTAAATGATTAATTATTGCTGACTGGAAATACGTGCTTCCGTGTGTCGCGCATTAAATCTGCTTGTCCAATTGTTCGCCCGTTTCGCTTCGTCCTTTCATTTGTTGAATCTCCATCTTGCATCACGTAAGGGATTGATAGTGGGTTTAAAACACCCGGGAACTAATCTGAACCATCAAGGTCGACGATAACTCCGCTCGGTTATCCCTGTAGCACGGAACGAGCCGCTTAAGCGGTTCGTGTCCGGAGTCGACCTGTGGCGTGGTACAACCCCTCGGTAGGTTACCCGTGCGAGTACTTAGGTATATCGACTTTCGGCGATTCACCCTATTTCACGCGGGTAGAATGCGGACTGGGTTGTGGTGAGGTTAAACCCCCACCTGTGACTAGCTCCTTGGCGATAGTTCCAAGAGGGTCACGACTAAATTGTCCGTTCCAGTGGGCGACGCGGTCACCATTCGAGTCAAGCGGCCGATCGCACACCGGACGGGCCAGAATTCGTAACAATATTTAACTGTTTCACTGTCTTTTAATACAACAAAACAGAAACGTCTTAATTGATGCCACATGCTTCAACCTGCTGTTTCTAGTATGCAGAGGACCCCTAACAAATTGAGAGACGACAGTGCCATACTCACAGAGCTTCTGGAGGATTTCCTTATTATCTAAAAATGGCAGAACGTTCAGGGATCATACGGTGTGACATTTTGTGACATTTTGTGACAATTGACAAAAGCCATAAAAACTGCGACATTCTGTGACAAAACAGATTTTATATGACAAAATGTGACAAACTAGGTTTTCATGTAACAGTGTTGAGAGAATTGTGGTACATTTGACAAAGTTTTGTGAGCGCCAGCTTTGTACCAGCTACATCATGATGACTATCCTTCGAGAGCAGTGGTTTTAAAAAATTTTTAGTGGCGACCCAATTTCAGAGCCTCTCTACATCGTGCAACCCAAAAGATTCAAAACCCAATTCATAATATATAAGATAAGATTTCATATGACACAAGAACATTTACTGTTTACTTTATTCACCATCGTCATGTTTTCATTGACGAGTAAACGGAGAATAGCCTACAGTATCCAAATAGTACAGTTGAATGTTTCAGAAGTTTAGTCCGAATGACATTTAGATATATCAGTGAGAAGGATGAGCCTGTTTTTCAGAAACCAACTTCTCTATTCGTGGAGAAGTAGATGACAATGCCAGGGGATCATATCATGCTCCATTTCTAGGCGATTTCTGTACTTTGTTTTAATTACCACCATGGTGGAGAATGACTGCTCACAAAAGTATGATGAAGGATATGGCATGAGAACCTTAATGGCGCGCCGTGACAGGGTTGGGTACGACGGCAGCATTTTGCACCAGAATGTCGACAACGAATTCGTTCGCGCAAGAGCCTGCGCTCCTGAATCCTGCTGGAGCTGTACAAGCTCTTCCTGTGCTGTATCATCTTCATCAGCAATCGAGTCCAGTGGAACCGTGAAAGGGTCCCGAACCACAGAAAAGGACTGCACATCCAGCTCAGGGAAATAGTGCTCGAACTGTTCAATGAGAAACCGAGCTCAGTATCATCATACTGGCAGGTCGTTAGATGCTCCACCAGACGGGGGGAAAAGGCTGAAGCGCTTAACAGCTGCTTTGTCTGCCAGTAATTTTAGAGTCGCCAGAAATCCGCTCATTTTGTCGTGAAAAATCATGAGGTTGGCGTCTTTGCCTTGGAGGGAGCGGTTGAGGACATTGAGACGTTCAAGGATGTCAACGAGATAGCACAGTTCTGACAGCCAAGAGTCCGACTCAAGCAACGCAACCATGCCGTTTTCCCTTATGTGCATAGGAACTCCTTCAGTTCATCTTTGAGCTCGTAAATGCGCAGAAGAAGGTTTCCTCGAGATAACCATCTGACTTGAGTGTAGAATAGTAAATTCTTATCATCAACGTCCATCTCCTGGCAGAATAGCCTGAATAACCTAGTGTTGAGGGCGCTCGATTTGATGTGATTCACCATTTTTACGACTTCTGAGAGCACGCTCTGCAGGGTTTCTGGCAAAGTACGAGAGGCGAGCGCTTCTCGGTGAATCGTGCAGTGTACCATGGAGGTCTGAGGAGCCACCTCAAGCAATTTAGCCTTGAATCCAGAACGCACTCCTAACATTGCTGGCGCGCCATCTGTTGTAAAACCGAGCAACTTTCCGAAGTCCAGATCATGGTCACGATAAAACTGCTCTACTTTCCCAAAAATGTCCTCACCTTTGGTGGTGGCCTCCAATGGTTTGATGTAATGAGCAGAGGCTCATCGACAAAGTTATCAGCCTTGATGAAGTGGACCCAGACGATGAGTTGCGCATACGATGCGATATCAGTGGACTCGTCCAACTGTATCGCATGCCACGGCGATTCCTTGATCTTCTGTACGACCTGAGCCGTTACGTCCAGACATATCTTCAATTCTGCGTTGGATGGTGTTGTCAGAGAGGGGTATAACTGCCACTTTCTTCGCCGCTTCCTCCCCAACCATCAGAGATACCATGTCTTTTGCACATGGCAGCACGAGTTCTTCCGCAATGGAGTGAGGCTTTTTAGTCTTGGCAACATGGAGCGACACTCGATACGAGGCCTCTAATGCCCGAGAATTGGTCTGATGGCATGTATCCTCTCTGCCAAGACACGTATTCTTGAGTGCAAGAAGTTTTCTCTCAAAGAACGCTCACTCCTTATTCTGATAAGGCACATGTTTTGTAGTGAAATGTCTCTGCAACTTATTTTGTTTCATAGACTCCATAGAAAGCACTTCGAAACAAATCACACACTCAGGCCTCTGTGCCCCACTTTTATTCACCACGTAGTAAAATCCAAGGTCCAGAAATTTATCCTGGTAAGAACGTTCTCGAGATTTGCTGGTGGCCGGTGCTGCCATCACAAATAAGGCCTCGAGTCGTACATGGAGACGTGAATAGACGTTAATGATAGAGTCAGAGTCTGAGTCTGAGAGGCCGTGGATCAAACCACTAATTTCCCACCAAAATGAACCGCCCTTCAGCGAGCCCACGCATCGGCTGGATCCCATTCCAAGCATCATGTTGCGCCGGTTCCCATACTTTGAACGAACCGTTTATATTACATCCCGTAAAAGCGAACACTGATCGAAAATAGACAATTTTTTTCGCTGCAAGCGGATGCCCGCGACCCCACGAAATTTGCTCGGCGACCCCACTTGGGGTCGCGCCCCCGGGTTTGAAAAACCAAGTTCTAGAGTAAACTTTTTATCGGTGGTCACCATCAGCAAGGTGAGAGGTAAGATCAACACACATTCTCACGTCAAGTTTTGTTCATTTTTGTGCTTTGTTATAACTGATGTCGCGGTTTCTGTTTGTTCATTTTTGCGCTTTGTTTATCACTTATACCGCAGACTTCTTTGCATTAACAATGTTCAGTTAATAATACTTTTTGCTTTCACTGGAACGGGAAACTCCGGGCGCTAAAAGGTTTCTTGATTACAAGTATTCCTTTTAAGAAAGGAATGATATCAAACTGAACAAGAGTGATCGACTATGCTGTATGTAACCATGTTAATTAGAGACCTGACCGTCAGCCCCGCAGCTATTTCATCACTACGCCTGCTGTCGTTCGATGCTGAACATTTACGCTTATTGTCCAGATTCCTGGACTAAAAACAGGTATGTTAGATGTCTCACGCCAAATGCATGGAAATTAAGGACCACAACATAAAATTGCTCAGATTAATATGGGACCGAAATTGGACGGCCGTCTAGTCTCGGTTCCAGCCTACGTGTGTAAGGGCTTTAAATGGGACGGTCATCCTTGAAAAGTGAGGGCATTACGTAGTAATAGTACAAAGCAGGAAATAGAGATGCATTATGAAATTAGGAGAATTTTTGTGGTCCTTGAATTCCAATGATGTTTTGGGCTCAGAATTTACTTTATCAGACGACGTTGGTCTGCTGCTAACATGTTTCGTTAATTTCTGCACAACAACGCCCAGACTGATGTTTTTCATCAATAACACGAAAGAACATATCGATTGAACAATAATTGCTGAACATTATTATGGGTGTTACACTTCATTTGTGGTTGAAGTACACTATATGACCACATAGAATTATTTTGTCAGGCCTCACGAGGGTTTCTGTTTTTTTTCAGCTGTCTATCATGATTAAAAGGAATACCGCCTTCAGAGTGTCCATGTTGGATGGGGAGGACTCCAATCAAGGCACTATACAAAACTGGGCGAAACCCCATGACAATCACTCCGTCCTCTGTCTTCTTTGTCAGGAGATCATGAGCATTGCTCAGAGGGGGAAGGACCAGCTTATCCGTCATTCCAAGACAGTTACACATATCAAGCAAAGACAAAACAATTTGGGTGATGATCGAAAATTGAAGCGAGTAGTGGATATGCAGAGGAATATACAGACCTGTTTTGTTAGTGGCAGCACGGGTGCTGACGATGGACGGGAAGACTGGCAAAAGCGGAGCTTAAATACCAATGTGACCTATGCGGAAACGATGTGGTGTGCCAATGTTTCAGTGAATAATTTGTCCTTTAGACTCTCAGATTCTATGATCGCTATGTTTCCTCGCATGCTTCCTGACTCGAAGATCGCGAAGGAGTTCCAATGCACTTCAGACAAGACAGCGTACGTAGTTTCGGATGAAATGGGGCCGTATATGCATACTCTAATTGAAAATGAAATTAGGAACTTTGCTCCGCATACAGTATTCAGGTTGATGAGACAACAACTGCTAAACATTGGAGACAGTTCAATGTGATCGTCCATTACTGGCCAGCAAAGAGTGATGGTGTTTGTGGAGAACATCTGGAGTCGTTTGAGATGGGTCATGCTGATGCTACTTTTTATTTATTTTTTTTTATTTTTTTTTTTTTGTATACCTTGGTCGAGGCTCGTATGAGAGCTAACACACAACTCACAGCAAGGAGGCATGAGACAAGAGGGGCGGGAGTGGAAGGGACAAAACATTGGGGAACAGACACAGGTGAACTGTGGAAGGGAGAGGGATGGGGATGGGACGGGGAACATGGCGAGGGGAAGATGGACATTAAAGGGACTTTCAGGAAGGAAAGCAGGAGAATTGAAGGAAGTGGGCTTGGGTGGATTATCGGGGGTAGAAAAGATCGAGGATTTGGATGGGGGAAGATAAGAGGTGGTGGTGAACAGCTGTTTTGAAAGCCTGGAGGGAAGAATGGGAAAGAATAGAGTGAGGAAGTTTATTCCAAAGGCGGGAAAAAAGAGGCATGAAAGAGTGAAGATGAGCAGTGATTCGTGATTTTGGTAGTTTTACCAGAAGGGGGTTGTTGGCGGACCTTGAGCGCCCTGTGGAAATGTGGTTGGGACAAATCACAGAGAGAGCAGGGGGGGCAAGGCTGGAGAGGAGTCGGTAGAAGACAGAAAGACCACCGACCAACCTGCGGTGATTGAGTGAGAGGCCCAAAGACTCAGCTTCATTGCAGGAGATGCCAATGATCTTAAAAGCCCTGGTTTCGACAGCGTGAAGTCGAGAAAGGTGGGAGGCAGGAGCACCAGCCCAGAGGGGAGAGCAGTACTCCATCAGGCTACGGACAAAAGCTTTGTAAGTGGTCAGGAGCTCAAGAGGGCCGAGGAAGGACTTTGCACGACGGAGGATTCCCAGTCGGCGACTGGCTTTTGAGGCAAGGTTGGAAATGTGACTTTCCCAGGAAAGGTCATGGCAGATAGTGAGACCCAGAAGCTTGAAAGAAAAGACTTCTTCCAGAGGATTGTTGAGAAAGTGGATGGGGGGTTTTGTAAACGGTCCTTTCGAAGAGACATAGTGAGAGTGTGAGATTTGTCTGGATTGAAAGACATGTTCCACGTGTTGGACCAGTTTGTGATTTTATCCAGATCTGCAGTGAGCGAAGAAGCTGCTGCTTGCCGGTCTGAGGGATGACAGATGGTACGGCAGAGGGTGGAGTCATCGGCAAAGAGAAATAGAGGATTTTCCAGAGAGTCCGAGAGATCATTGATGAAAACCAGAAAAAGAACAGGGCCCAGAACGCTACCTTGAGGAACTCCAGCCTGCACAGGAAGAGGGGATGAAAGAACTCCATTTAGGGCCACACGTTGACTGCGACAGGAGAGGAAGTCTGCGAGCCATGAGTGGAGATGGCCTTGAATACCATGGGAAGAGAGTTTGGTGAGTAGGGCAGGGTGCCAGACTGTGTCAAAAGCACGTGATATGTCCAGGGATACGGCTCGGATTTCCTGTCTGGCATTGAGGACCTCCATCCATTGATGGGAGAGCAGTCGCAGCATATCTAGGGTAGAGTGACCTGGTCTGAAACCAAATTGATGATTGGAAATCAAGCCATTGGAGAAGAGGAAGGATTTCATGTCTGAAGCGATGATGGATTCCATAACCTTGCTGATGATTGGGAGAAGGCTGATTGGTCTATAGTTACAGGGATCTGTTTTTGCACCTTTTATGCAGGGCAGTGATGTTAGCAGATTTCCAAGCAGATGGCAGATGACCTTGGGAAAATGAGAGGGTGAATAGAACAGAGAGAGGGTGAGCAAGAGCAGAAGAGCAGGCTTTGAGGACACGTGGGCTGATGCCGTCTGGACCGGTTGCAGAATCTGACTCGAGGTTTGAAAGCAAGCTCTCCACCTTGTCAGGAGAAAAGGATACAGAGTCCAGGGACAGTTGGGTGCGACTGGGTAAAGTGGGTAGAGATAGTGATGGGTTTGGGACACAAGATTTAGCTGCAAACACCGAGTTTAGACATTCAGCTTTATCACGTGTGGAATCAGCAGTGCGGCCATTTGAGGTAAGGGAGGGGATGGAGGGGGAACATACACCAGAAACAGATTTGATTAAACGCCACCAGGATTTTGAAGAGGGTGAGAGGTTTGAGAGTTCAGACTTGAGATGAGAAAGATGTTGTTTTCTGGCTCTCCTGAGGGTAGCTACACACTTGTTCCGAGCTTTGTGGAAAGAACTGAGATTGCCCTCAGTTGGGTTTGCTTTCCATGAGGCAAAGGCAAGTTGTTTCAGGACAACTGCCTCGCCACAAGCTTCAGTAAACCACGGGCGGGAGGAAGGGTAAGACAACTGAACACGAGAGGGGATAAATCTGTGCATGAGGGAGAGCAAGTTTCTTTGAAAGAATTCCCAGGATGAGTTGATGTTTGAAAAAGTAGTGATAGGAGACCAGTCTGTAAGTTTGATGGCTGCTCGGAGACCCTGCCAGTCGGCTTGAGTGAAATGCCAGACTCGACGGCGGTGAGGTGGTTCTCTGATAACAGCCAGAGAGATGTCCACTTTAACAAGGACGTGGTCAGAAGAACCAATTGGAGCGAAGGAAGAGCAGCAGATATTGTCAGGGAAATTTGTCAAAATCAGATTCAGAAGAGATGGAGTACCATTGGTTGAGATCCGGGTCGGGAAGTTGACCGATTGAGTCAGTCCCAATGAGTCACAGAAAGCTTTTGCTGATGTCCCATGGCAGGTGAGAGAGGTACCCACACCTAGCCAACTGGCGTGATGACAATTGAAGTCGCCACATAAGAGGAAGAGAGAGTTTGGATGAGAAGATAGAAGATGGTCCATGTTTTCGGAGAGTGAGGTGTAGATGGAGTCATCACTGTTCGGTGGACGGTACAGTACACATATAAACATGAGGTGGGAGTGGAGGGGAAGCCGAAGCCAGAGGTATTCCTGGGGGTGTGGGGGAGTGAGAGCAGTGCAGGGAGAGTGAGGAATAGAACTAAACTCAAGGACAACATTGTTCGATCTCTCAGCGGTCTGTACCATGACAAGTTGTTGCAAATGTCCTCCGATGGACCGAATGTCATGACATCTCTGCAGAAAATGGCTATGGAAGAGATCAATCCGAAAATGATCAATATTGGCACGTGCAACTTGCACAAAAGCCACAACGCCTTTTCTAGTGCATTCAAAAAATTTGGCTCTGAGATCGAATCTATAGGTATTGACGTATTCTATCTTTTCAAATACTCAGCTGCGAGGAGAGAAGACTACGAGGCTGTGCAGAAATCCAAGGCCATTAAAGGACATGTATTTCTCCACCATGTGTCTTCGCGATGGACGACATTGGAAGACGTCACATAAAGACTGATGGAGCAACTTCTGGCTTTGACAGAGTATTTTCTCAGAACTCTTACTGACAAAGAAAGGGAGAACGACATAATCAAGAGGATCTGCGGTGTTTTGAGTAACAAGCTTCTCAAGTGTGAACTGCTATTCATGAAATCCATCCTGTCCATGTTCAACCGTTTCAATAAGTTGAGACAGAGTTAGGGCCCGCTCATCCACATTCTCTACTATGAAATGAACACACTGATCCTATCGCTGATGTGACGCGCCCTGACCGAAGGAGTTATTGGTTGTAAGACTGTAAAGCTACTTGGAAGCATCGATCTAACGAATCGCGATGTCTGGCTTCCAAAAGTGGACATCGGAGAAGCGGCTTCATGGGAGATAAAAGCCATGAGAGAATCCAAAAGGATATCCGAGGGGAGTTATCTGGATTTCTTCAAGAGAGCCAAACTGTTTTATTCAGAGGCGATCGGTAAACTCCTCAAAACATTCCCAATGGACAACCAGCTCTTGCATGACCTACAAGTTCTTCATCCTTCAGTTCGGCAGTCAGAATCAGCTAAGCAAGCCATCAAGCACGTTGCCGTTGGCATAAAAATTTTCTCGAGAGATAAAATTGATGTAGTATCTGATGAGTGGTTGGAGTACTCGAGTGAGGACATACCGGAAGACTGGTACACTGATAATCCACAGGTCAGCACTTCCAAAGACGAAGATTCGAATGAGGACAACACTGACGCCAATGCGTGAAATGTCAATGGAAGAGTTGATGTGTACTGGTACAGAGTTGGCAATATGAAAAGACGTAGTGGTCAGTTGAAATACGCCAATCTGATGATATTGGTTCGGATAGCCCTCACATTGAATCATGGCAATGCCGATGTTGAGAGGGGGTTCAGTAAGAACAAACTATTGCTGACATCTCATCGCACCCGCCTCACTATGTCTCGCATCAATGGACTGCGGACAGTAAGTTCGTATATGAAGAGATTTGATGACAAACCACAGATGCTGCCTTATTCTGAGGAACTGATATCAAACACTCGGAAAGCAAGGTCGGCGTATATGACGCGAATTGAACGGGAGAGACGGGCCACAAAACGACCAGCGGAAGCAGCTGCTCCAAACGACTCTCAGCAGGAGGTTCAAATTCTAGCCAAGAAAAGGAGGGCTGAAGCACTGTTGGCGGAGGGCATGACGATGCTTGACAATGCAGTGAAGGGAGAATCTGAGAACTTAGTCACCAAAGTTGCGGCTACGAATGCTGCCATCCAGAATGCCAAAAAAATGCGAGATGGGGCCAATAAAGAACTGAATAACCTGAAGAAAAAGAAATAGCACTTTCCTCCCGAGCTTTCTGATGAACTGGTACCCTGGTATTACAGAATGAGCGACGTTGTGGAATTACGAGAATGTTGAGTTGGTTGGAATTAAAAGAATGTTAAAAAGTGATCCTGGCTTGTCCAATCTTTGCGTATAAAACCCCAAAATATATGTGACAAAATGGACTTTCTATGTGACAAAACAATTTTTTTGTGACATGACAAAATGTGACAGACTGGAAATTCCCCTTATGATTCCTGAACGTTACTTAGTTTTTAAGTTTAAGTCTGAACGTTAAAGTAAGTTTAAGTTTGAACGTTAATTCCTGAACATTAACGGCCGGCATGTCCATGGACAAGACCGGGACAAACTGGTTGTTTCCCAAGGTCAAATCGTTCTGTACAACAATATATGCAAGACTTACTTGTGAGATAAACACCACAATTTTATGATTCATCCGAAACGTGGCATGTATGTTACTCATGACGATTTAAATCCCCAATTGCAAGCAAAATATCGTAAATTTCAACTCCTTCCGGGGGGACATGGCATAAGCCATGCTTATGCCACAAAACCTCATCGGTAACAATATCTGCCGTCCTTTGGCTATTCCTATTAGCCATGATTTAAAAGGAAACAAACCAAAATGTAAATAGATTCATATTGTTACGAATTTCGCCCGCCCGGCGTGTGATCGGCCACGTAACTCGAATCGCGACTCGTCGCCCACCAGAACGGACAATTCAGTCATGACCCTCCTGGAACTACCGCCAGGAGCCAGTCACGGGTGGGGGTTTAACCTCACCACAGCCCAGTCCGCATTCTACCCGCGCGAAATAGGGTGAATCGCCGAATGTCAATATACCTAAGTACCCGCGCGGGCAGCGTACCAAGGAGTTGTACCACGCCGCAGGTCGACTCCGGACACGAACCGCTTAAGCGGCTCGTTCCGTGCTGCAGGGATAACCGAGCGGAGTTATCGTCGACCTCGACGGTTCAGATTATTTATTGGGTGTCTACACCCACTACCAATTCCTTACGTGATGCAAGATGGAACTTTCAAACAAAGGAAAGGACGCAGCGAAACGGGAAACAGTTTGACAAGCACTTTTCACACACACACACACACACACACACACACACACACACACACACACACACACACACACACACACACACACACACACACACACACACACACACACACACACACACACACACACACACACACACACACACCAAGCACGTATTCACAGTTATAGCAAGAATGCACATATAACAGTCAAAACAATAACAATACGCAGAGTTAAAACCGAATAAAGCAATGTACAAGCACGTATACGGGTTTACTTAATAGACTGGCGCCACACACACACATTTACACCAAAAGCAAAGAAAATACAAGCCACCCTCACAGGCAAGGAGGCAGACAGGTCCTTGGACCAAATGAGCATGGGACCTGGGTGATCGGCCAGGTCCACGAAGCCGAAGGGGTCTTACCCGCGCCCTCGTGGCGCGATGGCGGGCGAGCCGCAATGTCCGCGTAACGCGCCTGACTCCGTGCCCCTGGTATGGTCGGTGAGCTCCTCCAGGCGTGCGTTGCGCAAGCACGTGTTCGTCGGTCGACACCACGGTTGGGTTGGGGAACGGACGAGGTTACCAGCGCTATCTCAGCGCGGATGGGTGGGAATTGTTGATGCTCGGGGTCAGGAGAGGGGAATGGCGGATGCTCCGTCCCGCTTGCGGGGTCTCGGGACCGCACCGACTCCGGCAAACTCTCGCCCGAGTCCTCTTCTGCGTCCCTGCTCCACTCCGCGAATCGTCCCTCGACCTCCACTCCGAGCTCCGTCCCCTTGGCCGTCTGATCCCCACAAACACACGACTCAGACTCCACGACTTCCGACTAGTGCCACTTTCTGCACCCCTTTCTGCACACATGAGCTGCGTTGTACTCGCGTCTTTATAGACTGGGGGAGGAGCTTGTATGCAGATTCGCTGATCAAAACGCGCTTGAAGGCGGGGCCACGCCACCCGACGTTCAGCCATTGGATGGAAGAAAAGGCGTGAAGCCTTCCTGATCCGCTTCTCCTCTCCCGAAAGGATCCATGTGCACTCGTGGCTTGACGCGTTCGGCAAGAATCACCGAACGGGCCCTGGACAGCACGACGTTCGGTGTTGACAGGTGGTGTGGTTGTTGGGGGATTATTGGTCCAAAATAACAATAGAGAAAGAAAAATGGCTAACTCAAAGCGTTGCAGCCCGGATGAATCACACATATTCCCTCTAAACAACAGGTGTGGACTAACTACACATGAACTTATCGATATTTCTAACCTGAGGACCTTTCTGGTGTCTTGCAAATTTCCACAGCCGTAACACGAAACGTGGCACGTATGTTACTCATGACGATTTAAATCCCCAATTGCAAGCAAAATATCGTAAATTTCAACTCCTTCCGTGGGGACGAGGCATAAGCCATGCTTATGCGACAAAACCTCATCGGTAACAATATCTGCCGTCCTTTGGCTATTCCTATTAGCCATAATTTAAAAGGAAACAAACCAAAATGTAAATAGATTCATATAATACTAAGGAAATTTAATAAATAAATAACTATTCCAATGCAACATCAAACACGTTATAAAGAAAATGTGGTTTATATCCTTATCGTGCTCTCTCTCTCTCTCTCTCTCTCTCTCTCTCTCTCTCTCTCTCTCTCTCTCTCTCTCTCTCTCTCTCTCTCTCTCTCTCTCTCTCTCTCTCTCTCTCTCTCTCTCTCTCTCTCTCTCTCTCTCTGTCTCTGTCTCTGTCTCTGTCTCTGTCTCTGTCTCTGTCTCTGTCTCTGTCTCTGTCTCTGTCTCTGTCTCTGTCTCTGTCTCTGTCTCTGTCTCTGTCTCTGTCTCACTCTCCCTCACACTCTCTCTTACACTCTCTCTTACACTCTCTCTTACACTCTCTCTTACACTCTCTCTTACACTCTCTCTTACACTCTCTCTTACACTCTCTCTTACACTCTCTCTTACACTCTCTCTTACACTCTCTCTTACACTCTCTCTTACACTCTCTCTTACACTCTCTCTTACACTCTCTCTTACACTCTCTCTCTCACACTCTCTCTTACACTCTCTCTCTCACACTCTGTCTCACACTCTCTCTCTCTCACACTCTGTCTCACACTCTCTCTCACACTCTCTCTCTCTCTGTGTGTTTGAATGGACAAGAAAATAGATAGACCTAAGTAAAGAAAAAGAGCAACACAGAAACAGACAGCACTTACCACCAAGGGCGCCAAGCAGCAATGCCTCACGATTGTACGTGCGTGCCAAGCAATGTGCACAGCTGTGTAAAGTGGGGGAGAGAGAGAGATAGATAGACAGAGATAGAGAGAAATGGAAAAGTTAGTTATTTTCATAAATAACCATTACCAGTTTCACGAAGTTTACCATGACTGACAGCCGAGCTTCATCAAGTAGACCACCAAAATGGTACAAAATATTACATTCCTCTCCTCATTATATCCTTATTTTGTAGCCTGGTGTTGGCTTAGTGGTTAGGGTGGCTGGCTTGGAATCCTAGGGTCCTGAATTCGAGCCCCGTTGGCTGCTGAATTAACACCACGGGGTTGACTCAGCCTGTCATCCTTCCGAGGTCAGTGAAATGAGTACCATTGTACTGGTCCCGGTGTATGCCCCGATTGGAATAGGTGTACCATATCCCCTCTATGTGTCGTAAGAGGTGACTAAAGGGTTGGCGTCAGGAAGGGCCTCTGGCCATCAAACATTGCCTCAAGAAGGGAACCATGATTGCATGGATCCTGCAAAAGCTAACCCCTGCTCAGCATGGAAAAATGGCTGTAAAAATGGCTGTTTTTATGATGTCCTTATTTTGTCTCACTTATTTTGCATGTACTCTACTGTTTGTGTGCAGCACTGTTGGTGGGAGTTTTACTCACTGCAGCAAGCTTTTGTTTTTTCTTGGCACTTTTCATCTTCTTCGTTTCTTCAACGTGCCTCACCTGGTGGAGGGCAGACATGAAGAAGAAGATCGATCCTCATTACCAATATGGTGAGTATCTCTGTCAATGAACAACATCTGCATTCCATAAATGGGTGAGGTGTGTGTGTGTGTGTGTGTGTGTGTGTGTGTGTGTGTGTGTGTGTGTGTGTGTGTGTGTGTGTGTGTGTGTGTGTGTGTGTGTGTGTGTGTGTGTGTGTGTGTGTGTGATGTTTTTTTGGAGTTTTACTGTCGCTTTCTGATGTGGAATGTGATGCACAAAAACAATCGTCATGAACTCCTGAGTTGATTAGGCTAACTAACTATAAATAACCTGGAATAATTCCCATGTTTTAAACCATGCCATGTTAAGGTGTATAGACCAGCGTAATAGGTCTGCAGTGGAAATTTTGGATATCTACAAGTCAGAAAAAACTTTGTAGTCCACAATGATCGTTTATTCTATACACACACGTGCGGAGCAAGTGCCGGTTATAAAATCTCCAAGCACTCTCTGCTTTAGGCAGAGTATTACTGGGTTTTATATTGTTACAAATAAGGCAAGGTCTATAACCAAAGCATAATTTACAGGAAAACAAGTTGATCAATGTCAAACTACAAGAAAGCTTTGTAAAGCAAGAATTAATTCAAACAGAAAGGAAAAAAAGCTCCATATCTGGCCAGGTGTGTCCTCAGGCAGGACGTGGGAGTGAGATCACGGTCTCTGCTCAGGACGTGTGTGAGAAAGTGTAGCTCTTTTGTTCGTACAGATAAGATAGACACAACATTTGCCAAAAGTCCTTGACCATACTTCTAACTTTCAAGTATTTTATACATTATTTATTAAATTCACCCAATCACACAAGTTTAACTTCATTTCATTACCCACAAATCCCCATTTTGTTCATATAGAACAACTCAAAGGTTTGTTCTGTGAGGCCAAACCTACGAAAAATTATATTTGGCTTTGGCTAGCAACAGGATCCACCTCCACAGTATCACCCAGACTTGTGCTCCATGTTTGGTCACCATTCGAGCAAGTGAATGTATGTAACCTCTGTCCTTTTCATGGTGCCATCACCTTTCCTGGTCTCGTTCCATGGAGTTAGGGTACCCAGGTAACCTTTAAAAAGAGATCTCTGCACAATGACTATATCCAACAGGTAATCACCTTTTTTCCCAACATACTAATCGCTTTTTATTTGAACAAGCCCCTCTAATTCTTTTTCTCTGCTTGTTTTCGGAGCCTTTACTCACAGTCCCACATCCCTTCATCAAAATCATCCAGCTGTTTTCGATTATTTAACAATTGTTGAATTATTTCAAAAGGGCTTTTGTCAACCCTGGGGGCACGTGTGTCTGTTTTGCATTTTTCATACAAATCCACCCTCACGGTGTCTCGACCAAAGTTTACACTAAATTCTTCATTTTCTGGGTTTTTTGGTTTTCTGGATCTTCATGGTCACTCAAAAATGGAAGGTCCAGAAGAACTTCATGCACCACCATCGCTGTAACTGTGGGAAACCATTTCATACATAATCCAATTACTGCTTTGATACATGCAATAATAATGATAGCGGCTATCAATATCATAAGTCATATAAACAACACATGGAGTAGCCGTGCTCCCCAACCACCAAATATCTTTTCCAACCATGACCCGAAGTTCCATTCCTTGTTTTAATCATTAAATTTTGGCACCTTCTGCTTTAATTTTGCAGCCAGATGGTCAATCTCCTCTGAGTTATCCGGGATTTATGTGCGACATTCCAACCCTACAACTGCACATGTCCTTCCCTGTGCAGCTATTAAAACATCGAGGGCCATACGATTCTGCATAGCTATTGTCCTTATGGCAACCATTTCAGCATTTACTTTAGTAAAACCCTCGGCAGTCTCATTCTCAAGCTTCTCGAAAGAGGCTGCCATGTTAATGATCTCTGTAGCAGCTTTTTCCAGAAAAGGGAAAGGCAATCATGGAGAATCTTTCAGTTTCTGAAATAGATCTCTTTTGTTTATTCTGTGGCATGAAAGGTGATCAGTGAAAAATACGGATTTGGGGTATTACATATCCAAAACAATAAGACCCTGTCCATTCGACTGGAAACCACGAATATGCCCGATGCCCACACACTTAGTTATTTCTCGGACATTTCCTTCATATAACCGCCACCAATATACAACCGGTCCTATTGATCATGATAACATCTCTAAGGTTTCTTCTTCTTTAAGCTCCGGGATATCTAAATACACCCCATTTGGCGTACACTTCACCGTGCACCCCAGGCGACAAAGCAATTCTCCTCCCAACAAATTCACGGGCATTTTAGCTGCAAACAAAAAGGCATGATGCGCCTCGAGAGGCTCGTATTTAACCATTAGCTTTTGCATGATTGGAACCTTTTCTGCTACCCCAGAAATTCCCACTATGTTGGCACGCTGTTGTGATAGCAGTGCAGTGGGCATAGCGTCCTTTGTATTTGTTTAGCGGGTGGAACCCGTGTCCACTAGAAATTAAATTTCTTTTCCATTTACCTTCAGATTTAAGGTCGGCTCGTCTAAAAGGGTTGCAGTTTGTAGTCATGACCTCCACTGGCTGCATCGTTAATTTTTTTTTCTATGCCGGTGATAACTTACCGACTCCTTTCAAAGGACATCATGAGATCCCCAACCCCCACAAACTAATGCCAGCAGACAGGACATTCATAGAAGTCCATCCGAGGGACAGCACACACATTGATGAATCGCCCTGCCTGTGAAACACCGCATGAACAATGATGTCCGTTTATATATTATGTATGTGATTTTGCGGGTGCAAAAATGACAATTTGCTTAAAACGCGCACTCAGGATGCTGGAAAGATTGTCATTAGATTTACATCTCGTAAACTGAGACATAACAATCTGTTCTTCGGATTAATTAAATATGCACCAATGGTATATTTTAAATCTACTGTGAGGCTGGATCTGGATTCGGACCTCAACCAAAATCCGAGTGTAGCCACCACTGTTGCCATGGTTACCACACGATGTACTCCATTACTCGCATCTGTCTACACACTCACCTTCGTACATCTGCTTGCAACAAATTCATTTTACAGTGTATTTTAAATCTGTACAAAGGGCGATCTGCCTCTGTCTGCTCTAACATGTGGTGCCTCCCCCCATTCCCCCCCACATCCCCCTTCCGCAGCACCTACCTAGTCGGCTCACTCAACGCTGCATTGTAATCCACAACACACGAGGAAAGCCATTTGAAATTTAAACTCATTATTTCGATTAGCATCTAATTATACATTTAAACTACTTCATTTTGCTGACATTAAATCTTATGATGCAGTGCTTAGGCACCATATTGGTTGGCAAGCCAAACAAACGAGAAAAGGTAAACAAGACCTAACAAGGCCAAAGAAAGAACGAAACCTTCCCTCGACTTGATGCACACTTGCCTCTAAGCTGTCTCGCCTGGGTTTGATTCCCTACCTGGTGTTTCACATGATGATTGGAACATTTCAATTATAGATTTATTTACCTGGTGTTTAAATTACTGGTGAAACGTTCAGAGCATCAAGACGTGAGTGCATCGGACAGTCCAACAGTGACCCCTCCTCACTCTACACGTCCCGCTTACACAGACAACATGGATTGGCACCCCGTTAGCTCAATTGAACCAATGAAGAGGTTAGCCATTCACATGACACCGTTTAACTATATGTACGATTCAGATTGTGTATGATGATGGAAAAAAAGGCAGAATGAACTCAAAATCTCAAACTAACGAAATAAACAATAATCCACCCACAAATAAGCTGCAGGTTCTCTCACAAATGCACATGGCTCGAGGAGACGTGCCGTGGAAGGTGAAAATCACTGATGCATTATAATGTGGTGAATGAACCTTCAATCTTTGTATGGAGGGTTTGCAGAGCTATCCCATAATAGTGTGTGCACCGCCATGCCGGTGAAACAGTTTAACTACCCCCCCTGGACATCTCCCCCCCCCAACCCCCATGACTCACACCATGACTATTACATGCCACCCTTAGGCAAATTCCATCTTCCCAAAGAGCCAAGAGACAGGGTCAGGGTCAGGTATGGGAGCATGTGCCAGAACAGCACGTCGCTGCGTCAACTTTCCGCCGGTACTCCTGGGGCCTCCGTCTTGCCATCCCCCAGGCAGATGCCAGGCCCATCCCCATCTCCTTGAGATGATGGTCAACCTGTTGCAACCATGAGGCACGTGGTCGACCTACTGGCCTCCTCCACTCATGAGACTCCCTCGCTGAGAGAATCTAGTGAGCAGGATCAGAGTCGGGAAAACGAGCCACATGTCCATACAGCCGCAACTGACGCTCACGGACTATGCAGGTAACAAATCTCATCCGAGTCTCTCTCAGCAACCGCTCGTTGGACACAAAATCCGACCAGCGATAGCCAAGGATTCTCCGAAGACACCTGGTACCAAAGGAATTAAGTCTCCGTCTCAGATCCTTGGTCAGAGTCCAAGTCTCGCACCCATAGAGCAAGACTGGAAGTACCGAGGACCTGAAGACTCGGACTTTCGTCCTCCCGCACAGGTACCGGCAGCGCCACACCCCATGATCCAGTGAATCCATGACTCCCCAGGCCCGACCCAGACGTCTATTGACCTCTGACTCGCAGCCAGCAGAGACATGAATATCACTGCCAAGGTAAGTGAATCTCTCCACGACCTCAACATCCTCACCACAAACAGACACAGACAGGACAGCAGCATCCAAGATGTCACCGAAAGCCTGGATCTTAGTTTTGACCCAAGAAACCCGTAATCCCAACGGCTCCGACTCCTCATTCAGCACCTCGAGGGCCCCCAAGAGGATGTCTAAAGTCTCCGCAAAGATGACTGCATCATCTGCAAAGTCAAGGTCCGAGATCTTGACATTCCCAAATGACGCACCGCAATTTGATCTCTCCGACATCCTCCCTAGAATCCAGTCCATACAAGTGCTGAAAAGTGTGGGGGCAAGTACACATCCCTGACGAACTCCAGTAACAACTGGAAATAAGTCAGAGATGGTACCACCACACTTCACAGCACTCTCAGTACCAGAGTAGAATTCAGACATCAGATTGATCAGTTTTGGTGGCACCCCACGAAGACCAAGAATCCTCCAGAGGACATCCGGATTCACTGAATCGAATGCTTTACAGAGATCAACATAGGCTGCAAGCAGCCCCTGCCGAAACTCTCGTCTGCGTTCGGTGAGGACACGAAGTGCAAGGATACGGTCAATCGTTGACCTCTTTGGTGTAAAGCCTGACTGCTCTGGACGCTGGTGCTCAAGCAGATGGTGGCGAACCCTATCGAGAATTATCCGAGCAAAGACCTTGCCCGGCACTGAGAGCAGCGTCACCCCTCGGTAGTTGTTGCAGTCTTGGCGATCACCCTTCCCTTTCCAGAGAGGGACAACAAGGCCCCTCTTCCAGTCAGTTGGGATGATGCCTGTGTTCCAGGCAGAGCACAAAACTGCATGCAACCACACGAGTGCAGCATTTCCACCAGCCTTGAGAAGTTCGGCATGGATGCCACAGATCCCTGGAGCTTTGCCCCGTTTCAACTGGTTCACCGCAGCCCGTGTTTCCACAAGTGTAGGTGGACCACAGTTGATTCGAGGGTCAGCAACAGGGATTGTAACACCCTTGACGTCCAACTCGACAGTTGGGGGATCAGCCTGGTACAACCGCTCAAAGTAACCGGCCCAGCGGGCCTTCACTTCAGACTCCTCTGTAAAGAGCCTACCACTCTCTGCTCGAACTGTAGTGCTCCGAGGGATGGGCTTGGATGAACGTAATGCGCGAATTCCCCTGTAAGCGGGACGAGAATCACCTGTCCACAGGTGATGCTCTACCCCCTCACAGATTCCTCGCACATAGGCCTCCTTGTCCACCCTCAGTGCACGTACAGTTTTACGCCTCAGCTCCCTGAACAGCTCAGCTCTGCCATTCAGCCTGGCCCTGCGACTCTGGTCAATGGTATCCAGTGTCCCTTGAGAGACAAAATTCTTCTGTGCCCTGCGGTGAGCTCCAAGGCATCCACCGGCAACATCAAGGACGGTGGTCTTGAAGGCGTTCCACAACTCTTCAGGAACCCCCCAAAGCACCCAGACCCCCCAAGTGTCCACTCAGCCTGTTCGCAAACTCCTCAGCTACTCTCTCATCCCTGAGCTTGGTAACATCCAGCCTAGGCTGGGATGGTACCATTCTCCAGGATTTAAGGTGCAGCTTTTAAGTTGCTACAACAAGCCTGTGGTCAGTATTGAGGAACTGAGCACTCCGGTAGACCCTGCAGTTCTGGATCATCCTCCAACGACCGTCAATGAGGACATGGTCAATCTCCTTTGCCACACCGCCAGCGTTGGAATACCAAGTCCAGCGATGAGCTTGTGGGCGCTGAAACCATGAACCAGCCACCCTAAGTCCATGACTTCTTGCAAAGTCAAGGAACTTAGTATATTCTGCACTGCACTATTCAGTCAAGGAACTAAGAGACAAACAACAAAAATAAATCTATTTTTGGCCATAGAGGGGCAAGTTATCCAGGGAGGGGGAGACTTATCCTCGGACAAGTACCCCCCCCCCCGGGGGGGGAAGTTGTCCATGGGGTGACTTATCCTGTTACACCGCTTGTATTCATCTCCCCAGAAATGACGGTATTAGTAGCTCTACAATCTATCAAATAATTTACCACTTACAACGGCGCAAACAAAATATTCCATGAGACGTTGAATCACCAGTCCACGATACTTTTTCACAGTGTTCCAAACGCTAGACTCAGTGTTCACGTGACGTGCATTCCACCACCGCAACGCATGCAACGTTCTCAATGCACAAACTGACACAAATGTACACACGAACACGTTATCCCTGAAACATTCAGAACATTGACCTCATCACCATCAAATATTCCACATTGCTCCATTGTAAACCAGCTTCAGGTACAATGAACAAATATACTTTAGAAGCACAGTCAGACGTTCATGTGCAGTATATAACAGTCATATACTCCTCTAGCAAACAAAGGATCCTTAAAAGTTCAAGTCGCAATCATACATTTGTCAAAAGGGGCCCTTAAACTTAAATGATGTTTACTCGTGAGACTGAGATCAAGGGTCCCTGATCCTCACGGAACTAAATGATGTTCACAAGATGGCCCTCAGATCTTCTCTGGCTCAGTTCTACAACTGGCTTTTCTCCCACCCAATGTTTCAACAAAATTCCTCAAGACCACGTCACCCGAAGAGACACAGAGACGGGATGTGCGGTTGTGCAAATGCTTAACACAACAAAATGGAGAGGGGAAGATAACCTTTAATAGGCCATGGGCCAGATATGGCCACAGTACACCCACCCCCCCCCCCACCTCCCATCAAACCTATGTTTTTCTGAATCCCCTGGATATACTGAACACAAATATGAATGTTAACATTGAAAATTTTGTGATTACCTGTTTTTACCTTCTTAATAGGGGTACCCTAAAATTATACTTTTATCGATTTGCGTCGAATTCAATTTATGGATGGAATCAAAATGGCGTGCAGAAAGCCCAAATCATATCCAATATACATGTATGATGCATCAAATTGAAGATAATTGCATTCTGATCATCTGTATATGTCTAACAGTGTTGTACATTAAATCTAAATGAAATTATATACATTTGAATATATATTCCCTATATGTCGAATAAACACAAAATCTACACTCCGTATTCCTCAATGAATATATTTGACATTATATGAATTTTATTGCAGGTACAGACTATTCAATGATAGTGAGAAATGGTATTAATTACCTTTTTGTTTTTCGAAAATATCAAGCAACTATTATGAAAATATACAACGTTATCACACAATAAGCATCAACCGGTATTCAGACAAATAATGTTTTCAATCAACCACATTTTGACGAAATACAGATTTGTGGTCACTTTTATGGAACATTACTTGACAAACTTTTACCATGATTACAGAGAATTAGTTATAATACCACATAAAATATTATTTAATAGTATAGTTTGAAAGCAACCAAAAAAAATGCAAGATGGCCACCATCAGCATCACCAAACGACAAGATATTTTATTGCACATAAACATTTCCAGTATATATCTCCATAATCCGGATCATGTCAGTTACCTATAATACAAGAATATTTTACGTGCAGTATTTCATTATCCTTCATATTTCTTCCCATATTCATCCATGATATTTCCAAACATACATCTACAACTTGCAGTGCCAATGCAGACTGCAGAAAGCACACGTTTCAGAGTGAATAAAATAGTGTTTATATTTGCATTATATCCGCATCATATTGAATACAATATTCACCTAACTAAATAACATAACCAAATCTCAAACATGGTAAGTATTTAAATACAACATATATTCTAAACAATTCAAAACATAAGTATACTCCAATATAAATGAATGTTCCTGTCGTTAACGTGAATTGCAACTAATCCTACTCATTGTCTCACTCTGAGCTGTCTCCATTAAGATAGTCCGATTCGTCTGTTATGTCCGAGTCATTGATGTTCGCCGAATCTCCAGCGATGTCTGCCAACTGCTGTTGCAGGACCCCTCCCTCGTACCAAAGAGGCTCCAGCTTCCCCTCAACTATAAAATCCACCCATGTCCATCACTTGCCTCAGGGATCTCAAGATTTGCAACATGGGCTCTTTTCCAAATGCCAAGTTAGAAGTTGACTCTCCGGATGTGTTGCTCCAGGCTCTTCTTGCATGGAGGGAGAGTGCCCATGTCAACTGTGCTCGAACGGGAGAGACGGTCATCATCTTTCACATACAGCTCATTCGTTTTCATGAACCGCAACTCATCGATGCTCCGAGTACGAGGTCTTCCATATAACGCACAGGTGAACTCGTCCAGGTCATCCATCAGGTCGTCGGGTACTTCCCACGTGTCTCCTAATCTAGCTAGAACTGGTACAAACTTGGGCAGCCTAGAAAGGGTCTTCAGTGGCTTCAGTGTCAAGGATCATTCGATGCAGATATCTTCCAGATTATTGGACCATATCAAGAGAACCAAGTTCATATGCACAACTTACCGCGTCGCTTGTGCCACTGTCTGCATTGTAGACTATGTAAGTTTAGAAGTTTCCTGTGCGGTGTAATCTACAGAATTCCAATGAGTCCCTTGTACTTCTCATGTTTCTCCAACTTAGCTTTCAGGTTTTCCCCACGGAAGTTGGGATTGGCGAAATCCGTATGCTGTCGGCTGCCGATATAAATGCTGGAAAGCTCTGACAGTTTGATCATGTGTTTGCCTCTAATGATATCTCTTTCTATGACTTTCTGAACTTCTGCAAAGGCCTGACTGTGTGCTTGTGCCAGGTTTGTTTGTCTCTCCTTGTCCTTTGTGCTTGTACTCCTCCATTTCTCTGGATTCTGTGTGTACATAACCGAGCAGGCTTTGTGATACTTCGCTTCTGCAGCAAACAAATCATGACCTCTTATCCGTGTGAGTAATTTCTCATCACATTTGTTTTCAGCTACTTCGAAAACTGTTCGGCATCCGTCACACTCAAACTGGCTTAAGTCTTCAGTGGTGTGTGTCCCTTTGATCTTGACCTTTCGTCTCCCCTTTGAGTTACAGAAGATGCAATCAGATGAAAACAGTACCTTGTCCCCTGACGAATCCCTCCAACTTAACTTGGAGCATGATGGAGTAGATGGATCTGAAGGAGTGGAGAGGTGACTAAGGTTCATGGTAACTCGTTGATAGCATTCTCTGTGATATTCGTGACACTCAGTAAGGGAATCTGGTATGAGGTCACGACTACTCGTCATACGTTGGACTGATCCATGTGGTTGCGCCAGTCTCTTGTCTCGGATCTCCTTCAACCTTGCTAGTAGGAAGGATAATAGCACCATGGTTGTGGATAATAGCACCATCGGGTCATATTGTAACCCAGGGATGTGCACAATGCATTCGGGCTCCAATCGGGACTTCAAGCCTCCATGACTATCATCTTTCCAATGCTTGGGAGGTGGGTCTTCTCGCTCCTGGCCGCCTTCTGCTGCTTGCTGGTCAGATATCAGTTTCAAGACTATGTTGTGCACAGCTAGTACGAACCTGAAAATAGAAGGAAACAGGACTTGAAACTTCATATTTTCATTCGGTGTTAATTATTGCAATGTTGTTTCACATTCTTAAATATTTGTGATTTGGACTGGAATATATAACTTAATTACCTTACTTAATTAACTTAATTACCATTAATTAAAACTTATCAGTAGTCATACCATGAGAAAGAAAATACATCTTAACTAATCTGTTATCGTCAGTTGAACATTCAACATGAATGTTTTGTAAATAAATCTTAAATAATATGTAAACAAATATCGACTGTGACGACTCGCTTTCCGTTCAGGATACGGCCCATTCCCGCACCGACACCATTCCTGTATGTCTCATATTTCAAGAAATATAAGGTAATTAAAACCGTTTCTCACTATCATTAAATAGTCTGTACCTGAAATAAAATTCATATAATGTCAAATATATTCATTGAGGAATACGGAGTGTTGATTTTGTGTTTATTCGAAAGATAGGGAATATATATATATATATATATATATATATATATATATATATATATATATATATATATATATAGAAATGTATATATATATATATATATATATATATATATATATATATTGAAATGTATATAATTTCATTTAGATTTAACGTACAACACCGTTAGACATATACAGATGATCAGAATGCAATTATCTTCAATTTTATGCATCATACATGTATATTGGATATGATTTGGGCCTTCTGCATGCCATTTTGATTCCATCCCTAAATTGAATTCAACGCAAATCGATAAAAGTATAATTTTAGGGTACCCCTATTCAAAAGGTCAAAACAGGTAGTGCATCACAAAATTTTCAATGTTAACATTCATATTCGTGTTCAGTATGTCCAGGGGATTCAGAAAAACATCGGTTTGCTGGGAGGTGGGGGGGGGGGGGTGCACTGTGACCATATCTGGCCTATGGCCTATAATAGTTTCTCTTTACCTCTCCTTAAGTGGCCACTTGTGTCCGCATCGCTGAGCCAGCACTGCTTCGGTATTTTCTCAAACAGGTTCGTTATCAAGTCATTCGATTCCTATCCTATCCCTGTTCAATGCTCCTCCTTCGGGAATGCTTAATTTTTTGTTTTTCCAGTACAATTCACCCATAACTTCACATCTTTTGAAGTACCTGTTCCATAGTTCTTGCACATGTATTCAGCACATGTCCCTATTTTGGGGAATCGCTATCCTTGGGCTTCCTTTGAGTATTTCCCTTTTTTATACCTCATTTCACTCATGCTTTGAGTACAAGGCAGTTCTTAGAACCCAATTTTACTTTGATGTTCCTATTGCTTAGCTCATAGCGACGCTTCCCTTGTTACCGCCCCTGGCTCTCGCAACCTTGGAGCGCCTACCCCACCTTGTCACTTGCCCTCGGCGGATTTAACCTGCGCCTCCCATCAAACCCTGACTCAGCGTCTTGTATTTCTTTACGCAGTGCCTCTGCCGTTCAAACAAGTTAATCAATGTCAAATTATAAGAAAGCTTTGTAAAGCAATAATTAATTAAAACAGAAAGGAAGAACAGCTTTATATCTGGCCAGGTGTGCCCCGAGGCAGGATGTGGGAGTGAGATCACGGTCTCTGCTTAGGACGTGTGTGAGAAAGTGTAGCTCTTTGTTCGTACAGATAAGATAGACACAACATTTGCCAAAAGTCCTTGACCATACTTCTAACTTTAAAGCATTTTATACATTATTTATTAAATTAACCCAAGCACACAAGTTTAACTTTATTTCATTACCCACAGGTCTTTCATTGTATTTACAAAATAAAGAACAAAAATAATGATAACATTGTAACAAACCACATATTAATAAATACAAATAATACTTACAACAAAAATAATGATAGTATCATTTGGCAAAAATAATAACAAACGTATAATACCCTCCCCCTCTGCCCTGGCCCAAACACTTCTGGGCTTGGTGAAAGGCAAGCTAATGCTCAAGCTGTACAGCAGGCAGGTATGCTACAAGACCGTGAAGACCAATGAAAATTTGGTCCAATGAGCCCACTAGTGGCTATAAAATTAGCATTAGTAATCCTAACTCTTCTGCAACAAGGAACTGAGAAAAATGGATGGCAGGGCATGTTGCCGGAACTTGGCATGTCACGAGGGCTCTGTATAGTGTGTTGCTGGAGCTCGGCGAGGCACATGAAAAAGTAGAGCCACTGGACCTGAGGCTTATCTGGGCCCTGCTGTAATATTGTAACCAAAATTTGGTAGAATTCTGACTGGTGGGTCTGGTAAGGAATGTTTTTGACAGAATTTACATAATTTTCCAAAAACTTTACCAAGTTCGCCATTTTGACACACTTCCGGTCACATGATCCGCATAACTTCCACAATATAATTAACATCCTTACCCTCCCATAATGTTGCAACTCAAATTTGTTGGCATTTCAACAGGTGGGTCAAGAGAAGAAGATTTTGGAAGGAATTTGCAGGACCACCTTTTTGACAGACTTCTGGTTACATGATCAGCATGACCTTCGTAATTTAACATCAGGACCCTGTCCTAATGTTGTAACCCAAATTTGGTGGCACTCTCACTGGTGGGTCTGGAGCTGAAGATTTTTGAAGAAATTTACCGTGGCCAATTTCACCTACTTCGTAATGTGATCAGAATAAGCTTTGCAATTCCTGTTACCTGTCAGCAGAGGAACGTTGCTGCAACGTTTCAGCCGGATCGGCCCAGCAGTTTGGCTGGAGAAGTCGAAAAAGGAGACGGATGGATGGATAGGAGGACCGTGATAAAAATAGGACCGTGCATCCTTTTGCTCACCTGGATCAGGAGCAACAGTCATTCAAACCGACCACAAACCCCCTTAGACCCTGCTTTTTTTTTGTTTTGTTTTTTTTATGCTGTCAACAAACTTTTGTACATCACAGTTGATGAAGGTTGTGGTCAGGTTTCATCAAAATAGTGTGTGTAGTTTCGGAGAAGAGAGCAAATACCCATTTTGGGGATCAAAAATCTCGCGGTAGAGCCGCTTAATGAGCACAGGTTTTGATGCGGTCGATAAACTTTGGTTCATCACGGGTAATGAAGGTTGTGGTCAAGTTTCATCGAAATTATTTCTGTAGTTTTGGAGAAGAGAGAAAATACCTATTTTGGGTGGTCAAAACCCTCCAATAGGCCCCTTTAATGAGCGCAGATTTTGACGTGGTCGATACGCCTTGGTCCATCACGGGTTATGAAAATTGTGCTTAAGTTCCATCGAAATAGTTTTTGTAGTTTCGGAGGAGACAGCAGATACCGATTTTGGGGGCTCAACCCTTCCATCACCCCCGCCCCCCGTAGACACCGTTGATGAGCGCAGATTTTGATGCGGTCAGTCGATACACTTTGGAACATCACTGGTGATGAAGGTTGTGGTCAAGTTTCATCAAAATAGTGTCTGTTGTTTCAAAGAAGGAAGCAAATACCTATTTTCAGAGGGAGAGGGGGTCAAAAAACTTCCCATCATCCCTTTAATCAGCGTAGATTTTGATGCTGTCAATACATCTTCGTGAGGCATCAGGTACGAAGCTTGTGACCATGTTTCATCAAAATCGTGCGTTTGGTTCAAGCGATAATGACAAGTGTTTTGGACTGACTGTCACTGATGACACCTACGTACACCGCTCAATCGCATAATCTCACCTGACTAAAGTCCAGATGAGCTAAAAATATTGCTTCTGTCCCTGTCACATCATTACTCCAGCCTCCTCCTCTTCCTCCTGATGTAGATAGACCTTCTTTACCTTTCCTTTGGTGATTTGTCCCATCCTTCCATTTCTCCTCACTTGTCTGGTTTCTCCACAATTCCCCACCCCCCCTTACATTTCTTCATCTACCTTTAAGCATGTGGGGGTGATGGGGGGTGCCTGTTGTCTGTCTGACCATTCATTGTACGCTTGTCAGCTGTTATTTTTTTCTCTATGGAATGGGATGTGATGTAAGTTCTTAGGACACAGTTGCCTTTTCCTGCTTCACAATCTCCTCGTACTCTGTAGACGATCCACCAGCAAGATTGATAATAATGGAATGTTTGATGCTTGGAATGTTTATTATAATGGAACCAGCAAGCAATTAGCACAATAACGAGCCACAATCTTAATTTTTGTACTTTTAATAAAAATATTTTTTCTCATGCAATGTGGCCTGTTGTTATGGTACCAATTCATTCTTGCAGGTGGGCAGCGCAACTGGCTGCAGGTGTTTTGCAATGGTGGTATTCCATCAAAGCTGGCGCTGATCTACCTGGTTGAAGTTGGACCACGAGAGCTTCCCATCGACTTTTCCAAACACTACACAAGCTCATGGCTGTGTCTAGCTGTGATCGCTGCCATCGCTACGAGTGCTGGGGACACATGGGCATCGGAAGTCGGATTGGTATTTGCTGCTGCACATCCTCGTCTGATCACCACGTGGTGCAGAGTACCACCTGGTGGGCAGCTTTGTTTTGCTACTTTTTGATCGTGCTTTATTTACATGTGTAGTTCAAATTTTACCTGGACTAACCCACATTACTATGACTTTTATCATGGTCAAGTTTGAACCACCCAAAATATATACACAAATCATTGAATACTGCTCAAGCAAGGTTAAGACCCATTCGGTATTATAATATTTCACATAAAATGCAATGTGACTATAAATTGTGTAGCATTTATCCAATCTCTTTTTTTGGTGATTCTCTTAAATGACTTGACTTGCTTTGACTAGCTTATGTCAGTCAACTGCAGAATGAAGGCCTCGAAATGTTCCATTTATTTCTGTTCTCTGCAATTGAGGCCAGTTGTACTCCAGGGAATTTATATTTTCTCCACATAGACGATAAACCGTGGATGGCTCACTATGTGAAATCACACCATAACATGGTAACTCCAGGTCGCCGTTGCTTCCTTCCCAGTTCAACAGGTCTTTGAAATACCCTTCCCACACCTTCAGTACTACCACCCCCCCTCTCTGTGACTAGCCTCCCACCACCATCTTTGATCACCGCCCCCCTCCCCTTCATGTCTTTACCATCCTCATCCCTGTCACGAGACAATTTATACATCATCTTCCTCCCACCACCCTTCTCCAACTTGTTATACACCATCTGTTACATATTATTTTTCACCTTATCCACAGCTCTCTTTGCTGCTTTCTTCTTCTGCCCATAAAGGTGCAGAAACCCCACATCTGGTTGCCTCCCCCTATCCTTGATCTTCTCTATGCTCTTTCAAACCACCTTTTTATCACCAACTGCCTTCACTCCCTCCTTTGTCCACCATATCTGGTTTGTAACCCTCGACGATGCACCCTTTCCTTATGAACTCCACACAAAACTTCTGCAATTCCCCGAAATGCCTCTCCGTAATTCTTCCACTTCTCCTCCAAACCTTCTGCTTATTCGCAAAGTTGCTCATACCTATCCCTCAACCTCCCCTTGTACTCCATGATAACGTTTTCCCGACACTTCCCCCACCTAATAATCTTCCAACACCTGCTCTTAACCTCCCTCCTTTCCTTCACCCATACCACAAACACGACCGGCTTGTGCTGGGTGGTAACATGCTCTCCCGCCACTGCCTTACAATCCTTATCCCTCCACAACTGTCTCTTCCTCCCACCACCAAATCCAGTTCTGTTCTCTGGTGTTTACTCCTATAGGTAATCTTGTGGCTTTCCCGCTTTTGAAAGATTGAACCAGCTCTGACCATCGCATTCCTCACTGCCAGCTCCACCAGCTCTTGACTCTCTCTATTCCTCGTTCCCCAACCAAATTCACCAAAACATTCCTCTTCCCCCAGCTCCGCTACTCCCATGTGTGCGTAAAAGTCCCCTGCAATGCACAGCACCATGTCCAGCTCAACCATTCCCATCATCCTCTACAGTATATCCCTGAATTCCTCCTTATTAGCCCCAGTCCTTCCCGTTTCTGGCCCATATACCGACATAACATGCACCATAACCTTCTGTGTCATCACCCAACCCATAAATATCCGTCTCTCCCATCTTTCCACTCTGTTGACCTGCTTGCTGATCTCTTCTGACACTTATTCCCATGCCATTACTCCTTCCATCCCCACCCGCATGCAACAGCTTGTATCTCCTAACACCAACCTCCCTGCCCTGTCTCCTTTCCATCTCGTCTCCTGCACACACAACACTTCCAACCTCCGTCTCTGCATCATCTCCATCACCTTGACTCCTTTCCCCTCAATGATCTCACATTCAAACTACTGAGCCGAACCTCATTTCTGAACCGCTGTCCACCTCACAGAGCTAATACCATCTTGATCAGTTTAGTAGGCTCTGGTCATAAATCAGCAGCGCTGTCTGGGCTGACCTGCTGAACCCATTACCCTCGCCTGTTATCATAATCTTGTGTGTGCACACGCACACACATCACTCTCTCTCTCCACTCTCTCCCTACCTCCCCCCCTGCCCACCCATTGGCTCTCTCCACACTAGACTCCTCACCCCGACCCTCGGGTCACTCCCTACCTCCCCCCCCCCCCCGGGACAAAATTCAAATTATAAAAATGAAAGAAAAACTTAGGTGATCTACAGCCTAAATTCCTATTTGAGGTGCCTCCACACTCAGACACACACACACACACACACACACACACACACACACACACACACACACACACACACACACACACACACACACACACACACACACGGGGTCATATAAAATAAAGAAATCCCTTTTCGTTCCTTCACGTAGCTGAGTCGAGGCGATCTTTTTGCTGAGGAAGTGTGCTCGGACGTCGTCATCGCTGCGCGGGTAACCACACCCAAAAAATGGCGCCGAGCTGCTCTCTCACAGTGGGAAACGTACGTGAAGTAATTTGTGAGGCGATATTCGACGTCAGGGCTCCCGAACCGCGGTGTAGCTTCTTTGTCGACCGTGCTTGCCGATCCCGCTCTCTGCTGAATGGACAATTCAGTCGTGACCCTCCGGGAACTACCGCCAGGAGCCAGTCACGGGTGGGGGTTTAACCTCACCACAACTCAGTCCGCATTCTACCCGTGCGAAATAGGGTGAATCACCGAATGTCAATATACCTAAGTACCCACACGAGTAGCGTACCGAGTTGTACCACGCCGCAGGTTGACTCCGGACACGAACCGCTTAAGCGGCTCGTTCCGTGCTTCAGGGATAACCGAGCGGAGTTATCGTCGACCTCGACGATTCAGATTACTTACCGGGTGTTTTAAACCCACTATCAATCCCTTACGTGATCCAAGATGGAGCTTTCAAATAAGGGAAAAGACGAAGCGAAACAGGAAAGGAGTTCAACAAGCAAGCACTTTATTTCACACACACACAAGGCAAACACGTATTTACAGCCATACAAAAATGCACATATCACAGTTAAAACAATAAAAGCAACGCAGAGCTACAACCGAATATAATAATTTACAGCACTTAAACAATTATACTTGTCGGATGGCGCCACAGCATTCACACAAAAGCAAAGAAAACGAAAGCCACCCTCACAGGCAAGGAGGCAGACAGGTCTGTGGACCAAATGTGCGCGGAGCCTGGAGGAGCGGCCAGGTCCACGAGACCGAAAAGGTCTTACCCGCGTCCTCGTGACGCGATGGCGGGCAAGCCGCAATGTCCGCACAGCTGCGCCCCGACTCCGTGCCTCTGGCGTGGTCGGTGAGCCCTCTCCAGCGTGCTCCGTGCCAGCACGGTTGGGTCAGCACCACAGCTAGGGTTGGGGGATAAACGGGGCCACCGGCACTATCTCAGCGCGGATGGGGGGGAATCGTTGATGCTCAGGGTCGAGCAAGGGGAATGGCTGGCTGGCTGGCTTGGTCGCTTGTGAGAGTGAAGGTGGGTCGATTCCAATGACGCGACGAGCCCAGCGACCAGCGACGAGATGACACCACACTCCAACTCTCCAACCTCGACGACGACCTCCGTCTTCACTCGACCCGAACTGAACCTGCCGTCTTCACTCGACCCGAACTGAACTGCACTCGACCCAAACTGAATACCGCCGTCTGCCACCTCCCCCGAACTGAACTTGCCATCTGCAACCTTTTTCAGTCGCCTTGAGCTCGCGTCTTTATAGGCCGGAGGAGGAGCCTGTAATCAAATTTCAGGATCAAAACGCGATTGGAAGCGGGGCCACGCCACCCTCTGTTCAGCCATTGGCGTGGCAAAAAGGGGCGTGAGCCTCTTTTGATCCAAATTCTCTCTTGTAAAGAATCCACGTTCATCGCGCTTGGAGGCGGGGCCATACTGCCCGACGCTCGCCCATTGGACGGAGAAAAAGGGGGCGTGAACCCTTTTTGATCCGAATTTCTCCCTGAGAGGAACGCATTCGTACCCGTGGCTCGACGCGTTCGGCATCAATTACCGAACGGGCCCTGAACAGCACGACGTTTGGTGTTGACTGGTGGTGTGGTCGATGGTTGTATAAGGAGATAGGCGAAGGTGGTGGGGGGTTTTCTGTGGTGGTTTGGTGGTTGGCGGGCATCGTTTGGGAATGGCGGTGAAGCGATGTTTGTGGGATGGAGTTGTGAAGGTAAAGGTAGTGGCAGTTTGCGTTGTTGGTGGCTTAATGGTCCAAAATAACAATAGAGAAAGAAAAATGGCTAAATCAAAGCGTCACAGCCCGGATGAATCACACATATTCCCTCTTTCAAACGGGTTTGGGCTAACTACACATGAACTTACCGATATATCTCACCTGAGGACCCTTTATGGTGTAATGCGAATTTCCACAACCGTAACAATATGTTGGAACTTGGTTCTCAGTTTAAATATCTTTGTTGAATGGAGATGAAATGATAAACCTCTCTCGATGTTCTGCTCTGAGATCCTCCAGCCCCACATGTCATTTTGAGATTGTAGTCGATTATTTTTCCATTGATTAATTATTTGACATACATTAAATCTTTATAAACCCCTCGGTCTGTATGCTTTATTTACACTTGTCTTGGTTATCTCTCCAATAAGACCTTTTTGATATTTACCACATTCGTTCTGTTTTCCATTTAAATACCAGAGCTGTGATTTTTCTCCACTCTTCGGTTTGGTTATTGCTTGGTTCTGTCATTTATATACCAGTATAAAAAACAAAAAGGCATTTGTAGATTGTTAAAATGCCCCCAACCCAATTTTTTTATGTAAATCTTATCACGTATACTTATACTTATACTTACAAATACAACCCGTCACTTTGCTGATGGGAATATTCGGGGGTTGGGGAGGAATAAGAAGGAGGGGAGGGAGAGAGGAAGAGGAGGGAGAGAAGAAGAAGGAGGGGGGAGGAAGAAGGGGGGAGTGAGGAGGGGTGTGTGAACGAGGAAGGAGGAGGGAGAGAAGAGGGATGGGGGCTGGGGCAAGAGAGGGGAGTGAGGAGGGATATGGAAAGAGAAGGCAGCATGAGGGGAGGACAAGGGAATGCAGTGTGAGGGGAGGGTCCTTTTGGCGATAACCTCTGTCCAGGCAGGTATGGAGATAACCACCATCCAGCCATAACCACCCTCTGGATACATACGGAGATAACAACCATCCGGATATATGCAGAGATAACCACCAACCAGTGCATAACCACCGCCCGGGTACGTTCGGAGACAGACAGAGAGAGAGAGGTGTGGGAGGATGTTGCACTGTATTCGGAGGGGATGGAGTGAGGATGGGATAAAGAGAGAGGTGTGGGAGGATGTTGCACTGTATGAGGAGGCGATGGAGTGAGGACGGGATAAAGAGAGAGAGAGAGAGGTGTGGGGGTAGTGGGCATGGGGAGTTAGCAGAGAATATGTTCTGTTTTATGAACAATACACACACACACACATTGACATTTATTTGTATAGATTTCGTAACAAATACTTTATCTAATATGTTGTCATAAATATCGTAACACATGCATATCCATAATCTCTCTCTCTCTCTCTCTCTCTCTCTCTCTCTCTCTCTCTCTCTCTCTCTCTCTCTCTCTCTTTCTCTCTTTCTCTCTTTCTCTCTTTCTCTCTTTCTCTCTCTCTCTCTCTCTCTCTCTCTCTCTCTCTCTTCTCTCTTCTCTCTTTCTCTCTTTCTCTCTTTCTCTCTTTCTCTCTTTCTCTCTTTCTCTCTTTCTCTCTTTCTCTCTTTCTCTC
>NC_140965.1:420327-472827 GCF_056783735.1 Eptatretus burgeri
GCCTTCCCTTGCCCTCCCCTCACACTGCCTTCCCTTGCCCTCCCGTCGCATTGCCTTCCCTTGCCCTCTCATCACACTGCCTACCCTTGCCCTCCCCTCACACTGCCTTCCCTTGCCCTCCCCTCATACTGCCTTCCCTTGCCCTCCCCTTACACTGCCTTCCCTTTCCCTCCCCTCACACTGCCTTCCCTTGCCCTCCCCTCACACTGCCTTACCTTGCGCTTCCCTCACAATGCCTTCCCTTGCCCTCCTCTCACACTGCCTTACCTTGCCCTCCCCTCATGCTGCCTTCCTTTTCTGCACCCCTCCTTGCTACCCCCTCCTTCCTCACTCTCCCAACCCTCCTCACTCCCCCCTCCTTCCTCACTCTGCCACCCCTCCTTACTCCTCCTTCTTTCCTCGCTCCCCTACCCCACCTCGATCTTCCTCCCTACTCATTCCCCTTCCCTCTTCACTCCCCTTCCCTCCTCTCTCACTCTCTTCCCTCCACCCCCATCCTTAGTATTCCCATCAGTGATGTGATGGGTTGTATTTGCTCGTGTCTTAATATTTATATTAAGACACTTAATTACCTTCGCATTCTGCGAAAGGTTATGTTTTGGTCGGCGTGTATTTATTTATTTATTTATTTATTTATTTATTTGTAATCTTGTGATTCGTATAACTCAAAAAGTATTAAACCGAATTGCATGAAATTTGGTGGGATGATTGGTTATTAGCCAGGAAGCATTTGATTAGATTTTGGGATCGTTCGGGTCAAGGGTCAAGGTCACGAAAAGGTCAAAATCGTCTCTTTTACGATAACACGGTCAATTTTTATTCAATTTGCATGCAACTAACTCCAAAATGTTCATAATTCAACGCCTCATCTTGTGATATGCAATATGACACAATGACGCCCAATACTCTTGTTACCGGTTAGGGGTCAAAGGTCAGGGGGGTCACGACCTTGAAAAATATGCGGTTTTTGTCATAACGCGGTCAATTCTTGTCCGCTTTACATGAACCCAGCACGAAAATGTTCAGAATTTAATGCCCAATCTTGTGACACAATGACGTCATAACACATGTCACCGGTTGGGGTAAAATGTCGGGGGGGGGTCACGCCCTTGAAAAATATGCGGTTTTCGGCATAACTCAGTCAATTCTTATTCGATTTGCATGAATCCAGCATCAAATGAGATTACCTTCTCTTGTTGAAACGTTGTATTCACCGAGCTTGCGAATGAAGACTCGCCAAAACGACGTGAGTTGATTGTTGTTTAGTCTCTAGCCCCCGAAAGTCGAAACCCTAACAGCTTGGTCATGACATTATAGATATGTGGTTTGTGTCATAAGACCATTCATATGAAACCAGTTCCCCACACTCATTCCAAGAACAAAAAAAGTAGTGGCAGCGAAGGTATGTGCTCTATGAGTGCCCGTTCTAGTTTACGTTGTGTATTAATATTATATTATTAATTTTCGAAGATTATGGTCACTGACCCTGCGACGGTCCCACATTGAAGTTGCGTAAAATTTGGTCGACCAAAAGGTCAATTTGGGCCAAATTTTCTAAAATCGTCTTTTTTCATCTGATTGATTTTAAATTTGAAGAGCATTTGCATATCAGGTTACTGATCTCAAGCACCTATTATTTTTGAGGTCACCATAGGCCAAAAGGTCAACAAAGGCTGAATTTCTAAAATCTTCAATTTTAATCCGATTAACTTGAAATTTGAAAGCATTCGCATATCAGGTCGCTGAATTCAACCACCTATTAATTTTTAAGGTAAACGTTGGCCATAAGGGCAAAAGGCCAAATTTTCTAAAATCCTCAATTTTATTGCACAACTCTCCCTCTCAATTCCAACTCCATGTGTGTGCATGGCGGCATCGCCGGGCGCCGAAGACACCCCGGTGATATTGCACGCTGGAGGATTTCTAATTTATTTATTTGCCATGGAGGTGGTGTACTTTGAATGTACCGCAACTTGTTGTTTCTTTGATCACATTTTTCTTTACCCCCCCACCCCCCATAACCTTTATCACATGTATAAGCACTATCCTTTGAAAAATAGTATTTATAAACATAAGCCTTTGCTCGCAATCCGACAAATTCACTCATAATTGAACCACCCACCTCATCTTTAAACTTTACAATCACTTTTTCATTTTCTGTGGAGAACAGATGACTACTCGGTTTGTAATTGCTTGTATGATAAATATTATTGTCTTTTTTTATTTTTTTTGGATACCTTGTCGAGGCTCGTATGAGAGCTAACACACAACGCACATCAAGGGGGGGCATGAGACAGGAGGGGAGGGAGTGGGAAAGACAAAACGGTGGGGAACAGAGACATTAGGAGACCTGTGGAAGGGAGAGGGATGGGACGGGGAACATGGGGAATATAAGATGGACATTACAGGGACTTTCAGGAAGGAGAGCAGGGAATTTGAAGGTGGTGGGCTTGGGTGGATTATCGGGGGTAGAAAAGATCGAGGATTTGGATGGGGGATGATAAGAGGTGGTGGTGAACAGCTGTTTTGAAGGCCTGGAGGGAAGAATGAGAATGAATAGAGTGAGGGAGTTTATTCCAAAGGCGGGAAAAAAGAGGAATGAAAGAGTGAAGGTGAGCAGTGATTCGTGATTTTGGTAGTTTTACCAGAAGGGGGTTGTTGGTGGACCTTGAGCGCCCTGCAGAAATGTGGTGGGGACAAATCGCAGAGAGAGCAGGGGGGGGGGGGCGAGGCTGGAGAGGAGACGGCAGAAGACAGAAAGACCACCGACCAACCTGCGGTGATTGAGTGAGAGGCCCAAAGACTCAGCCTCATTGCGGGAGATGCCAATGATCCGAAATGCCTTGGTTTCTACAGCGTGAAGCCGAGAAAGGTGGGAGGCAGGAGCACCAGCCGAGAGGGGAGAGCAGTGCTCCAGCAGGCTGCGGACAAAAGCTTTGTAAGTCGTCAGGAGCTCAGGTGGGCCGAGGAAGGACTTTGCACGACGGAGGATTCCCAGTCGCCGACTGGCTTTGGAGATGAGGTTTGAAATGTGGCTTTCCCAGGAAAGGTCATGACAGATAGTGAGATCCAGAAGCTTGAAAGAAAAGACTTCTTCCAGTGGATTGTTGAGAAAGTGGATGGGGGGGAGGTTTCTGAACGGTCCTTTCGAAGAGACATAGTGAGAGTGTGAGATTTGTCCGGATTGAAAGACATGTTCCACTTGTTGGACCAGTTTGTGATTTTATCCAGATCAGCAGTGAGCGAAGAAGCTGCTGCTTGCCGGTCTGAGGGATGACCGGTGGTACGGCAGAGGGTGGATTCATCAGCAAAGAGATACAGAGGATTTTCCAGAGTCGGAGAGATCATCGATGAAAACCAGAAAAAGAACAGGGCCCAGAACGCTACCTTGAGGAACTCCAGCCTGGACAGGAAGGGGGGGGATGAAAGAACTCCATTTAGGGCCACACGGTGACTGCGACAGGAGAGGAAGTCTGCGAGCCATGAGTGGAGATTGCCTTGGATACCATAGGAAGAGAGTTTGGTGAGCATGGCAGGGTGCCAGACTGTGTCAAAAGCACGTGATATATCCAGGGATACGGCTCTGATTTCCCGTCTGGCATTGAGGGCGTCCATCCATTGTTGGGAGAGCATAAGCAGCATATCCAGGGTAGAGTGACCTGGTCTGAAACCAAATTGATGATCAGAAATCAAGCAATTGGAGCAGAGGAAGGATTTGATGTCTGAAGCGATGATGGATTCCATAACCTTGCCGATGATTGGGAGAAGGCTGATTGGTCTGTAGTTGCAGGGATCTGTTTTTTCACCTTTTTTGTGCAGGGCAGTGATGTTTGCTGATTTCCAAGCAGATGGCAGATGGCCTTGAGCAAATGAGAGGGTGAATAGAACAGAGAGAGGGTGAGCAAGAGCAGAAGAGCAGGCTTTGAGGACACGTGGGCTGACGTCGTCTGGACCGGTTGCAGAATCTGAGTCGAGGTTTGACATTAAACTCTCCACCTTGTCAGGAGAAAAGGACACAGAGTCCAGGGTCAGTTGGGTGCGACTGGCTAACGTGGGTAGAGAAAGTGATGGGTTTTGGACACAAGATTTAGCTGCAAACACTGAGTTTAGGCATTCAGCTTTGTCACGTGCGGTATCAGCAGTGCTGCCATTTGAGGTAAAGGAGGGGTTGTAGGGGAAACATACACCAGAAACAGATTTCATTAGATGCCACCAGGATTTTGAGGAGGGAGAGAGGTTTGAGAGTTCAGACTTGAGAAGAGAAAGATGTTGTTTTCTGGCTCTCCTGAGGGTAGATACACACTTGTTCCGAGCTTTCTGGAAGGAACTGAGATTGCCCTCAGTTGGGTTTGCTTTCCATGAGGCAAAGGCAAGTTGTTTCAGGACAACTGCCTCACCACAAGCTTCAGTGAACCAAGGGCGGGAGGAAGGGTAGGACAACTGAAGACGAGAGGGGATAAATCTGTGCATGAGGGAGAGCAAGTTTCTTTGAAAGAATTCCCAGGATGAGTTGATGTTGGAGAAAGTAGTGATAGGAGACCAGTCTATAAGTTTGATGGCTGCTTGGAGACCCTGCCAGTTGGCTTGAGTGAAATGTCAGACTCGACGGCGGTGAGGTGGTTCTCTGATAATAGCCAGAGAGATGTCCATTTTGACAAGGACGTGGTCAGAAGAACCAATTGGATCGGAGGAAGAGCAGCAGATATTGTCAGGGAAATTTGTCAAAATGAGATCCAGAAGAGATGGAGTACCACTGGTTGAGATCCGGGTCGGGAAGTTGACCGATTGAGTCGCAGAAAGTTTTTGCTGAAGTGCCATGACAGGTGAGAGAGGTACCCACACCGAGCCAACTGGCATGATGACAATTGAAGTCGCCACATATGAGGAAGAGAGAGTTTGGATGAGAGGATAGAAGTTGGTCTATGTTTTCAGATAGTGAGGTGTAGATGGAGTCATCACTGTTAGGTGGACGGTACAGTACACATATAAACATGAGGTGGGAGTGGAGGGGAAGGCGTAGCCAGAGGTATTCCTGGGGGTGTCGGGGAGTGAGGGCAGTGCATGGAGAGTGAGCAACAGAGTCTTTGATTAAGAGAGCAACTCCTCCTCCAGGGCGAGGCTCAGGTCTGTCAAACCGGAGGAGGGAGTAACCAGGGAGAGATACTTGGGAGTCAGACACGTCTTGGAGGCGGAAAGTTTCTGTTAGGCAGATTATGTCTGGTTTGTAAGGGGCAACCTGTATGGAAAGATCTGAAAGGTTTGAGCGAAGGCCCCGGATATTTGAGGTCCATACTTTTAATGAAGAATTAGGGGAGGAGGCTTTGGGTGCAGGGGGTGGGGGGGGAGGGGAGAGTAGGACAAGGGACGAAGGAGGGGGGAGGTAAGGAGTGTTGTTGAAAGAGTGTGGGGGATTGCAGAATAGCTAGGGGAGGGGGCCGAATGAGGAGGAGAAAACGCTCTGTGCCGCTGGGGGAGAGGGGGGACAAGAGAGGGGGAAGAAGGCAGTTGAGGATTTGAGGAAGTGGAGTGAATAGTTGGAGGTGAGAGGGCAGTGGAAGGAGGCAGTTTTGTGGATAGGAGAGGGGCAACTTTGGGAAGGATGAGCTCGGGGGATGAATGGTGGGAGAAAGGTAAGGGGGGAGTTTTTGAGAGAGAGGCTTGGAGGGAGAAGAGTGGGATGGTTGCTTTGAGAGTGAGGGGTGAGAGGAGTGAGTTGGCACTGAAGTTGGAAAAAAGAATGGTTGATGGAAAGTGAACATTCATAGCAAACTGGGGTTTTTATAAGTTTGAGGTCAGTTATGCGATTAAACACATTTCTTGAGGGATGCAATAAAGGTGAATTCAGAGAATGGAGAGAAGAAACGCTGTAACAGTTGGATTTTTTAGGCAAGGTATGAAGGAAAGGTCGAATTGAGAGCAGTCTGTTTAAATAGTAGAAGAGTAATGCATTCTGATACAGTAAAGAGTACCACATGTGTGAAAGAGGAAGATGAAGCATTATAAGAGATACTTTTTGTTATTATTATTAATGTTTGAGAGAGTTTTCAACAGATTATGTCATGGAAGTGTTGTAGAAAAAAATCGAGGAAGAAGAGGAAGAAGAAGATGAGATGAAGAAGAAGAAGAATCGGAGAAAGGTTGTGTTTTTTTTTTGTTTTTGTTTTTTATTTAAGATAAGAAATAGAGTGATTATATGGGAGGGATGGGGGACGTTAAGAAAGTGGGAAAGATAGCAATTGAAGATAATGGGGAGAAAAAACAAATAAACATGATCGTACACCAAGGGGAACAAGGTTTTTAAGAGGCCTCAAGGGAACAAAGAGGCCTCAAGCCTCAAGTATAGGCCTCAAGCACCCAGTAAGACAAGTTCGACGAAAACTCACAAAATAGCACGATTTTTGAAACAAAACCGAACTTGGAACACTCAGCAACATGTCGGTGAGAAAATAGACATAAAACGGGACAGATAACGACTGGAAACTTAACTTTGAGATCGTCAGCAGGGAGCCCCCAAGACGACCTGCCAACGCTCCAAACCCAGAACCAGAAGTGACATATCCTCTTGTAACATATCCTCATAAACATCTTCCATATTGATTTTCAAAATAAAGCTGTCTGTGTCCATTTAAAATAGATCAACTCCTTTCTTGTATTTCTTCTTTAGGTTGTTGCCGAAGTAGTCATACATTCTTCAATCCCACTCTTCCCTCTAGCTCTTCAAAACAGCTGTTCACCACCATCTCTTATCTCCCCCCATCCAAAACCACAATCTTTTTTACCTCTGCTAATCCACCCTAAACCCACCTCCTTCAAATTCCCTGCTTTCCTTCCTGAAAGTCCTGAGAGAGAGAGAGAGAGAGAGAGAGGAGGGAGGGGAGAGAGAGAGAGAGAGAGAGAGAGAGAGAGAGAGAGAGAGAGAGAGAGTGAGAGAGGAGAGGGGAGAGAGAGAGAGAGGAGAGGAGAGAGAAGGCTGGATGCCTGAACTCGGTGTTTGCATCTAAATCGTGTGTCCAAAACCCATCGCTTTCTGTACCCACGTTAGCCAGTCGCACCCAACTGACCCTGGACTCTGTGTCCTTTTCTCCTGACAAGGTGGAGAGTTTACTGTCAAACCTCGACTCAGATTCTGCAACCGGTCCAGACGACGTCAGCCCACGTGTCCTCAAAGCCTGCTCCTCTGCTCTTGCTCACCCTCTCCCTGTTCTATCCACCCTCTCATTTGCCAAAGGTCATCTGCAATCTGCTTGGAAATCAGCAAACATTTCTGCTCTGCATAAAAAAGGTGCAAAAACAGATCCCTGCAACTACAGACCAATCAGCCTTCTCCCAATCATCAGCAAGGTTATAGAATCCATCATCGCTTCACACATTAAATCCTTCCTCTTCTCCAATGGCTTCATTTCTGATCATCAATTTCGTTTCAGACCAAGTCACTCTACGCTAGATATGCTGCTTCTGCTCTCCCAACAATGGATGGAGGTCCTCAATGCCAGACATGAAATCAGAGCCATATCCCTCGACATATCGCATGCTTTTGACACAGTCTAGCACCCTGCCCTGCTCACCAAACTCTCTTCCTATGGTATCCAAGGCCATCTCCACTCATGGTTCATATATTTCCTCCCCTGTCGCAGTCAATGTGTCCCCCTTAATGGAGTTCTTTCATCCCCCCTTCCTGTCCAGGCTGGAGTTCCTCAAGGCAGCGTTCTGGGCCCTGTTCCTTTTCTGGTTTTCATCAATGATCTCTCCGACTCCCTGGAAAATCCTTCTTATCTCTTTGCAGTACCATCTGTCATCCCTCAGACCGGCAAGCAGCAGCTTCTTCGCTCTCTGCAGATTTGGGTAAAATCACAAACTGGTCCAACATGTTGAACATGTCTTTCAATCCTGACAAATCTCATACCTTCACTACGTCTCTCCGAAAGGACCGCTTGGAACCCCCCCCCTCCCCATCTACTTTCTCAACAATCCTCTGGAATAAGTCCTTTTTTCAAGCTTCTGGTCTCATAATCTGCCATGATCTTTCCTGGGAAAGCCACATTTCCAACCTGGCCTCCAAAGCCAGTCACCGATTGGGAATCCTCCGTCATGCAACGTCCTTCCTTGGCCCACCTGAGCTCCTGACCACATACAAAGCTTTCGTCCGCAGCATGATGGAGTACTTCTTTCCCCTTTGGGCTGTTGTTCCTGCCTCTCACCTTTTCGGCTTCACGCTGTGGAAACCAAGGCATTTAGGATCATTAGTATCTCCTGCGATGAGGCCAAGTCTTCGGGCCTCTCATTCTCTCACCGCAGGCAGGTCGGTGGTCTTTCTGTCTTCTACCATCTCCTCTCTGGTCAAGCCCCCCCGCCCCATGCTCTGTCTGCGATTTGTCCCCACCATATTTCCACAGGGCGTTCAAGGTCCGCCAACAACCCCCTTCTGGTAAAACTACCAAAATCACGAATCACTGCTCACCTTCACTCTTTCATTCCTCTTTTTCCCCACCTTTGGAATAAACTCCCTCACTCTGTTCAATCCCATTCTTCCCTCCATGCCTTCAAAACAGCTGTTCATCTCCACCTCTTATCATCCGCCATCCAAATCCTCGATCTTTTCTACCCCCGTGAATCCACCCCACACCCACCTCCTTCAAATTCCCTGCTTTCCTTCCTGAAAGTCCCTGTAATATCCATCTTGTATACACCGTGTTCCTCGCCCCATCCCTCTCCCTTCCACAGATCTCCAATGTCTCTGTTCCCCACTGTTTTGTCATTCCCACTCCTGCCCCTCTTGTCTCCTGCCCCTCTTGTCTCATGCCCCCCTTGCTGTGTGTTGTGTGTTCGCTCCCATACGAGCCTCAACAAGGTATACAAAAAAAAAAAATCACCCTGCGTGTGAAACACCGGAATGATCGTTTATGGCTTTGTCGAGATTGGAACCCAGACAGACAGCTTCGAGGAAGTGTGCCTACCTCTCAGCTATCCTGCCATGTTGTGGCGATTCATTGTTTTCTAACAATTGAAAACATTTTTTACTCGTTGTAATCATCTAATTTATTTTGCTTTCTAACTCCGGAGATGTCCTCACGGAGAAGTGCGCTGCAGTAACTCCATCAAAGCTTGCAGATATCGAAGCTTGAAGAGAGCTTCAAGCAAGCATGCCAACCACATGGTTGAAGAAACTTTTAAAAACAAAATGTTTAATATTTTGATATGTATCTATCTATGACAAAGTGACCGGTCCTATTATGAAAGATCATAGAAAAAGGGGAAACGTCAAAATATAATTGCACATTTTCAGCAACGAGCCACTGCCCGAGGGACCGTACGACAATGCGGGGCCAAACACAGGCAAGTTGGGCCTGAACTTTGTTCAAGTCGATGGATGTATTCGGTGACGGTGTGAATACTTTTGCCGTGTACAACCATGGCATGGAAATGAACAACCAAGCATCTTGTTTAGCACTCACCAAGTGCTCACTCAAGCAAACACTCCAACAAAACGGTTGATAAGGAACAGCAGGTTTGGCAAGCGATTAGCAATCGCCAATCGGTCATATAAACACCATGTACCTGGACACACCCGGAATATCAAGCAATATCCAAATTAGACAAAATAATGAGCCCTTTGTTAGCAGTCAGAACTGCTGCTGAATTTAATTATGAAGTTTAAATTTTGAAATTCAGCTCAGATTAAGAGATTAGAGAGGTTATTGCATGTGTGGAAATGAAATAAGGCCACAAACGCTGGTATATGTGGCAGTTTTAGCATTTAATTGCATTCCCTCAAGCAATTCGTAGTCATGATGGATGATGAGGCATTTGATGATATGAGTGAGGAAAGTGAAAAAAAATTTTTTTTTAACTTTATCGTGAAGAAACCATTGTGGCCTGTTCCAAGTCAGGGCATTGATGAGCAGGCCACAGACAATGGCAAATTAAGACCCCAGTGTGGGACAGAAAGGTGACCAATGATGAGCCTTGATGAAGGATAATTAAATTAGGAAATTATTTATCTTCAAAAGGGGTTGTTTAAATGAACCCAAACACTCAATTTTCATTCATGCGCTACCTTGGAGTTCCCTTTGGGTGCATGCAATGTTTGGGGCCTCTAGGTTTCATGGTTTTGGAGTTATGGATGAGATGTATGGACTGACTGACACACACTGACATTTATTGGTGGAGATGGACAGATGCTGAAAAACAATGGTGAAGGGGTGGGAGTTTTATTTTTTGAATCACCAATCTATTTTTGAATTGGAAAGAGCAGTGAAGAGTAGATTTGAGGCTCATTAGGAATCATCTCTATTTTCACAGAAAACGATGATTAAAAATACACAAACTAGATGGTGTTCATTGAATACTTACCCAACGCAGTCCTGAGAAGGACTTGGTGTGAGTCATCTCTTCTGGTGGCAAATTCATAATTAAAGACATAGGGACAATACCCCTGGGTGCTCACCTTGTAGCAGCTGGATTAGAAAACCAGGGAACCACTAGTACGCATGGATGATGCACAAAATATGCAACGGAGAAGAAAGTAAATACCTTTGGATTTTTTTTTAATGCCGTGAAATAACTTTAGTACATCACGGGTGATAAAGGTTGTGGTCAAGTTTCATCAAAATTGTGTTTGTGGTTTCAGAGAAGAAAGCAAGTACATATTTTGGGGAGCAATCCCTGTGTAGAACTCCTTCAACTTCAAATTTTTCAGTGGTGTGAACAAGAACCCTTACACCCCTTAGACCCTGATTTTTCTAATGTCATGAACATACTTTCGTACATCATGGGTGATGAAGGCTGTGGTCAAGTTTCATTGAAATTGTTTATTTAGTTTCGGAGAAGATCCCCCCCCATTAGACCCCGATTTTTCTAATATCATGAACAAACTTTGGTACATCATGGGTGATGAAGGTTGTGGTAAAGTTTCATCGAAATCATATGTGTAGTTTCAGAAAACAAGTTTCAAGATGGACGGACAGACGGACGGACGACGTGCCATCCCATAAGCTCCCCAAAACTGCGTTCCATGTGAGCTAAAAATAAATTGTATCTAAATGACAAATTCCATTCACCGTCAAGGAAGTGGGCCGTGATGGTGATGAAATGCGCGAGTTTGACAAGATGTCCAGATGTCTGTTGTGAGGGCACTGGAAGTAGCAAGGTCAATCATCCTGGTAAGCTTTGCCCTGGTTTCTTGATTCACTTGAGGAAGTATCATTCACATGAATTGTGTGAGGACTTGTGAGGTCATATTTTCAGTTTAAAGCCCTTGCAAAGTCTTTGAAGCCAGAGTGTTCAACAACAGATACAGGCTGCATGTCTCAAACGATCATATCTATCAGCATTTGTTCAAAGTGATATTGTCTCGGGGAATCGGTGCCGTACTTGGACATTTTACAAAAAGTGCTTTCAATCATCGAGTGCGAAAGTGAACTTGTTGCTGTTGCAGACTTTGGTTTCTTTGAATCTGAAATATCAACCGTCACTCAAAGGTACTCTCTCTGGTGTTTGGTTTTCAAATATTTTCGCATATTGAACGTATTACAGTGATGAGCAATGTATATTGAACAAAGTGAGCATGTAACTTTTGACCTTCCCAAAATATGTTTAGTTTCAGAGACTGATTTAACCTTCCCAAAATAGTCCCAACCTTCCCAAAATAGTTCTTTACCCTTCCAATAATAGTTCCAAACTGCACTTCTGGACCTTTTAAATGATGTGTTGTCAAAACATTAATACTCAAATACCTATCACTTATCAGTGGATGTATTGCTTACCTGTCGGTCAGCAAAGAAATCAGCACACTTACCGAGCCAACTGTAAGTGGCTTGCTGTTCATTTAAAAGGAACACGCCCTTGGAGTTTGCAAGTCACTTGCTTTTGCTGACAATATTGCAAAAGGGATGCCCCAAGGACATGTTCCTTTTACGTTAATACATTACCAGGCCACTTGTAACCGCAACATGCCCAACAGGTATGAAACAAAAAAAATCACCCCCCAAAAATTGTTTATTCCTCGGAAGTAGGAAGTGTATCAGAATACGCATGCTCCAGATGTGGGTATGTACTCATTATGCGTGCACACACATGTACCCAATAAATGAAAGTGTCACTTCTGCTTGAGCTGAGCCTGTGGAGTCATCAACGTTGTTACGGGCTGTCAGAAATTTGAACCAAATTCTGTGATGGAAGTCCTGAAGCCTCCTGGACTGATTAATTTTAAGGCGTTGAATGCTGCCGATGCATGGGACAAGTGGGCTGCACAATTTTCGAATTACTTCAAGGCCGCCAAACTCAAGAAGAAAGACACTGATGTGAAAATCGTTACCGGCCCCTGAAGCTGACCGAGAAGTCCTCCTTCCTGTGTACATTCAACATATCCTGGGGCAGGATGAGATTCTGCTGCATGCTTTTCGTCATACTATCAGCCAGTGGAATTATGCATTAGAGGAACCAGGAAGCCTTCGTCGACATTTCTGGTGTGCAGGTCATCGCCGATGACATGATCATTGCTGCTGAGACTGTGGCAGAGCATGATCAAATCCTGCACAAGGTCTTGCAGAGAGCTCGCCAACAACATGTGAAGTTTGACAGGACCAAGGTACAGCTCCGAGTGCCCAAAGTGCTGTGCATGGGCAACATCATCAGTCGTCGGGACTGACTCCAGGTAAAATCCAAGGTCCAAACGATTGCTGACATGCCGACACCAGAAGACAGACCAGCAGTCTTCAGCACCTGTTGGGTATGGTCAAATACCTAGTACAGTATTTACCAAACGAGTCGGAGATAATGGCACCACTCCGTGCACTGCTCAAGAAGGGCACACACAAAGTCTCAACAAAGTCAAAGCGGCACTGGCAACATAAGCCCTTCTGAGATACTATGACGTCTCCAAGCCGGTGACAGTCCAAGCAGATACGGGCAAGAGTGGGCTTGGGTCTACTCCAGGAGGGACGGCCTGTTCACTTTGCATCAAGGTCCATGATGGACACTGAAAATAACTATGCGCAGGTCGAAAAGGAACTGTTGGTAGTCTCCGATGTGTGCCACAAGTTCCACCAGTACATGTACGAGAAGCTTGTGAATGTGCAGATGGATCAGTAACCATGAGAGGCAATTTTCAAGAAACCTCTGAGCATGTGAATGCTCTTGAGACTCCCGGAATATGAGCTAGATGTGAAGTATTTCCTGGGAATGTACATGTAAGTATGTGGCCGACAGGCTGAGTCATGCATACTTATCTGGTGATTGAGCAGACATCCAGATGGAAAAGGACAAAGAAGACATGGTTCACTGCCTGTATGCCAGTGAGTGTCATGAGGCAAGAACAGATCTGAGCTGGAGCAGCTGAGGACCCTGACCTCCATATGGGAAGGCCAATTGGAAGCACAGTGCTCTTAGTGCAGTGGTTCAGGGGCCAAATTTTTGTCATACCTTGCACAACTTTAGAACAAGACAAAATAGGTATCATTTTGTTCCTTAGGATGTCTGCTTAAGGAAAAGTGATGTTGTACTCGTGAAATCTCCTGCTGACATGGCATATTAACCCCTTGCATCCGGAAACATTGAAAATATGGGAATAGAAAAAAATCTCCTGTTGGTTGATTATTCTTGCAAGTTGCAAAAGTGGTGGAGATCGAGGACAACACTGTCACCACTATCGTCACCCACATTCTTGTTAGTTATGAAAACGTTTGAGAATAAAAGTTATGGCTTTTAAATGCTTATGACTTCAGTCGATAGGAGTTTTTTAAGTGGATAATTTTGCACACATTTGAATGGGTGGCCATTTTTCCCCCATGCTATCCCTAAATATGGAGTACAATTGTACTCCATAATAGATTGAAGTATCTCTTGGATATTTCTATTTCATTTTTTTTTGTTTTATTTGACTCGTTAGTAGTGGGCTGTGCTGCCTTTCAATAGGTAGTGTAGTTTGAACCGTATCCTACATTGTTCTTAGGTAATTAAACATAGAGCCAATACGCCTAGGCGCTCACCGAGTAGTGGCTGAATAAGAAACCAAGGAACCACTGGTATGCATGGATGACCCACAAAATATGCAATGGAGAAGAAAGTAAATACCGATGGAATTTTTTTTCAATGGCATGAACAAATTTTGGTGCATCACGGGTGATGAAGGTTGTGGTCGAGTTTCATCGGAATTGTGTGTGGTTTCTGAGAAGAAAACATACACCTATTTTGGGGTGAATCTCCCCCCCCCCCGCCGCCCCGGACACTCCCTTTTGACCTCAATTTTTTTAATGGCGTGAACAAACTTTAGTACGTTATGGGTGATGAAGGTTGCGGTCAAGTTTTATTGAAATTACGTGTGTGGTTTCGGAGAAGAACGCAAATACATATTTTGAGGGGCACCCCCGTTGCACCCACTTAGATCCCGATTTTTGGAATGTTATGAACAAACTTTGGTACACTATTGTTGAGGAAGGTTGTGGTCAAGTTTCATCAGAATTGTGGAGTACAATTGTACTCCATAATAGATTGAAGTATCTCTTGGATATTTCTATTTCATTTTTTTTTTGTTTTATTTGACTCGTTAGTAGTGGGCTGTGCTGCCTTTCAATAGGTAGTGTAGTTTGAACCGTATCCTACATTGTTCTTAGGTAATTAAACATAGAGCCAATACGCCTAGGCGCTCACCGAGTAGTGGCTGAATAAGAAACCAAGGAACCACTGGTATGCATGGATGACCCACAAAATATGCAATGGAGAAGAAAGTAAATACCGATGGAATTTTTTTTCAATGGCATGAACAAATTTTGGTGCATCACGGGTGATGAAGGTTGTGGTCGAGTTTCATCGGAATTGTGTGTGGTTTCTGAGAAGAAAACATACACCTATTTTGGGGTGAATCTCCCCCCCCCCCCGCCGCCCCGGACACTCCCTTTTGACCTCAATTTTTTTAATGGCGTGAACAAACTTTAGTACGTTATGGGTGATGAAGGTTGCGGTCAAGTTTTATTGAAATTACGTGTGTGGTTTCGGAGAAGAACGCAAATACATATTTTGAGGGGCACCCCCGTTGCACCCACTTAGATCCCGATTTTTGGAATGTTATGAACAAACTTTGGTACACTATTGTTGAGGAAGGTTGTGGTCAAGTTTCATCAGAATTGTTTGTCTCTGAGAAGAAAGCAAATATCTATTTAGGTGGCAACCCCCCTCCCCCCCCCCCGCATGAACTCCCTCCGTAGACCCGCTCATTCCCTGTTTTTTTCTAATGTCATGAACAAACTTTAGTATGCCACGGATTATGAAGGTTGTGGTTGTTTCATCAGAATTGCATGTGTAGTTGCTGAGAAGAAAGCAAACATGTATTTTTGCGGGAAAACCCCATGGACCCCTTTCAAGCCCGATTATTATTATTATTATTATTATTATTATTATTATTATTATTATTATATATATATTTTTAATGCCAGGAACAAACTTTACGAAAATACACGGTAATGAACGTTGTGGTAAAGTTTCATCAAAATCGTATGTGTAGTTTCAGAGAAGAAGTTGAAAGTATTTGTGGACGGACGGACGGATGACGCACCATCCCATAAGCTCCCTGGAGCTAAAAATGAACCACATAGCGTTGATTGTTTTCAACTGCATGGCAGGCAAGCACATGAATCCGTCTTTACTCTCGATATGCATATGAAGATTGGTTGTTTCGACTTGTTTCCTCATTACTGAATCTGTCGGTTTACTGCATGTACCACTGTTTAATGGAGAATGCCTGAAGGGTAGTTTGAAAAACAGAAAGCGGGGGATGTTTTTTGTGTAACTCATCGGGATGATTGATCAAAAGGATATTTTGGTTTGCATTGTTTTCTCCTTGGTTTGAACTCCCGGACAGCAAATCTATTCAACTCAAACAAGCAGGTTAATAGTTGGTCAGACGGAGATGTAAATCTGTCTGTGCCATATCTGTTTTGGTTGAGGAAGTTTGTGATTCCACGATATCTGTTGAAAGGTGAATATGTTTTTGTACTGATATGCTGGCCAAAGTCTCTTGTCTTTGTCTTTTCAGGTACCAATGGTGCTGTGTCCCCTGCAGGGCTTATAGCAAGTGCTTGTGGAGGGCTTACTGTGGGACTTGCATTTTTTATTGGCACTAACGCCTTGGCACCTGGTCTGGAGGCAGCTCCCCCACAATGGCCCCTGATACTGTACGGAGCTCTCGCTGGCTTTTTTGGATCCATCATAGACTCATTCCTTGGAGCTACCTTACAGTATTCAGGTCAGAGTTTGTGAGTAACATCTCCAGCAATCGGTCTTCCCTTTTTAATGCCGATTTTATGTGCCAAGAGGTAACAAGTTGATGACACAGATGGAATAGTAGTGATAATTCAGAATCTAAAGGCCCAGTCACACCTTGACGTTTTAGCCAGCGATGGCAACGTATTAAAATTTATGTAAAACGCTGGCTTACGTTGAACTTTTGATGTTTTTTTTTTAAAGATTCGGACGTATTCATAGCGACTTGGTCTTGTGTATAACGCATTAGTAACGGACACAGAACGTTTCGTTGTGTTATAGATAACTTATACCAACGAATGCTGAACCTGTTGTCGGCCTACACAACCTATGCCCAACGATAGTATAACTTAGGCATAGCGCGTGGCACGCATCGCCGACGATGTCGTGACGTAGCCGATTAAAAGGCTGACGCACAACGATTCGAATCATAACTGCCGTAGAAATGGAAGTGTCAACATCGCAGTCACACCTTGGCGATCTTGTCAGCGTATGCCGACCTAAGAAAAATGTGTCTAAAACGTTGGGGCACGTCAAATACGGTATGAGTAAGTTTGGTATACGTGAGTAGAACGCTAAAGTACGCTATCATACATCGTAGTAAGTAGAGTACGTCAAGAAATTTTAAACATGTTCAAAACTTTACGACATACTTGGCGTATGACACACGTTCCGCATGCGATGGGGATAAGTTGTACACACGATATGCGGACGCTTACACACGTCCACAAAGGCTACTTATAAGCTACTCATAAGTCGAAACACGTCGAGGTAATGTCTTTTTTACGCGGAACTTATTTCTAACTTATATTTGACGTGCTTTGAACCAATTCTTTACATAGTCCCAACACACATTGACGTATGTAGACGTATTCCAATGACGTCTTCCGATCGACAAAAAAAATAAATGAACGTGTTTCTAACTTACAACTGCCATATAAAGACGTGTTCTCAGCGATTTTGGGAATTGGTATATAAAAATGGTGTTCATAAAAGGGGAACCCAACAGTGTTTTCGAGTCCTTTTTTGAGTCGATGTCCATGTCAGCAGTAACAGTATCAGTATCAGTATTAGTATTAGTAGTAGTTTGTTCATGTTGGCAGTAGTAGGTGAGTGTGAGGGCGAGGGTGTGGGTTATGATGGATCCTCCTTGCGTCCACGTGTCCACGGGTAGGAGACATCTTTGCACCATTGTTCGAAGTTCTTTGCGGCTAATTTTTTATGGGGCATTTTCAACAATGAGCTATGGCTTGTTTTTACGATTTAGGTCTATTCATAACGGGTTGAACAAATGCACAATGAACTAATAATGTGCATAGAGCGCTTCGATAACTTATAGATACGGTATACCAACGAATAATTATCGTGTAGCCGGCGTTCACAAACTATGCCCAACGATAGCCTAACTTATCCATATCGTGCGGCAGTTTATCTTTGCCGGTGACGTGGGGTTTGCTACTCATAGGCTGCCACTCAACGATTTAAATGGCTGCATCTCCACTATTGAAAGTAGACGCTTGCGTTCAACAATTGGATTTTTTTTTTACACTCAACGACTTTTAAACGGTACTACTCAGCTATTTTCATTGTTTACAATGAACGATTTAAATTGCTGTCACTCGCCTTTGTTTTTTGACGCTGGCGCTCGGAAATTTTAATCGTTTCGATTGAACGTGCTAAATCGCTCAAACTCCACTATTGAAAGTAGACGCTTGCGCTCAACAATTGGATTTTTTTACACTCAACGACTTTTAAACGGTACCACTCAACTATTTTCATTGTTTACAATGAACGATTTAAATTGCTGTCACTCGCCTTTGTTTTTTGACGCTGGGGTTTGGAAATTTGAAGCGTTTCTTCTGAATGTGTTAAAACGCTCAAACTCGACTATTTTAAATAGACGCTGCCGATGGACAATTGGAATCATGGCCAAGCTAGACATCGAAGTGTGAACATCCTCGTCATGCCGAAGAAAAGTTTGAAGAATGCTGCAAATAAGTGTCCTGGCCGTGGCCGTGGACGCTGACGCAAGGACGATCCATTATACCGATGTCTTTCAGCCTATGAGTAACTTAAAAGTAACGTCTGTCGACATGTGGCAATGATCGCGTAACGTGCCAACAACACGTTAATCATCGGTTAGAAATAAGTTTCGGGTATGCTAAACATTACCTCGGCGTGTCTCAACTTATGATTAACTTACAAGTAGCATGTGTTGACGTCTGTCAACGATCGCAGACCGTGCATACAACTTGTGGCCAGCGTAGCGGAACGTGTGAGTCATACGCCGGCATACGTCATGAAATTTCAAGCATGCAAAAATTTGAGGACAACCGAAAAGTACAACGTTTAAAGCCAGCGTACAACGACGTATGGCAGTGTTTTTCAGCGTGCTCTCAATGTTATCAAAACTTGCCCATAACGTATTCAACGTGTGCCAGCGTTTTAGAAAAAAATTTCAAAAATCGGCATACGTTGGCTCAAACGTCAAGGTGTGACTGGGCCTTAAATAGTTTCCGTTCAAGGTTCATCAGGTCACAGGTCATTTCACATTGAGTAATGGTCCTTAATTGACTCTGTCAATGAAAACTGCCATTTGTTGGCCAAGGAGGTAATTGAAACCCGTGTGCAGTGTCAAATTCATTTTCATGATCAAACTCCATCTTCTCACAAACTGTGACTTTGTTATTTGGTCAGGGCACTCGTACACAAATGTCTACTCCTTTCTAAAAATAATACAAGTGATAAAAACTTTTTTTTTTTTAATGAAAAAGGATGAAGGGATGTTCCTCCAAAAAGATGTAAACAAGGTGGGGATGGTCACAGGAAATGATCATGTGAAACCATCCCTACATCTTTATTCTTTGAATAATAGTTGTGTGTGTGTGTGTGTGTGTGTGTGTGTGTGTGTGTGTGTGTGTGTGTGTGTGTGCGTGTGTGCGTGCGTGCGTGCGTGCGTGTGTGCATGCGTGCGTGCGTGCGTGCGTGCGTGCGCGCGCGCGCTTCAAAGTATAGAAACTTAACTCCATCCTTCATCACCCATGATGTACCAAAGATTGTTCATGGCATTAAAAAAAATTGGGTCGAAGGGGATCTACAGGGTGGGTTGCCTCCCAAAAGAGGTATTTGCTTTCTTTTCAGAAACTACACACAATTCCGATGAAACTTGACCACCACCTTCATCACCCGTGATGTACTAAAGTTTGTTCTCCTCTCTCTCATCTATCCTCTTCGGGCCAAGTGGCCTATAAGGCTGCACCAAAGTTTGCTCATGCATCATTAAAAAAAATAATCCATTGGTGTTTACTTTCTTCTCCATTTCATCTTTTGTGGGTCATCCATGCCTACCAATGGTTCCCTGGTTATCTTATCCAGCCGCTACCAGGTGAGCACCCAGAGGCATTGCCTCTATGTTTATACCTCTGGTGTCTAAGTCGCTGGTGGCATTATATTTTCTCGTTGTCCGTCCGTATGTACGTACGTCCATGCAAATTTTCTCTGTTTTCTCTGCAATTGCTTATCCGATTGACACAATTTTCACCATCGATGCAACTACTCATGTAAATTTTTTTAATGATAATTATGACGTCATAGGTCACATGGGATGGCAGCTGCACCAAGGAAGAAATTGAAACTTGGCACCTGGCAACTACCCTGCATGGGGAATAAGGGTGATTTGACTCTGACATCGGTGATGTGGTATCCCGTTCAAAATTCGACATGTAGAACGCTACATTTGATCAGTATGAAAATTTGTGAGGTTCATCTTGGGATTGGTTGGTTGACAGCCATTTTTTATGACATCATCAGTCATGTGGTTTTGCAGCCATATTGTTTTCAAAAAAAATCTTCTCCAGAACTGTTTTAAAGATCGAAGTGAAACTGCATAAAAATTATCCACTAACCATCTTGAATAAGTTTGATAACTATGATTTAATGGGTCACATGGTCTGGCAGGCATCTTGGATTTATCATAAAACCTTCAAAAAATCTTCTCCAGAATGGCTAGACATATTGAGGGGAAACTTCACACACCTATTCACCATGCCTTGTTGACACGAGGGTGATAAAGAATAATTGATGTCGCATGGTTTGGCAGCCATATTGGATTGAAGAAAAATATTCAATAATGTTTTCTCTGGAACTGCTTATCCGATCGAAGCATAATTTACGAAATATCATCTCACCCTGATGCTGAATACAGTGTGAAATGATGATGTCAGAGGTCATGTGGTGTGGCAGCCATATTGGATGGAAAAATGAACCTTATCCATCAAAACAAAACTTCACACATGTAATCATCTACCCAATCATGGACAAAGTCCAAATTTTCAATGCCCTTGGTCGTGTGGTTTGGCAGCCATATTAGTTTGAAAACCAAAAATTAAAAAACCTTTTTTCTCCAAAACCGCTTAACAGATCATTATGAAACATGTTGCATCACATGGAGCAAGGCCAGTGGATCACAACTGCAAAGATTCCCATCGATTGCTATCGCGGTTTCCAAAATATAATTTTTTAATATTTTCCTTGAAACAAATGTGGCTGCCACACTACGTAACTGATTACATCATTTTTAACTCACATTTATGCAGCAAGCGCAGTGGATCATGACCTCAATGAATAGTATTGATAAGTAAAATGGTTTCAGAGAAATAATTGTTTAATTATAACCTTAAAACCAAGGTGGCTGCCACATCATGTGATTGATGAGGTCATTGTTAAATAAAATATTTGCAGCAACATTAGTGGATCATCACTGCAAAGCCTTCCTTCAAAAGGCAAAGCGGTTTCAGAGAATTTTTTTTTTTAATGTGATCGACTCGGTATGGGAAATATTTATTGAAAATTTCAACATCATCGGTCACATGGTCTCGCAGCCATATTGGACAAAAAGCCTTCTCCGATCAACGTGAAACTCCAAAGATGTAATCGGCCATTCATTCTGAATTTGATTTGATAAAGACGATATTGTGGGTCAGGTGTCCGATCGAAGAGGGGTTGTATCGAAGCGGACAGCATGGTTTTATTTATCACCATAGAAATTTCATGACATTTTCACCATAGATGCGACTACTCATGTGGAATGTTTTTACAATAACTATGACATCATAGGTCACATGGTGTGGCAGCCATTTTGGTTAAAAAAAGAAAAACTTTGGACCTTTATAACTCCAAAACCGCTCTATGGAAAAAAAATTGAAACTTGGCACATGTGAAGTACAACCCAAGGGAAACGAGTGTGATTATTTTTTTTATATCATACGTGACTTCGTTATGACATCATAATTGCATATGTCAAACACTTTATCCGATCAGTATGAAAATTTTTGAGGGTCACCTGGGTCTAAATTGTAATTGGCAAAAAATTGATGACATCTTCGGTCACGTGGTTCGGCAGCCATATTGTTTTGAACATAAAACCTTCAAAAATCTTCTCTGAAACCGCTGAACAGATTGAGGCGAAACTTTACATGTATGATCATCTATCCATGAGGAACAAAAAGTTATCCACCAATGACGTCATCGGTCACATGGTTTGGCAGCTATTTTTTGAAGAATAAACATTTTAAAATCTAAGTCTTCTCCAGAACGGCTTGACAGATCAAGTGGAAACTTCACTTGCATGTTCTCCAAACCCTGGGGATACCAGGGTATTCACAAATAATTAATAGGTCACATTTGGGAGAGAGAGAGAGAGGGAGAGAGGTGGGGGTGGGAGAGTGGTGGGACAGAGAGGGAGAGTGGTGGGACAGAGAGGGAGAGTGGTGGGACAGAGAGGGAGAGTGGTGGGACAGAGAGGGAGAGTGGTGGGACAGAGAGGGAGAGTGGTGGGACAGAGAGGGAGGGTGGTGGGGCAGAGAGGGAGAGTGGTGGGACAGAGAGGGAGAGTGGTGGGACAGAGAGGGAGAGTGGTGGGACAGAGAGGGAGAGTGGTGGGACAGAGAGGGAGAGTGGTGGGACAGAGAGGGAGAGTGGTGGGACAGAGAGGGAGAGTGGTGGGACAGAGAGGGAGAGTGGTGGGACAGAGAGGGAGAGTGGTGGGACAGAGAGGGAGAGTGGTGGGACAGAGAGGGAGAGTGGTGGGACAGAGAGGGAGAGTGGTGGGACAGAGAGGGAGAGTGGTGGGACAGAGAGGGAGAGTGGTGGGACAGAGAGGGAGAGTGGTGGGACAGAGAGGGAGAGTGGTGGGACAGAGAGGGAGAGTGGTGGGACAGAGAGGGAGAGTGGTGGGACAGAGAGGGAGAGTGGTGGGACAGAGAAGGAGAGTGGTGGGACAGAGAAGGAGAGTGGTGGGACAGAGAAGGAGAGTGGTGGGACAGAGAAGGAGAGTGGTGGGACAGAGAAGGAGAGTGGTGGGACAGAGAAGGAGAGTGGTGGGACAGAGAAGGAGATGGGTGGGAGAGAGAGGGAGGGAGATGGGTGGGAGAGAGAGAGAGGGAGATGGGTGGGAGAGAGAGAGAGGGAGATGGGTGGGAGAGAGAGAGAGGGAGATGGGTGGGAGAGAGAGAGAGGAGATGGGTGGGAGAGAGAGAGAGGGAGATGGGTGGGAGAGAGAGAGAGAGGGAGATGGGTGGGAGAGAGAGAGAGAGGGAGATGGGTGGGAGAGAGAGAGAGGGAGATGGGTGGGAGAGAGAGAGAGGGAGATGGGTGGGAGAGAGAGAGAGGGAGATGGGTGGGAGAGAGAGAGAGAGAGAGAGAGAGGGAGAGGGAGATGGGTGGGAGAGAGAGAGAGAGAGAGAGAGAGGGAGATGGGTGGGAGAGAGAGAGAGAGGGAGATGGGTGGGAGAGAGAGAGGGAGATGGGTGGGAGAGAGAGAGGGAGATGGGTGGGAGAGAGAGAGGGAGATGGGTGGGAGAGAGAGAGAGGGAGATGGGTGGGAGAGAGAGAGAGGGAGATGGGTGGGAGAGAGAGAGGGAGATGGGTGGGAGAGAGAGAGGGAGATGGGTGGGAGAGAGAGAGGGAGATGCGTGGGAGAGAGAGAGGGAGATGGGTGGGAGAGAGAGGGAGTTGGGTGGGAGAGAGAGAGAGGAAGATGAGTGGGAGAGAAAGAGGGAGATGGGTGAGAGAGAGAGAGGCAGAAGCGAGAAGGAGGAGGGAGAGGGAGAATGGGGGAAGAGGAGAGAGGGGATTCCAGCAGATGTGACATCCAGTTTAACATCCATCCGAGAGATGGCACACACATTGATGAATCACCCTGCCTGTGAAACACGGAGATGACAGTTTATAGCTGCATTGGGATTCAAACCCAGGCCCGACAGCTTTGAGGGAGCTTGTGTACCTTTCGGCTATCCTGCAGTGATGTGGCGATTCATTGTTTAGTCACAACTGAAAACATTTTTTTCTCATTGCAGTCATGTAATTTATTTTGGCTTCCAAACTCCAGAAATGTTCTCATGGAGAACCGCCATTGAAGCTTGACGGTATTGACATCAAAGCTTGAACAGCACTCGCCAAGTGGCTTAGGTCAAGCAAGCACTCCTACAAAACAGTTGAACAAAGTTTTAAAAACAAAAAGTTTAATTTTTTTAATTTGTATCTATCTATGCCAAAGTGATGGGTCGTGTAATGAAAGATCGCACAAAAATGGGAAAGGTTGTGTGAAATACAATTGCACATTTTCAGCGAGCCAGATACCACCCAACGCACCGCATGACAATGCGGGGCCAAACACAGGCGCGTGGACCCTGAACATTGTTTAAGTCGATCGATATATCAGTAACGGTGCGAATATTGTAGAGCGCTCGCTAAATGGCTTAAGCACTCAATCAACGCTCTAACAAAATGGTTGATTGATACGGAACGGCTGGTTTGGCAAGTGATTACCGATCGCCGATTGGTCATATCAACACATCATGCACCTCGAGATGCCTAAGCGATGTCCGAATTTGACAAATGAACACTTTTTTTTTAACAGTCGGAACTACTGCTGAGGTCAATGTATAAGTTTATAAATTTTGAAATTGTGCTGAGTTTAAGAGATTCTTGAGGTTACGGCATTTGTGGAAATGAAAGAAAGCCACGAACGCTGGTATCTCCTGGTGTTTATAAGCATTGTAACGTATCCAGCAATTTGTACATATTGTTGCGGTTTTCGCACCCGCCGGCGTGCTGACGGCCACGTAACTCGAATCGCGGCGCGTCGCCCACCGGACGGACAATCCAGTCGTGACCCTCTCGGACTAACGCCGGGAACCAGTCACGGGTGGACCTTTCGGTCTCACCGCGATCGAGCCAATCAGCCCCCGCGTGGGATAGGGTTGCTCGCCAAATTCGAACTACCTAAGTACCCACGCGGAGGGTAGACCGGGTGATCGCACCTCGCCGCAGGTCGACTTCGGACACGGGCCACTTAAGCGACCCGTTCCGTACTATCAGAATAACCGAGCGGTGTTATCGTCGACCTCGACGGTTCGATTAATTATCGGGCGTATTCAGCCCACTACCACCAGCCCTTTACGTGAAGCAAGATGGGGATTCAATGGAGGAAAAGACGAGCGAAGCGGGAGAACAGTTCAACAATAAAGCACATTTATTCGCGACGAACGGAAAGCACACAAATACAATTCCACCAAATGCACACAAAAAAAAAAGAAACACACTTCCATTTACACAAAAAGCAAACATAAAAGTGAAAACACAGTGCAGAGCTAATACCGACTACCGAGCACACGGCAACACTTATACAATTCTACTTCACAGACGGCGCCGACAACACATACCCAAAACCAAGGAAAAGAAATCCCCAAGAATGAGGTAGGCCTGGGGCCGAGACCGGGTCGGGCCTACCCGTCTGGTGATGAGACGCGGAGCGGCGATGGCCCCGCAACCCGCGGGCCTCGTGGACAGTGCCTGGCAGGGGGTGGGAACGGGGCCCCCTTGGTCGCACTATCTCAGCGCGGGGGGAAACAGGAGGGGGTTGCTGATGCTCGGGGTATAGAGGATCTTTATTATGTGCGACGAGCGTCTCCACCTCGGCCAGGTCGCGCTGTCGGCCTCCCTCGGGTGCAGCTTCCTGCACGACGCGAGCACCCCCTCGTCTGGTGTCGCCGCCTTTCCACAGCTCCGTCCCCTCCGTTCCGACTCCAACGCACACGACGAGCAGCTCCACCGCCCGCGAAGTCTTGACCCTCTGCTTCCGACTCTCCTCTTCTTGACTCTCCGACCCGTTCTGCTGACTCTCTCCTTTGTTCTCTCTTGTTTGCGACTCTCCGACCCTCGTTCTGCTGACTCTCTCCGACCCGTTCTTGTTTGCGACTCTCCGAACCTCTGACTGACGAACACGGTCCTTTTATCCCCCCGTAACTTCGCCTTTGACCCCTTCCCTTTGACCTTTCACCTCGCTCCCCATTGGCCCGAGAAAAAGTGGGCGTGAAGGCTTTTTGATCCACAAATTTGCATATATCGATCGTTCTGGAGGCGGGGCCAAATCGCCCCTCGCTCACCGATTGGACGGCAAAAAGTGGGCGTGTGTCGTTTTTGATCCGTTTTTGAAGCAGAAAATCCGTGATTTTGTACACGCTGTTCGACGCGCGTTCTGCATGAGTCCAACACCGGTACCCACAGCGGGGCAAGAACGGTGGCGATGCTACGGTTGTGAGGTGTGCGCGAAGGTCGTGGCGGTTGTGGTGGTTGTGGTCGGTGGTTGATGTTGTGGTTGTGATCATGGCGGTTGGTCCAAAATAAAGATAGTAAAAGAAAAACGGCTATCCTGAAGAGTCGCAGCTCGCATAAATGACATGTATTCCCACTAGACAACGGGTTTGGGCCTAACTACACATGCACTTACCGAGATACCTCACCTAAGGGACCTGAATGGTGGTTTGCGAATCTGGTAACCACAACACTACCCCCTTCCCTTTTTACAGACTCGTCCCGAGTCGTCAAATTTTCGTGTGCCATCATGTGTAGTTTTCCCCTAGTACACTTTACCTACGGATCCCTGAGTGCGACATTCATGGTATTCGTGTCCCCAAAATAAATATCCTAAGGGCTGCGTAACTATCGAAACAAACTCACTCACACGGACGACTTAAATAAAATTGCCGGCGCTAAGACAAACATGCCGGGGGCGCACTCATATGTACAGTACATCTTAACCTTAACTTACAAATTTTACACTAAACCATGGCCCAGGATCATTGACTCTGCAAAAAGAAAGCAGTTAGCAGGGAGCCAGGCTGCCCACATGCAGTCTCTGACTCAAACAATGCAGGTGACAGGGAACGTGGCTGGCTGCTCACACGCAGTCCAAGGCCTTCCCTTTTGAACTGAACGCAGTGAACCACAACGGTGCTTGGGCTGCACAACGCAGTCTCCGTGCCAGCTCAAGTGGCACACGCAATGAGCACAACGAATGGATGCATGGACACAAACACGGTGCACGGGCTGCCACTGCAGGCCCGTGTTGTAGCTGCCAACAGGGCAGTTCTTGCAGCTTGCAAACTGTTGCTTTTACGATCCTGGCGCACATGGCAATGAACAGGGGGGGGGGCAAAGCAAAATTGAACGGGGCTGGTGAACATGGGCAGTGGGCATGGCATGGCAAAGGCAGCAGGCAAACACAGCCCGCAGAAGAAGGCCGCTGCAGGCAAACACAGCCCGCAGAAGAACTGGCCGGCACAGGCCTTGAAGTACCACAGCTGCAGATGAAGTGGCCGGCACAGGCCTTGAAGCAAAACACGGCCAGCCGATGGCACAGGCCTTGCAGCAAAACAACAGCTGCCGATGAAGTTGGCCGGCCTCCGCCTCGAAGAAAAACACGGCCAGCCGATGGAGTTGGGCTAGGCCTTTGCCGTTCAGTGGAGGTTGGTGGAGGGAGTGCGGTGGTGCTGGCCACTTGGAAGTCGGGCTCGGACCTACCTACCTGTCTCCCTCCCAACCTATCGCCTTTGCCTGTCACTGTACATACCCACTCCCTTAATTTGTCAAACCCCAATTTAGCCCCAACTTATTTTTTTTGTTGTTTTTATTCTTACTTCCCCACTATAAATCGTCCCCTAACCCCCTTTATCGTCTTTTTGTTCGGCTAACCTATTCTGTCACCTAGCCTACTCCCAACCCCTACGTTCCCTTCCCAGAGGGGAACAAGGGAGAGCTAGCGTCTGTGTCGAGGCCCACCGAAGCCTCAGAATGGCCTCCCAGAGTTCAGCGATCTAACCCAAAGTGGGTCCAGCGGCCCACAACGAAGAGCGGGGGATGGATGGTGCGGAGGGGTACATCTCCTAATCTACCCTAACCATTTAACTGCTAAACTACCCGGGGCTTTCAACAAGCGCCTCTCGCTTAAACTATTGGTTCTAACAACCCAGATTCCCGTCGCCTGTGTTGGTGTCCTACATACCCCGGGCCTCGCCCCCCAATTTTCTCTCCGTGCCCTCACACGGTCTCCTGGCTGGGACACGTGGCTCCCTCCGGCAGGCACGACCCTCTGCCGAATCTCCCGCTATGGCACCCCGGGCACTACACTGCCTCCGAGCCTACCAGCTCCTAACACCGGGAGTGCCCCCATGGCACCTCCCCTGAAACGCACACGTGGCAGGCCGGCCTCCCCGGGCCCCTTTCCGAGGGTCACCCGTGCCCACAACACTGCCCACGCGGCCACGTGGCGCCCGGGCCCCCGCACCAAGCAGGCGCACCCGTGCCCACTACTCTATCCCGGCCCCCCATGGGCCCATGGCCTACCGCGGCCGACTAGCCTGGTGCCCGGGGTACCCACTCAGCGATACTCACCTTTCGCAGCCACGCTCCCAAGCCCGTCAACAGGGCTCCTGCACCCCTCTAAATGGGTCTCGAGCCTACTTTCCCACCAACAACAAAACGACCTCCATTTTTCAATTTAACTAACCCAGCTAACTCACTCTACACTGACCCCGGGGTCCCTTGGGCGGGAGTCACTCCTCCCCCCAATCACTCATCGCACCATGCATTCCCCATTCGCTCCATACACACAGACCCGCTGGCCTCACTCACTCACCAAGCACATGCTTCCAATCCACTCACCAACAACTCTTCAACACACACACACCACTGAACTCTGCCATCCTCCTAACTACCTCCCCTAACTAACTCGTGCTCCCACGTCATCCCTTACACTATAGCACGTTCCTTTTAACCTACGTAGCTAAACTACGTCCCCTCTACACACTCACCAGTCTGTCTCTGTCTCTGTCTCCTAACTCAAAAAATTCATTTTATTTCCCCACCTAAATCTGGCTACAATCCCTCTAACTAATCCATTCCACGGACTCCATGAGGACTTACCCCTGCCCCATGGAGTCGGTCTAACTAAGCTAACCCTTCCCCCTAACTAGTTTCCATCCTGTGCCCAGGGTGTCAAGGGGGTCTTTCACCCTTTGCCCAGGAATCCTGTGCACCCGAAAGTGAGGCTTGTTTCCTTTTTTTTTTTTCATGCGCAGCACCTGCGCGGCAACACAGAGCTCGCGCAGTTTACGGCTGCCCGTGACGTCATGCAGCTGCGCGTGTTCCTCGTCCTCCTTGGACGCTCCCACCCGCCAGAGCTACCCTCCCTGCCGGATTCCAACCACACGTGCAGCCATGACGTCACCGTGCGCAAAAAAAAAACAAGCCCCACGTCTCGAGGGGTTCCCCACGCGAACACATGTGCTTTGCCCGTTGGAGCTTAACACACACGATCGCGTGGAGAACCCGTCCGGTCCAAATCCATTTACCTGCCTAAACTTTGTTGTCCGTCCGCGGGATCGGCAAATCCACCGCGTGCGTTTCCGGACCGGGACTTCACTCTCGCAAGCGAGCACGTGGCGGTCTCGTGCGTTGCACAGCACGAACCGCGTGCTCACTGCTGGGTGAACCCGGCACGGTCCGCGAAACAACTACAGCCGCTACTCGGCTTTCTTTCTTCTCATGTCGCCTTCGTCGTCGCCATTCAACCCACGCACACCTGCGTGTTGCGACGCACACAGTCCACTCCATCACATTCACACGGGGATACGCGGCTGCGTGCTCCCGCATGCCAACCGACATCTCCCTCTCATACCGCTCTCTCACACACACGGTCTCCCTTGCACACAGCGACCTTGCACACGGCCGTTCACTCACGCGTGCGGGGGCACTCACCCGCGGTTCCTCACTCGCACTCCGTGCCTCATCCACACACGCGGGGACCTCAACCGCGGTGCCTCATCCACACACCGTGCCTCACTCATACACGCGGGGGCACTCAACCGCGGTCCCTCATCCACACACCGTGCCTCACTCACACACACGGGGGCACACACCCGCGGTGCCTCACTCACAAACACGGCCTCACTCACACACGCGGGGGCACTCACCCGCGGTGCCTCATCCACACTGGCCGTTTCACTCACACCCACGGCCTCTTCCACACACGATGCCTCATCCACACACGGCGTGCTGGGAAGCACGTACTCCGGCACCATCGCCACCACACCACTCACACACGGGGTCGCTTCCACACACGGGGACGCTTCCACACACGGGGACGCACTCACACCTTGCACCACACACACAGGGACAACCACACTGGGGATTCGTGTCCCCACAAGGGTCTCCGGGGCCTCTACACCCCCCAAGCTCTCCGTGCACCCGTCCACAGCACTCGTCCCCTCAACCTCGCAAAGCACGACCGAACTCACCTGGTCGTGACTCGCCTCAAGGGGGCATACTCCCTCCCCTTGTTCCTGGAGGAGGCCATCCCGCTGCTCGCACCGGGTCCCTACACGCTCCGCGAGCTCACCCCCATTGTCCTCCACTACCTCCGTGTGTGCGTGCGCGTCACTTACCCCGTCTTCATCGTGTAGTCTTCCCTCTATCGTTCCCATCTCCCGTGTCTCTGCCAACTCTTCACCCTTTACCTCCCTTGTCTCAACTATTATTTCTGTTGTCACGGCCTTCATGCCCGCCTGCAGGCATCGGCCAATGTTCTGCGTCTCACCCCGGAACTTTTTCATTTCTTCCTTCATGTTTGCTTCCATTCCGTTTATTTGCTTGTTCATTTCGTTTTTCATTTCATTTGTATTTGTATCCATCTTCTCGTTCATGTGTTGTGTATTCGCATCCATCGTCGTTTTCACTTCATTCATTTGCTTGTTCATGTCTTTCATTTCGTTTGTATTTGCATCCATTTTTTCGATCATTTTCGCATTCATCTTTGCTGTCGTTTCCGCATACATTTTTGCCAGCATGGTGAATAGCTGGGTCATGTCGGGTGCGCTTGGGTGAGCCGTTTCGGCAGGGGTCGGGGAAGGGTTTTGGTGGAGAGGGGGAGGGGAGGTGTCATACACTGCGGCCGCTGCCGCACCCACCTCAGGTTCTGGGTTCAGTTGGGCGAGTCCGTGTTCCTGCACAATCAACATTTCCTGCTCGGGGATTCCATCCTGGACCATGGACTCTACATTATTACACATATACATTTCTAATACCCCCGGCTCCCGCTCGCCTTGAGACGCCATCTTGCTTCTCGTGAAGGGTTAATTTGCTCGCTCGTAATTTGGAGGGAATCGGGGGTCGCTTCTCTCACCCCTGGACCGATTCCCGTGAATTTCGCTGGAGACAGGAGAGCCTGTTGTCCCGCTCTCCAATACCAGTGCCGCGAGGAGGGCGATGAATTTGTATCGCACGACCTGACACCAGTGTTTCGGTCTTCGCGCCCGCCGGCGTGCGGACGGCCACGTAACTCGAATCGCGGCACGTCGCCCACCGGACGGACAATCCAGTCGTGACCCTCTCGGACTAACGCCGGGAACCAGTCACGGGTGGACCTTTCGGTCTCACCGCGATCGAGCCAATCAGCCCCGCGTGGGATAGGTTGCTCGCCAAATTCGAACTACCTAAGTACCCACGCGGAGGGTAGACCGGCGATCGCACCTCGCCGCAGGTCGACTTCGGACACGGGCCACTTAAGCGACCCGTTCCGTACTATCAGAATAACCGAGCGGTGTTATCGTCGACCTCGACGGTTCGATTAATTATCGGGCGTACTCAGCCCACTACCAACCCTTTACGTGAAGCAAGGTGGGGATTCAATGGAGGAAAAGACGAAGCGAAGCGGGAGAACAGTTCAACAATAAAGCACATTTATTCTCGGCACACGGGAAGCACACAAATACAATTCCACCAAATGCACACAAAAAAAGAAAACACAATTCCATTTACACAAAAAGCAAACATAAAAGTGAAAACACAGTGCAGAGCTAATACCGACTACCGAGCACACGGCAACACTTATACAATTCTACTTCACAGACGGCGCCGACAACACATACCCAAAACCAAGGAAAAGAAATCCCCCAAGAATGAGGTAGGCCTGGGGCCGAGACCGGGTCGGGCCTACCCGTCTGGTGATGAGACGCGGAGCGGCGATGGCCCCGCAACCCGCGGGCCTCGTGGACAGTGCCTGGCAGGGGTGGGAACGGGGCCCCCTTGGTCGCACTATCTCAGCGCGGGGGAAACAGGAGGGGGTTGCTGATGCTCGGGGTATAGAGGATCTTTATTATGTGCGACGAGCGTCTCCACCTCGGCCAGGTCGCGCTGTCGGCCTCCCTCGGGTGCAGCTTCCTGCACGACGCGAGCACCCCCTCGTCTGGTGTCGCCGCCTTTCCACAGCTCCGTCCCCTCCGTTCCGACTCCAACGCACACGACGAGCAGCTCCACCGCCCGCGAAGTCTTGACCCTCTGCTTCCGACTCTCCTCTTCTTGACTCTCCGACCGCGTTCTTGTTTGCGACTCTCCGACCCTCGTTCTGCTGACTCTCTCCGACCCGTTCTTGTTTGCGACTCTCCCTTCGACTCTGACTGACGAACACGGTCCTTTTATCCCCCCGTAACTTCGCCTTTGACCCCCTCCCTTTGACCTTTCACCTCGCTCCCCATTGGCCCGAGAAAAAGTGGGCGTGAAGGCTTTTTGATCCACAAATTTGCATATATCGATCGTTCTGGAGGCGGGGCCAAATCGCCCCTCGCTCACCGATTGGACGGCAAAAAGTGGGCGTGTGTCGTTTTTGATCCGTTTTTGAAGCAGAAAATCCGTGATTTTGTACACGCTGTTCGACGCGCGTTCTGCATGAGTCCAACACCGGTACCCACAGCGGGGCAAGAACGGTGGCGATGCTACGGTTGTGAGGTGTGCGCGAAGGTCGTGGCGGTTGTGGTGGTTGTGGTCGGTGGTTGATGTTGTGGTTGTGATCATGGCGGTTGGTCCAAAATAAAGATAGTAAAAGAAAAACGGCTATCCTGAAGAGTCGCAGCTCGCATAAATGACATGTATTCCCACTAGACAACGGGTTTGGGCCTAACTACACATGCACTTACCGAGATACCTCACCTAAGGGACCTGAATGGTGGTTTGCGAATCTGGTAACCACAACACTACCCCCTTCCCTTTTTACAGACTCGTCCCGAGTCGTCAAATTTTCGTGTGCCATCATGTGTAGTTTTCCCCTAGTACACTTTACCTACGGATCCCTGAGTGCGACATTCATGGTATTCGTGTCCCCAAAATAAATATCCTAAGGGCTGCGTAACTATCGAAACAAACTCACTCACACGGACGACTTAAATAAAATTGCCGGCGCTAAGACAAACATGCCGGGGGCGCACTCATATGTACAGTACATCTTAACCTTAACTTACAAATTTTACACTAAACCATGGCCCAGGATCATTGACTCTACAAAAGAAAGCAGTTAGCAGGGAGCCAGGCTGCCCACATGCAGTCTCTGACTCAAACAATGCAGGTGACAGGGAACGTGGCTGGCTGCTCACACGCAGTCCAAGGCCTTCCCTTTTGAACTGAACGCAGTGAACCACAACGGTGCTTGGGCTGCACAACGCAGTCTCCGTGCCAGCTCAAGTGGCACACGCAATGAGCACAACGAATGGATGCATGGACACAAACACGGTGCACGGGCTGCCACTGCAGGCCCGTGTTGTAGCTGCCAACAGGGCAGTTCTTGCAGCTTGCAAACTGTTGCTTTTACGATCCTGGCGCACATGGAAATGAACAGGGGGGGGCAAAGCAAAAATTGAACGGGGCTGGTGAACATGGGCAGTGGGCATGGCATGGCAAAGGCAGCAGGCAAACACAGCCCGCAGAAGAAGGCCGCTGCAGGCAAACACAGCCCGCAGAAGAACTGGCCGGCACAGGCCTTGAAGTACCACAGCTGCAGATGAAGTGGCCGGCACAGGCCTTGAAGCAAAACACGGCCAGCCGATGGCACAGGCCTTGCAGCAAAACAACAGCTGCCGATGAAGTTGGCCGGCCTCCGCCTCGAAGAAAAACACGGCCAGCCGATGGAGTTGGCTAGCCTTTGCCGTTCAGTGGAGGTTGGTGGAGGGAGTGCGGTGGTGCTGGCCACTTGGAAGTCGGGCTCGGACCTACCTACCTGTCTCCCTCCCAACCTATCGCCTTTGCCTGTCACTGTACATACCCACTCCCTTAATTTGTCAAACCCCAATTTAGCCCCAACTTATTTTTTTTTGTTGTTTTTATTTTTACTTCCCCTCTATAAATCGTCCCCTAACCCCCTTTATCGTCTTTGTTCGGCTAACCTATTCTGTCACCTAGCCTACTCCCAACCCCTACGTTCCCTTCCCAGAGGGGAACAAGGGAGAGCTAGCGTCCTGTGTCGAGGCCCACCGAAGCCTCAGAATGGCCTCCCCAGAGTTCAGCGATCTAACCCAAAGTGGGTCCAGCGGCCCACAACGAGAGCGAGGGGATGGATGGTGCGGAGGGGTACATCTCCTAATCTACCCTAACCATTTAACTGCTAAACTACCCCGGGGCTTTCAACAAGCGCCTCTCGCTTAAACTATTGGTTCTAACAACCCAGATTCCCGTCGCCTGTGTTGGTGTCCTTACAATTTCGGGCCTCGCCCCCCCAATTTTCTCTCCGTGCCCTCACACGGTCTCCTGGCTGGGACACGTGGCTCCCTCCGGCAGGCACGACCCTCTGCCGAATCTCCCGCTATGGCACCCCCGGGCACTACACTGCCTCCGAGCCTACCAGCTCCCTAACACCGGGAGTGCCCCCATGGCACCTCCCCCTGAAACGCACACGTGGCAGGCCGGCCTCCCGGGCCCCTTTCCGAGGGTCACCCGTGCCCACAACACTGCCCACGCGGCTAATGGCGCCCCGGGCCCCCGCACCAAGCAGGCGCACCCGTGCCCACTACTCTATCCCGGCCCCCCATGGGCCCATGGCCTACCGCGGCCGACTAGCCTGGTGCCCGGGGTACCCACTCAGCGATACTCACCTTTCGCAGCCACGCTCCCAAGCCCGTCAACAGGGCTCCTGCACCCCTCTAAATGGGTCTCGAGCCTACTTTCCCACCAACAACAAAACGACCTCCATTTTTCAATTTAACTAACCCAGCTAACTCACTCTACACTGACCCCGGGGTCCCTTGGGCGGGAGTCACTCCTCCCCCCAATCACTCATCGCACCATGCATTCCCCATCCGCTCCATACACACAGACCCGCTGGCCTCACTCACTCACCAAGTACATGCTTCCAATCCACTCACCAACAACTCTTCAACACACACACACCACTGAACTCTGCCATCCTCCTAACTACCTCCCCTAACTAGCTCGTGCTCCCACGTCATCCCTTACACTCTAGCACGTCCCTTTAACCTACGTAGCTAAACTACGTCCCCTCTACACACTCACCAGTCTGTCTCTGTCTCTGTCTCCTAACTCAAAAAATTCATTTTATTTCCCCACCTAAATCTGGCTACAATCCCTCTAACTAATCCATTCCACGGACTCCATGAGGACTTACCCCTGCCCCATGGAGTCGGTCTAACTAAGCTAACCCTTCCCCCTAACTAGTTTCCATCCTGTGCCCAGGGTGTCAAGGGGGTCTTTCACCCTTTGCCCAGGAATCCTGTGCACCCGAAAGTGAGGCTTGTTTCCTTTTTTTTTTTTCATGCGCAGCACCTGCGCGGCAACTCAGAGCTCGCGCACTTTACACCTGCCCGTGACGTCATGCAGCTGCACGTGTTCCTCGTCCCTCCTTGGACGCTACCATCCGGCAGAGATACCCCTCCTGCCGGATTCCAACCACACGTGCAGCCATGACGTCACCGTGCGCAAAAAAAAAACAAGCCCCACGTCTCGAGGGGTTCCCCACGCGAACACATGTGCTTTGCCCGTTGGAGCTTAACACACACGATCGCGTGGAGAACCCGTCCGGTCCAAATCCATTTACCTGCCTAAACTTTGTTGTCCGTCCGCGGGATCGGCAAATCCACCGCGTGCGTTTCCGGACCGGGACTTCACTCTCGCAAGCGAGCACGTGGCGGTCTCGTGCGTTGCACAGCACGAACCGCGTGCTCACTGCTGGGTGAACCCGGCACGGTCCGCGAAACAACTACAGCCGCTACTCGGCTTTCTTTCTTCTCATGTCGCCTTCGTCGTCGCCATTCAACCCACGCACACCTGCGTGTTGCGACGCACACAGTCCACTCCATCACATTCACACGGGGATACGCGGCTGCGTGCTCCCGCATGCCAACCGACATCTCCCTCTCATACCGCTCTCTCACACACACGGTCTCCCTTGCACACAGCGACCTTGCACACGGCCGTTCACTCACGCGTGCGGGGGCACTCACCCGCGGTTCCTCACTCGCACTCCGTGCCTCATCCACACACGCGGGGGAACTCAACCGCGGTGCCTCATCCACACACCGTGCCTCACTCATACACGCGGGGGCACTCAACCGCGGTCCCTCATCCACACACCGTGCCTCACTCACACACACGGGGGCACACACCCGCGGTGCCTCACTCACAAACACGGCCTCACTCACACACGCGGGGGCACTCACCCGCGGTGCCTCATCCACACTGGCCGTTTCACTCACACCCACGGCCTCTTCCACACACGATGCCTCATCCACACACGGCGTGCTGGGAAGCACGTACTCCGGCACCATCGCCACCACACCACTCACACACGGGGTCGCTTCCACACACGGGGACGCTTCCACACACGGGGACGCACTCACACCTTGCACCACACACACAGGGACAACCACACTGGGGATTCGTGTCCCCACAAGGGTCTCCCGGGGCCTCTACACCCCCAAGCTCTCCGAGCTCCCGTCCACAGCACTCGTCCCCTCAACCTCGCAAAGCACGACCGAACTCACCTGGTCGTGACTCGCCTCAAGGGGGCATACCCCCTCCCCCTGTTCCTGGAGGAGCCCATCCCGCTGCTCGCACCGGGCCCCTACAGGCTCCGCGAGCTCACCCCCCATTGTCCTCCACTACCTTCGTGTGTGCGTGCGCGTCACTTACCCCGTCTTCATCGTGTAGTCTTCCCTCTATCGTTCCCATCTCCCGTGTCTCTGCCAACTCTTCACCCTTTACCTCCCTTGTCTCAACTATTATTTCTGTTGTCACGGCCTTCATGCCCGCCTGCAGGCATCGGCCAATGTTCTGCGTCTCACCCCGGAACTTTTTCATTTCTTCCTTCATGTTTGCTTCCATTCCGTTTATTTGCTTGTTCATTTCGTTTTTCATTTCATTTGTATTTGTATCCATCTTCTCGTTCATGTGTTGTGTATTCGCATCCATCGTCGTTTTCACTTCATTCATTTGCTTGTTCATGTCTTTCATTTCGTTTGTATTTGCATCCATTTTTTCGATCATTTTCGCATTCATCTTTGCTGTCGTTTCCGCATACATTTTTGCCAGCATGGTGAATAGCTGGGTCATGTCGGGTGCGCTTGGGTGAGCCGTTTCGGCAGGGGTCGGGGAAGGGTTTTGGTGGAGAGGGGGAGGGGAGGTGTCATACACTGCGACGCTGCCGCACCCACCTCAGAGTTCTGGGTTCAGTTGGGCGAGTCCGTGTTCCTGCACAATCAACATTTCCTGCTCGGGGATTCCATCCTGGACCATGGACTCTACATTATTACACATATACATTTCTAATACCCCCGGCTCCCGCTCGCCTTGAGACGCCATCTTGCTTCTCGTGAAGGGTTAATTTGCTCGCTCGTAATTTGGAGGGAATCGGGGTCGCTTCTCTCACCCCTGGACCGACTCCCGTGAATTTCGCTGGAGACAGGAGAGCCTGTTGTCCCGCTCTCCAATACCAGTGCCGCGAGGAGGGCGATGAATTTGTATCGCACGACCTGACACCAGTGTTTCGGTCTTCGCGCCCGCCGGCGTGCGGACGGCCACGTAACTCGAATCGCGGCACGTCGCCCACCCGACGGACAATCCAGTCGAGACCCTCTCGGACTAACGCCGGAACCAGTCACGGGTGGACCTTTCGGTCTCACCGCGATCGAGCCAATCAGCCCCCGCGTGGGATAGGGTTGCTCGCCAAATTCGAACTACCTAAGTACCCACGCGGAGGGTAGACCAGGCGATCGCACCTCGCCGCAGGTCGACTTCGGACACGGGCCACTTAAGCGACCCGTTCCGTACTATCAGAATAACCGAGCGGTGTTATCGTCGACCTCGACGGTTCGATTAATTATCGGGCGTACTCAGCCCACTACCAACCCTTTACGTGAAGCAAGGTGGGGATTCAATGGAGGAAAAGACGAAGCGAAGCGGGAGAACAGTTCAACAATAAAGCACATTTATTCTCGGCACACGGGAAGCACACAAATACAATTCCACCAAATGCACACAAAAAAAAAGAAAACACAATTCCATTTACACAAAAAGCAAACATAAAAGTGAAAACACAGTGCAGAGCTAATACCGACTACCGAGCACACGGCAACACTTATACAATTCTACTTCACAGACGGCGCCGACAACACATACCCAAAACCAAGGAAAAAAATCCCCCAAGAATGAGGTAGGCCTGGGGCCGAGACCGGGTCGGGCCTACCCGTCTGGTGATGAGACGCGGAGCGGCGATGGCCCCGCAACCCGCGGGCCTCGTGGACAGTGCCTGGCAGGGGGTGGGAACGGGGCCCCCTTGGTCGCACTATCTCAGCGCGGGGGGAAACAGGAGGGGGTTGCTGATGCTCGGGGTATAGAGGATCTTTATTATGTGCGACGAGCGTCTCCACCTCGGCCAGGTCGCGCTGTCGGCCTCCCTCGGGTGCAGCTTCCTGCACGACGCGAGCCCCCCCTCGTCTGGTGTCCCCGCCTTTCCACAGCTCCGTCCCCTCCGTTCCGACTCCAACGCACACGACGAGCAGCTCCACCGCCCGCGAAGTCTTGACCCTCTGCTTCCGACTCTCCTCTTCTTGACTCTCCGACCGCGTTCTTGTTTGCGACTCTCCGACCCTCGTTCTGCTGACTCTCTCCGACCCGTTCTTGTTTGCGACTCTCCCTTCGACTCTGACTGACGAACACGGTCCTTTTATCCCCCCGTAACTTCGCCTTTGACCCCCTCCCTTTGACCTTTCACCTCGCTCCCCATTGGCCCGAGAAAAAGTGGGCGTGAAGGCTTTTTGATCCACAAATTTGCATATATCGATCGTTCTGGAGGCGGGGCCAAATCGCCCCTCGCTCACCGATTGGACGGCAAAAAGTGGGCGTGTGTCGTTTTTGATCCGTTTTTGAAGCAGAAAATCCGTGATTTTGTACACGCTGTTCGACGCGCGTTCTGCATGAGTCCAACACTGGTACCCACAGCGGGGCAAGAACGGTGGCGATGCTACGGTTGTGAGGTGTGCGCGAAGGTCGTGGCGGTTGTGGTGGTTGTGGTCGGTGGTTGATGTTGTGGTTGTGATCATGGCGGTTGGTCCAAAATAAAGATAGTAAAAGAAAAACGGCTATCCTGAAGAGTCGCAGCTCGCATAAATGACATGTATTCCCACTAGACAACGGGTTTGGGCCTAACTACACATGCACTTACCGAGATACCTCACCTAAGGGACCTGAATGGTGGTTTGCGAATCTGGTAACCACAACAATATGATGAACAGGCATTCAATGATATGACTGAGTAGCCTGGTGTTGGCTTATTGATTAGAGTAGCTGGTTTGGGGCCTAGAGTCCTGAGTTTGAGCCCCTTTGGCTGCTGAATTAATGCCAGGTGGGATCGACAGCCCATCTCATTCTTCCGAGGTCGATGAAATGAGTACCAGTGTAATGGTAGAGGGGCACAGCATCAGCAGCATAGCCACACTCCAAGAAATGATAGCTACCTGGCAGCCAAAGCTTCCATACGCAAGAACAGAACAGATATGATTGAAGAAAGTGAAAAAAACAAGTTTATCCAAAAGAAATTGTTGCAGCCTGTTCCAAGTTAAGGCATTATTGAGCAGGCCAAAAATAAAATGGCGGCTTAAGACTCTTGAGAGTTGACAGAGGGCTAACCAAAATGGCATGCCACCATCTTTATGATGGTTTTTCGTGATGAGCACCCCTAAATTATCCTCAAAGAGGGTGTTTAAATCAACCCAAACACCCAATTTTCATTTATGCCCTCCCTTGGAGTTCCCTTAGTATGCGTGCAAAGTTTAGGGCCGCAAGGTTTCATGGTTTTGGAGTTGTGGAGGAGACGGACAGACAAACGGACTGATGAATGGATGAACAGACACACTAACATTCATTCGTATCGATATTTCAGATGCTCAACGACTGATTTACAAATGTTGTTGTGCAAACTTTTTCGGCATGCTCACATTGCATTGGTACTTTCTGTGCATACTTTATAGATGATCTAACATTCGAAATAGTATGTACTGTATAGAAATATGGATGTGTTGCTGCTGTCAATTGGCCCTGTGACTGCCCTGCATGGACAGGGGTGATAATATTGCACTGTTAAACACAGCCGTATTGGTCTCATTCGCCCTTGGGAAAATGTGTCTCGCGGCCCCGCCCAATCAGACTTATTGACAGTAGTAGTCCCGCCCACCCCTCTGATCCCTTCCCTGTTACTTTGCAAAGGAATGCAGTTTTGCATACTTTTCGTTGAATCCTTTCAAGCGATTAAAATTTCTATCAGATTGTACTTTCCCACTATAAAATGTAGTGGATTGGTATTTAAACCAAGCTTGTAGCTAAAACCAAATTTGAGTTTGGCTGTCTGAAAAGAATAATAAGAATAAGAATGGGAATTTTGGGTCTCTCTTTTTTCTTGTTCAAGGAAGATGTCCCAAATTTTAATGAGGTTTTTTTGGATGGGAAATTCTCCATATATAATACATGATTGTTCGGTGTTTTCTAAGTTTATGAGTTTTATCTTGGTCGATTTTTTTTTAATGATTGATGTTGTATTGAGCCAATGGAGTGTCCGATCCATCCATACATAATAAGTCCACTGACTTCTTGATAAATGCCACTGGATTCTTCATATTCACCAGCAAATCAGAGTGACAAATTGGCTTCCTTCAATCATGCCCTTTGTCATTGGAAATCTATTGTTTCCTTTTCTATCTCTTCAAATCGAGTCATCGTAAACTCGCCTGAAGAAAGAAGACATATTCATTTATCTGCTGATATTTCTAACCATATCCTGAGTGATGCGAATAATACATGCAAGTACCTATCATACATGGCATGAGTGTTGCGAGCTTTTTCATTTATTCTCATTCCTGTTCACTCAGGTTATGATGAGAAGCAGGGATTTGTTATGAGCCATCCAACACCCACAACTCGCCATGTCTCCGGTTACGCACTTTTCAACAACAATGCTGTGAACCTCTTCTCGGCCATTCTGTCTACGGCTCTTTTCCCTGCCTTCGCGTATGGCCTTTGGCCGCCAGCTCTGAGGACATAATGGATTTACTGCTTCATTACTTTCCAGCATCAACATAATCCAAATACTGTAATTGGCTCTTTTCACAATTCATTTGGTGTTTTTCTTATTCTTATTCTTCAACTTATTTTTCTCTTAAACACCCTCCACTTTCACTTTATTGTCGCTGTTCGTTTTTTCATTCTTCACATGGTATGTTTTGTGTAAACTCACTGTATTCATTCCTTAACTCAGATAATGGAGGAGATGAGTTTCCTCCTTTATGATGTGTCCATCGAACCTTGTCAAATAATTTATAACTCTACTTTGTGATTTTTAAACTATATAACACCAACCCCAGTATAATACAAGGCATGACTGCAAAGTAAAGTGTCTTCCTATGTAGCTTTTATCTGGACCAAAATGTTAATTCTGCAAGGAACAAGCTTCCTAATGCAAGTCAACTCGAAAAACAAAACTTATTTAGGTAAACTCAAAAAACGATGTAATTGATGTAATCCATTGATTGGAACTATGTTTGAGGAAAACTGCACACTCACCACCACATTCCATTAAATATTGTGTTGAATAATTGCACCATTCTGCTTTGTAATAAATGTCACAAGAAAGATCTGTGCTTCAATTGTATGTGAGGATTGTTATCGTAAATTCCCACAGATAATATTCACACAACCAAAGAGTTATTGTCATCATGAGTATGCAGCGTTTGTTTGCTGTGTGCATCATTCCTAGAGAAGGACATTGATGCAGGAGCTCTGTGGTTTAAGATTGGAGTACAATGTTAAACGTTTTTCTTTCCTCTTTTTTTTTTTTCCTAAAGTTATAGTTGGGTAGGAATTAGGGGTTCCCATGCACCCCCTCTGGGATTTAATGACACCGGGTTTTTTAAACTGCCAAGGGTGTTATAAATAGATTTGAGATGTTCCCAAGAAAAAAAAAAAGTGGCTCGAAGGATCCATTCGGTGGCCATCTTCGATTTCGTCACGAACGTCAGCGAAAATTTAAATAAGTCATAACTTTTTTACCACATGTCCTAGAAACATAAATGAAAGAACTTTTTCAATTAATTGTGGGATTGTAAATCATTTAAGAACATTATTTTAGCGTTTAGATGCCATTTATTAGATCAAAATCGAGAAAAACCTTCAAAATTGGACCATTTTTAAAGTATCGTCTTGCATCACATACGTCAAATTGTTGCCACCTATTTGTTTTAAACCATAAAAACTAAAACTTTAGTCATCATCATCATCACTGTCACAATCAAGATAGGTTAACATATCCTCAGTCATTCATTCCATTTTCTTCATCCTTCTCTTCTCCTTCGTCATCTTCTTCTTCATCACTTGTGACCAGAACATCTACAAGACTTTGTGGCAATACCGGTCCATCCGACCAGAGAGGCTCGAGGTGACCATCATCTCCCTCGACCCATCCATACCTGGTTGCTTCTGGAACATCAAAGGTTGGGATATGAGACCGCTTCAATTGGGCCACACGATAATTCGCTCTTCTGATATGGGGGTATAGAGACTTTGATTATAATTATCCCACTCCGAATGGAAGAGGCTATTGCGTTCACCCCTCACAATCTGTGGGGTGAGCGGCGTAGATGACTGGTCCAGCGCTTTTGCCAAAGCAGTTTCTAGCTCAATACTGAAATCATAAGTCTCACAGTTACCTAGTCGACTGAGAAGGGTTGTAAGTTGCTTACTTCTGTACATATGTCTGAGTGACAGACACAGCAAAATGTGTTTCGGGAGTTTCCACTCTGAATTTGTGACAGAGCGACACAGGTCCTGTCCAATTGATAAAACCAAGCGCTCAGACTTCTCACATTTGGATGTAGGGTTTCCAGATATGACGAGATTGAGAAATTTCTGGAGTTCTTCTGGGAGCATATCTGTATTGACGGTGAGATCAGCTGCAGTCGGAGGCCATGGAAGATCCTTGCCCTCCTTGAATACTCGATGGATGATTCCTCGCAACATTAGTGCAACTTCCTTTATGCTGTCCTTGGTAGCGACCTTGTAAACTTGACTAACAGCTTCGCCAACTGTTAGGGAAGAGCTATATACCAAGAAGAACGAAATGAAACCTTGCTCATCAGATTCAACCTTGTTGAACGAGAGTTTTGTTCCTAGATGTGTATGCTTTTCCAGCCGTCGCATTCGTTTCTCCGAACGATAATTAGAATTAGCAAAAGCAGTTTCATCGAGTTTGGCAACATAGATTAAGCGAAGCGAAGAAAGTTGAATTGCTTGTTTCTGGATAATTACGTGCTGCTCTATGAAATCAACCACTGCATTGAAGGCTGCATTGTGAGCGGCAGTCAGATTAGCTTGTTCTGCAATTGTTTGAGGGTTCTTGCTGTTCCCTCGTGTTGACGCCCGCTCAATCTCTTTTCGGCAGTAGGAATGGAACCGAGCTTCAGCTGCGAAGAGATCAACACCTTTTATCCTCCGAAGAAGTGATTGATTGCCCTTTTCCTCAGCAAGAGCTTCAATATTCTGCCATGCTTCAGTCATTGTGAATTTAGTTGGACGTTGTGTGGTACGAGTGTTTTTAATGGTCACATGAATGGGTCCCTCTTTTCCACAGAAGATACACTCCGGGCGAAACACAGTTGTCGTATTTCCTGATTTCCGGGGAGAGTGGCGATGAGAGAGAGAGAGAGAGAAGGCGGGTTCCGGGGAGAGAGAGAAAGCTGGTTCGGAACGATTTCGGCTTTTGAGACGATCTAGATTCTTTGAGAAATACTGATAGCAGCCCCTATGGTAGCCTGTAATGGTCAAATCATAACCATCTCATGAGTCTGGTATCTGTCGGCATGCCTCTTCCATGCGGAGTGCAGATGAGGGTGATTCTGCCAATCTCATTTCATGAATCTCGTGCAACACTGCCAGTCTCTCTGTCGGGTCTGCAACTGTTTGCAATGCCGTAAATTTGTCATGTTTAACACCCCTCACTACATGTATTAAGCATTTTTCAGTTTTGGTTGTACATGAGAGTTCACCAGATGCTTTGGTCCTTTTTCACTTTTGGCCACGATCCATGGTGAAACAAAACTTAGTAAGGGCATAGATCCAATTCTACCATTCACCTGTAAAACACTGAGACACAATGTTACTCCACTGACATCATGTAATAGAGGCAAAATGTTGGCCAGCTTCTAAAGTGAATCAACTTCGCTAACAAACTTGAGATATTTAGACGATACTTGAAAAATGATCACATTTTGTCCAATTTTGAATGTTTTTCTCGATTTTGATCTAATAAATGGCATCTAAATGCTAAAATAATGTTCTTAAATGATTTACAATCCCACAATTAATTTAAAAAGTTCTTTCATTTATGTTTCGAGGACATGTGGTAAAAAAAGTTATGACATTTAAATTTTCGCTGACGTTCGTGACGAAATCCAAGATGGCCGCCGAATGGATGTATAGTGTGTAATATAGACAGTACATAGTGTGTAATAAATGTAATATAGACAGTTTATGGTGTAATAAATGTAATATAGACACTTTATAGTATGTAATAAATGTAATGTAGACAGTATATAGTGTGTAATAAATGTAATATAGACTACATAGTGTGTAATAAATGTAATATAGACAGTACATAGTGTGTAATAAATGTAATATAGAGTCTATATTATAGACAATATATAGAGTGTAATAAATATATAGAGTGTAAAACCTGGTGATGGCGCAGTGGTTAGGGCAGCGGCTTGGGATCCAAAAGGTCTTGAGTTCAAACCCCGTTTGGTCACTGAATTAATACACCAGGGGGTTGACTCAGCCTGTCATCCTTCCGAGGTCGGCGAAATGAGTACCAGTATACTGGGCCGGTGTATACCCCGGTTAAAATAGGTGTACCATATCCCTGTGTCGTAAGAGGCGACCAGGGTTGCGTCAGGAAGGGCATCCGGCGTAAAACATGTGCCAAATCACTATGTGGATCAGACGGATGATCCGCTGTGGCGACCCCGAAAGGGAGCAGCCGAAAGAAGAAGAAGAAGAAGATATAGAGTGTAATAAATATAATATACACAGTATATAGTGTAAGCCTGGTGTTGGCGCAGTGGTTAGGGCTGCGGCTTGGGATCCAAAAGGTCCTGAGTTCAAGCCCCGTTGGGCCACTGAATTAATACCCCAGGGGGTTGACTCAGCCTGTCATCCTTCCGAGGTCGGCGAAATGAGTAGCAGTATACTGGGCCGGTGTATACCCCGGTTAAAATAGGTGTACCATATCCCTGTGTCGTAAGAGGCGACCAGGGTTGCGTCAGGAAGGGCATCCAGCGTAAAACATGTGCCAAATCACAATGCGGATCATACGGATGATCCGCTGTGGCGACCCCTAACGGGAGCAGCCGAAAGAAGAAGAAGAAGAAGAAGAAGACACAGTATATAGTGTGTAATATATGTAATATAGACAGTTTATAGTGTGTAATAAATGTAATATATACAGTTTATAGTGTGTAATAAATGTAATATATACAGTTTATAGTGTGTAATAAATGTAATATAGACAGTATATAGTGTGTAATAAATGTAATATAGACAGTTATAGTGTATAATAAATGTAACATAGACAGTTTATAGTGTGTAGTAAATGTAATATTGACAGTTCATAGTGTATAATAAATGTAATATAGACAGTATATAGTGTGTAATAAATGTAATATAGACAGTACATAGTGTGTAATAAATGTAATATAGACTGTGTAATAAGTGTAATGTAGACAGTATATAGTGTGTAATAAATGTAATATGGAAATTATATAGTGTGTAATAAATATCATATAGACAGTGTGCAATACATGTAATATAGACAGTACATAGTGTGTAATAAATGTGATATAGACTATATAGTGTATAATAAATGTAATATAGACAGTTTATAGTGTGTATAAAATGTAATATAGACAGTATATAGTGTGTAATAAATGTAATATAGACAGTGTGTGATAAATGTAATATATACAGTTTATAGTGCATAATAAATGTCATATCGACAGTTTATAGTGTAATAAATGTAATATAGACAGTTATAGTGTTTAATAAATGTAATATAGACAGTACGTTGTGTGTCATAAATGTAATATAGACAGTTTATAGTGTGTAATAAATGTAATATAGATAGTACATAGTGTGTCATAAATGTAATATAGACAGTATATAGTGTGTAATAAATGTAATATAGACAGTATATAGTGTGTAATAAATGTAATATAGACAGTTTATAGTGTGTAATAAATGTAATATAGACAGTACATAGTGTGTAATAAATGTAATATAGACTGTGTAATTAATGTAATATAGACAGTATATCATGTGTAATAAATATAATATAGACAGTATAGAGTGTGTAATAAATGTAATATAGACAGTTTTCTTGCATATGGCAGCTTCGCTGCTGGGGTAGCTATCATTTCTTGGAAGCATGACTGTTTCACTGATGCAGTGCCCCTCTACCAGTACACTCTGGTACTCATTTCACCGACCTCGGAAGGATTACAGGCTGAGTTAACCCCCTGGTGTATTAATTCAGTGGCCAACGAGACTTTAACTCAGGACCCTAAGATCCCAAACCGCCACCCTAACCACGAAGCCACCACCTTGCTGAATGCTATGAAAATGTCGGTTTGAGCAGAAATACATACGCCGCTCCAATATTGTACGTAAACGTTTCATGGGTAGTTTCAAATGTTACTGAAAAGGAAGTGTCATTTAACTCTGAAACATCAAAGTGGTATCGCAGCTTTCACTCGGCATTCATCACCTGTATCGTGTCCCCACGCACATCAACTGCAGGCGCCAAACGGCTTGCTATCGCTTGCCAAGCTACTTGTTCCTTATCAACCACTTTGTAAACTGCTCGTCCAGTTGCTCAGAAAGAGGAGCAAACGATTAAGAGATGCTTTGTTGTGTTCGCAAAGATGGCCGCCATAGTCGTCATCATCATTGATATTGATATTTGTCGACCCCATGATGATCATTTTTATGGAATTGGTTCATACGCTACATTTAGGCAGTATTGTGTCTGTTTTAAAATCTACGAGGTGCAGACCAACCTTTGGATTTGGGTTGTCAAAGGACAGTGTAGACAGTTTATTTAAATGTCATAAAAAAACGTGAAATGGGATGTATTTTCATGAGAAAGGCCAAATAATGTCTGGGACTCAAAGGGGTCTCAGTGGTCTAAAGGGTCAAAACGATGCATTTTTCATGGAAACGATGTATTTTAGAAGGGTGGTTCTTCTTCATTTTTGATGGATGGAAATAGTAAAGTATTGAAGCAGCTTCACGGCTTAAAAATACAAAGTTTTCAAGAATTCAATGGGTGTCGAAAGACATCTGGAACACTGTACATTAATTCCGAAATACTATCTGTAATTACTGTAAACATGTGCTTCTCTCCTCCAATGGCCCTCCCCGATTTATAAAACGTGATTAATCCATTTTGCTTTTGTTTGCCTGTCATCAAAGTGGTGATTTATCCCATTATGTTTGGAAAGCCACAACCGTGAAAAATTGGCAACATTACCACACCTCGCAGGAGGCTTTGTCAAACCACCGCCGGATCGCCTGGGCCACTGCTTGGGTCTATCCTGCAGAGAAATGATCCACATAGAGATTCTCGTTCAAGATATCTATATGCCGAAAACCGAAGTGAAGATCTATTAAGCTTTCCATTTGGATGGCGTATGATTTCTTTTGATGGTCCATCGCTAAATTGCTGATGGTGTGGGTGGAGGATTGGACCTTGAGTCCACCCAGTAGTGACCTGTAACATTCGTTCGTCAGGAGTGGCATCGGGACACTGTTCCGAATTCGGCGACTGAAACGCAACAAACTAGAATGGCACTCGGTTGGTGCATTCCTCCACCAGGCTGAACACTGCACAGTTCACATTTTGTATCCCACTGATAAGCTGGAACTGGATTCGGACCTGAACCAAAATCGAATCCGCTTGTTATTGTCACCTAACCAACTCGTCCACCGAGTTATATTACAAATCGTCCACAACTTTTTGAGATATTGTGCTATACATAGTTTTTGGCACCATCTCTCAATGGTGAAGAATCACTTTAAAAATTCTAATATCTGAATCGGGATTTGAATCTTCACCAAAATCTAATAGTTTAGTCATCACATACCCATCCTCTCCACCAAATTTTGACTGGATCCGTCTGCAACGTTTTGAGATATCCTGCTCACAGACAGACAGGGTTGAAGAAATAACCTAGGAAACTTGAGTGGAAAGAAAGTTGTGGAGTGGAGAGAGAGCATGGGGGTGTGTTCAATCACCAAGTTTCTTGTTGAGCTAAGTGGCCGAAGTACTCAAGCAAGCACTCCATTCAAAACCATTGATGAGGAACGCTTGGCATGTCTAGCTGCTTAGTAACTGAATACACTCCGTTGTAGCATCCAGATAATATGGTGGGGGTGTCGAGGGTGTCAAAACGATGCCATTTTGCATATATTGCTTATACCAGCAAAGTACCTGTCCGACGGGTGATCTTGCTCCAAGTATGCAACACGTTCTTTTGTCACAAACTTTTATTTGGGCGGTGTGTAGGCAACTGACAGCTGCCTCAATCTCTCCTAAAAATATGAATAACCCGGTTTCATGCGTGAAGCAAAACATTCCTACTACGTATAATTCAAAACACCTCACGGCACTGGAAAATATGGGAACAGGAATACTGTACTGTAAATGGTGGAGACTTGTAACACCCTTCCCCCACCTGAAAGCGGTGCTACACGATACACATCTACATAGACAATTTGCATCCCCTCCCCTCCCTCCCCCCAAGACCACTGACAAAGATAACAACACCCCTATACATTAATCGAGGTCATGCTGATCAGAGGTAGCAAGTCTGGATGGAATTGGCTCACAACTGTTGGAGGAGTAGCGCAACAAACAAACACACACAAACACTGGTCCGTTAATTAAAGTAAGGATGTCCCGATTTTTATGGAAGTTTTTCTGGTGTTGTGTTTTAAAAATGTAGTGATGAATTTGTAAGTAATCTAATGAGTCAGAATGTTATCTGAATAATGTACTTTGTTTTCTCAACATATTGTGATCAAATTGTAGTTTTAACCAGGCTGGTAAGGCAGATAACCACCACCAACCTGGTGGATCATTCTTCATCTTCAATTGAAGTTCCTTCATCGACTTTGCCATTGTGAACACATCATGCTCTTTTTTTGTATGTGATATACGACTTGCTCTGTGATAGCATCTCTGTGATGTCATAGACCAATCTTCCTGATATTAAAGAACAGCGGCTGTTGCCTTGACATTTTGAGAATGGTCAGATTATGGTTACACGGGAAATTGCAAACTGAGATGATTTTCTTTGAGAGATTCCATCACAGTTAAGACTTAAATTAACAACCCAAGCCTGCAGCCTTCAAGTTCGTTGTTTGTGGGCCCGACACATTTGAATAATGTTCCACTGAACAATATATCACATTTGCTAAAGTAAGTCAGCATAAATGTCTGAGTACAGCTTTCTATTATAAAGATGGCTGAAGTAGGAAAGCATATCCAGTATGTATGTATAGCCGTATAAACCTTTCTATACATACACAGTCACCGAAGGGTACAATGAAATTTAACAATGGAAAGTTATCTATTCCATATTGACAAATTTCATTAACTCCAAATGGTTATTAACCTCCGCCATCTTCGAAGATGGATGGAGGTGACTGTTTTCACCCCTTTCTGTTTGTTTGTTTGTTTGTTTGTGAACAGTATTACAGAAAAACTCCGAGACGGATTTCGACGAAACTTGGTGGGGGGGTTCGGTATGGTCCAAGGATCATGCCATTAAATTTTGGACTTGCCCCCCCCCCTCAAAAAAAAATTGTTAGAGAAAAAAAATTTTTTTTTTTTTGCATTTCTACATGTTTTGAGTTATTTCCAACCCCCCCCCCCCCCAAAAAAAAAAGAGAATTTTTTTTTGCATTTCTACATGTTTTAAGTGATTTCCAAGCCCCCCAAAAAATTACCTCCCCCGAAAAAAATTGTAAGAGAATTTTTTTTTTGCATTTCTACATGTTTTAAGTGATTTCCAACCCCTCCTCAAAAAAATTGTTAGAGAAAAAAAATTTTTGCAACTTTTTTTCAACAAAATTTCGATTTTTTTTTTTTTTGCATTTTTACATGTTTTAAGTGATTTCCAACCCCCCCCCCCAAAAAAAAAATGGAGAAAAGAACTATAACTGTCAGCACTGTTGACATAATATTTAATGAATAAGATATAAGGTTCACTTGAGTGACCCAGCAGTATTGGCGGCAGAGGTTTTGCACTCTCCCGAGTGCTCCCCCTCTAGTTTTTAAGGGTTTTGGCTCAAAAAGTTGTATTCCATCTCAACTTATTCCTTTTATGAGTGTCTAAATTACCTTTTCTTATTCTTAAAACTGGTCAAGATTAGTTAAATAGCTTGATATTTCTGCAGAATAGGAACGTTTAGAAAATAAAGTGTTTTTAAAATTGTGTAGTTAGTAATTCAAGCATCCTTTCCTCTTTCATGGTGGATGTATACCATACCATGGATGTAACACCCGGAATACCATCTTCTTGATTGTGAAATTGTTTTTCTTCATATGCAGAATAAGCCTGGTGTTGGTTTAGTGGTTAGGGTAGCTGGCTTGGGACCTTAGTATCCTGAGTTTAAGCCACTTTCAACTGTTGAATTAAAACCAGGTAGGGTTGACTCAGCCTGTTATCTTCTGAGGTCAGCGAATTGAGTACCAGTGTACTGTGGTAATAACCATACGGGGTAACCTGCGGCAGAGTGGTGACCCGTCCAGGACTGTACTCCTTGCCAATGAAACTCCCTCGGCAGCCCAATGTGCCTTTACATGGTACTATATATATATATATATATATATATATATATATATATATATATATATATATATATATATATATATATATATATCTATATATATATATATATATATATATATTTTTATATATATATATATATATATATATATATATATATATATATATATATATATATATATATATATATATATATATATATATCTATATATATATATATATATATATATATATATATCTATATCTATATATATATATATATATATATATATATATATATATATATATATATATATATATATATATATATATATATATCTATATATATATATATATATATATCTATATATATATATATATATATATATCTATATATATATATATATCTATATATATATATATATATATATATATATCTATATATATATATATATATATATATATATATATATCTATATATATATATATATATATATATATATATATATATATATATATATATATATATATATATATATATATATATATATCTATATATATATATATATATATATATATATATATATATATATATATATATATATATATATATATATATCTATATATCTATATATATATATATATATATATATATATATATATATATATATATATATATATATATATATATATATATATATATATATATATATATATATATATATATATATATATATATATATATATATATATATATATATATATATATATATATATATATATATATATATATATATATATATATATATATATATATATATATATATATATATATATATATATATATATATATATATATATATATATATATATATATATATATATATATATATATATATATATATATATATATATATATATATATATATATATATATATATATATATATATATATATATATATATATATATATATATATATATATATATATATATATATATATATATATATATCTATATATATATATATATATATATATATATATATATATATATATATATATATATATATATATATATATATATATATATATATATATATATATATATATATATCTATATATATATATATATATATATATATATATATATATATATATATATATATATATATCTATATATATATCTATATATATATATATATATATATATATATATATATATATATATATATATATATATCTATATATATCTATATATATATATATATATATATATATATATATATATATATATATATATATATATATATATATATATATATATATATATATATATATATATATATATATATATATATATATATATATATATATATATATATATATATATATATATATATATATATATATATATATATATATATATATATCTATATATATATATATATATATATATATATATATATATATATATATATATATATATATATATATATATATATATATATATATATATATATATATATATATATATCTATATATATATATATATATATATATATATATATATATATATATATATATATATATATATATATATCTATATATATATATATATATATATATATATATATATATATATATATATATATATATATATATATATATATATATATATATATATATATATATATATATATATAT
>NC_140965.1:475327-610327 GCF_056783735.1 Eptatretus burgeri
ATGAGCTGAAGCCCAGGTAATGCCTCGGACCTTTCCACCTCGTGTAGTCTTCAAGCTGTTCGGACCGGGGCATCAGCTTGGGTGAGCTGGATCCAATCACCGCGAGCCGCGATCCTCTCCGAGCTCCGGCGGATCCCCTCGCGCTCCGGACCGCGTGCTGGTGAGACGAGGAGCCGATCCTTCCCGACCCGATGCGTCACTTCCCTGAAGAACCACCGACCAAGATGAGGCCAAGAAGTCGCACCAAACCGGGAACCAAGCAGAGACCGCGAAGAGCTCCATGCACCAAGAAGAGCCAGCCGAACCAAGATGAGGCCACGAAGCGGAGCAAGCAACTCCACCAAGAAGAACAAAAGCCACCAGAACACGAACCCGATGAACCCCGAAGGCTCACCGAAGACTAACGCAAGACTGACCAGAACCAACCCGAGCCAAGCAGACGGTCCCCCTCTTATCCCTCTCAGCCCCGCCTCGCTTCCGGCGTGACTCATTCGCCCTCGTGCGCCACCCCAACCCCCCACCCCCTCCCGCAAACACTGGTGGGGGCTGTTTACCTTGCTTCCTCCCGCACCTGCCCCAACCGTCATCCCTGTTTACGCCGTTGAATCACGGGACGGGAGGGTTCTTCTTCTACTTCTTCTTCTTCTTCTTCTTAGTTGTCGAGGAGGGTCATTCTGGTTGAACCCTAACTATTAAAACGAATCACAGCGCATTTACACAGATTTACCCATTAAACAATGGAAGGCGAGCTATCTATGGAACACGTAATTACTGAGATAACTGAGCGAAAAGGACCTGAATGTTGAGTGCGATCGTGGTTTCCAGATTCGATATATATATATATATATATATATATATATATATATATATATATATATATATATATATATATATATATATATATATATATATATATATGGTTGACTCAGCCTGTCATCCTTCCGAGGTCGGCGAAATGAGTACCAGTATACTGGGCCGGTGTATACCCCGGTTAAAAAATAGGTGTACCATATCCCTGTGTCGTAAGAGGCGACCAGGGTTGAGTCAGGAAGGGCATCCGGCGTAAAAAACATATGCCAAATCACTATGCGGATCATACGGATGATCCGCTGTGGCGACCCCTAACGGGAGCAGCCGAAAGAATAAGAAGAACATATATATATATATATATATATATATATATATATATATATATATATATATATATATATATATATATATATATATATATATATATATATATATATATATATATATATATATATATATACAGTAATCCCCCGCTATATCGCGGTTCAACTATCGCGCCCCCGGTTCATCGCGGGTTTTCCCTTGGAACCTAACTATTTTTTTCTGCGGATTTCCCCGGTATATGGTGGTAATAACATATAAAATAGAAATTATTTAAGTAATAAATTATCACGCGTGGCGCTCGACCAGTCACACAATGCACGAGACAAAGTTTCGCTTGTGAACTTCGAATATTTTCTACGTTTTTTCTCCAAGCCCTTCGATGCCGCCCAAACGCCCTGCACCTTCTAAGGCTTCTGGCAAGGAACCGAAGCACCAGAGGAAGGTCCTGATGCTCCAGGAGAAGGTTAAGGTGCTCGATATGCTTCTTGAAGGTAAAAGGTTTGCCGCAGTTGGATGAGCACTGCCAAACCGACCAGACCAGACAAGTCGATTTTTTTGGGAGGCATCCATTCATCGCGGATTTTCACTTCTCGCGGGGGGGGGAGGGGGTTTGGAACATAACTCCCGCAATAAACGGGGGATGACTGTATATATACATACATATATATATATATATATATATATATATATATATATATATATATATATATATATATATATATATATATATATATATATATATATATATATTTTTTTTGTTTTTTTTTTTTTACGGCTGTGGAAATTCGCAATACACCAAAAAGGACCTTATATCAGTAATGACGATAAGTAATTGTGTAGTTAGATTTCCCCACCGTTGTTTAGAGGGAATTTCCGTTTTCACCGGGCTGCGATCCTTTAAGATAGCTGTTTTTCTTTTCTCTATCATTATTTTGGACAAATCGTCCCCCAACAACCAAATCGCCACCACCAACAACGCCCCCAAACAACTACACCGTACTACCACCACCTTCGCCTCTTTACCTCCACCACTCTACCAAGCAAACATCGCTTCACCACCATTCTCAAACGACGCCCACCAGCAACCAAATCGCCACCACCAACACCCTTCCCAAACCACCGCAGCAAACTCTCACCGCCTCCGCCTTTCTACCACACCTCGTACCATGGTCAAGTGTGTCAGTCGCAGCAGCCAAGTCTGGAGTCGGTGGAGTGGCAGTCTGGAGAAGCGGGAGACGGGGCAGTCAAGTCTGCAGTGTGTCGGTGTCGGCAGTCTGGAGAATCGGGAGACGGGGCAGTCAAGTCGAGTGCAGTGTCGGCAGGGAAGTCAAGTTGGGAGACGGAGCTCGAAGCCGACGGGAAAGGCAGACGGGGAGCACCGAAGAGAGCTCACCGACCACCCCAGGGGCACGAAGCCAGGTGCAGCTATGCTGACATCGTGGCTTGTCCGCCATCGCGCCACGAGGGCGTGGGTAAGACACTTCGGTCTCTTGCACCTGTCCGCTCATCCAGGTTCCACGCGGCATTTGGTCCACGAACCTGTCTGCCACCCTTGCCTTTGAGGGTGGCTTTTTCCTTTGCTTTTGTGTAAATGCATGTGTTGGCGCCGTCTTGTAAGTAAAACTGTTTAAGTGTGCGTGTGAAATAAAGACTTTATTCGGTTGTAATTCTTGCTTCACTGAATACGTGCCTGAATTATTGTATGGCTGTAAAATACGTGCTTGTCTGAGTGTGCAATAAATGTGCTTGTCGAACTGTTCCCCGTTTCGTTGCGTCCTTCCCCTTGTTTGAAAGTTCCATCTTGCATCACGGAAGGAATTGGTAGAAGGGTGTAAGCACCGGTAAATAATCACGTCTGTCGGGGCCGGCGATAACACCGCTCAGTTATCGCTGAAGCACGGAACGGACCGCTTAAGCGGTTCGTGTTCTTGGCCGGCCAGCGGCGAGGTACGATCGCCCGGTTAACTACCAGCGCAGGTACTTAGGTAGGTCGAATTTGGCGAACAACCCTATCCTGCACGGGTGGCCGATTGGCACGATTGTGGTAGGGTCGAAAGACCCACCCGTGATTAGCTCCTGGCGGTAGTTCCAAGGAGGGTCACGACTGAATTGTCCGTTCCGGTGGGCGACGCGGTCATGATTTGAGTTACGTGGCCGATCGCACGCCGGGCGGAATGAAATTCGTAAATATATATATATATATATTGTTGCGGAGCTGGGCGTCGGTTGCGAGCACGACCGCGACGTGGAGCAGTGGGGTCGACTCTACCGAACACCCGGAATCAAGATCTTACCTTTCGGAAAACTCCGAGGGTACGGGTCCCTTTCAGGATCGTGAATCGTCAATAAATCAACCACGTAGTACAGGGTTATTTGCCAAACTTCAAAATACCTAGAGGCCCATGTGGCGAACTACCGAGTATTCACACCCTCGACGGAACTCGAACGGGACGAGTCGTTTCCGTGCTCGACCTGAGAGTAACCTGAGCGGATGGTTACCGAGGTCCCGTCGGTCCGAATACACAAAACTACCGCAACAATGGCCTTTTTTAATTCCCCAACACGCACCGTGTTAAACCAATGAATAAAACACAGAAACGAGCTGATACATTTCACGGAGGATTTATTTACAATCGTGAAAGGGGAAACTCAGAGCAGAATTAACACCGAATATAGTCATGCAATGTACAAAGAGCATGCACTTAACAATTTGTACCGACACAGACAAGCCCACAAATACACACACACACACACACACACACACACACACACACACACACACACACACACACACACACACACACAAAAGAAACGGTGGCCACAGCCTTAATTGAGGCCTCCAGCTCAGAGAGAAAGGCGAGCTGAAGACCAGAGCCTGTACTCGGACCTGTCCGCCTCGAGCGGGTATGTTGAGCTGGCGGGTCTTGGACCTGTAGCAGCTCAGGCATCCACACGACCGGGCTCCTGGCGAACGGAGGCCGGCAGGGCGAAGACTGGCAAGACGAAAACTGACTTTAGAAAGAAGAATCACCACCGCGAAAAACGGAGCCTGACCTTTTATCCTTCCCCCCTCCGTCAGCCGAACCTCGATGTCGTCGTGTATGCCTTTCCTCATAGGCTGGTTTTTGGCGTGCAGAATCGCTCTTCGCCTTCCCCAATGGCCAAAACGAGCGGCTAGTCCGTCGATTGGCCCGGGGGCGTGGTGACGTCACGCGGACCGCCTTTCTCACCGTGGCGGGGTCTGATTGGCTGAGCGGCGGCCACCTCATTCGCAGCACACTGATTGGTCGAGGGCCGTCGTAAGGCTCCTCCTTGAACTCCGCCCACCACGGGTGCCATGGCGTCGGCCAGAGCGAGGTGAAGGTGAGGGTGATGCTGGTGTTGGCGAAGAAGATTTGTGGATGTAATTCAAATCCTAACTATCAAAATAACTTCGCATCGCATGTGTGTAATTCCCATTAGACACAGGTAGGTGGCCCTACCTAGAAACACACAATTATCCTCGATGGAACTCGTACGGAACAAGCCGCTTAAGCGAGCCTGTCCTGTGCGCGATTCCGAGCGGCTTAATCGCAGAGAACCGTCGGTCCGAATGTCCCCCTTTTACGGCAAACCAACGGCTTTCTAACTCCCAACACACGAAATGCTCAGTCAATGAAAGAATCGACGTGACGAGCTGAAAACATTTAACAATAGGGGTATTTATTAACAACACTGGTCAACAATTTTTTACTTTCTGAATGTTGTCTAGATTTCTACAAGTGAATTAGGGTATTCTGGCACTGCTGAATCAGGAAATGGCATCCGTTTCTCTCCATCAGGTCAGGTTTTTGTGCCAAGTTGATTTGAAAAAATCAGATCTTGTGACAAAATCAATTACATTTTTGTGGCATTATCAGCTGATTTTTGTCAACACATATCATCCTAAACATGTTTTTAAGAAAAAAAAATGTTTTGCCAACAACATTTATTGATTACATGATAGAAACATCGATTACTGTCATCTGAATGGTGGGCATTGATAAAGGTAAGTACAAGTAAATTGCATGTTGCGTCACCACTGTTCAAACTTCAGGGCTTGAACTTCCGTTTCTTCGAACTCCTGGAATGTTCAGCGGCAGGGAGGTCTCTCTTCAGATTCCAACAGTAGTCAGCCATCATGACTGCGTCCCAGCGACCCTGATACCTGGTCTCCATCTCCTTCATGTCCTGATGGAATCTCTCCCCCTGCTCGTCACTCATTGAACCCAGGTTCTCAGGAAACCGGTTCATATGTGAAAATAGGTAGTGCATCTTGATGCTCATGTTGCAGCCCAGGTTTCTGAAAGCAGTCAGCATGTTGTTGACAAGTTCTGTGTAGTTTCTGGCCTTATTGTTGCCAAGAAAGTTCTTCACTACCAAAACAAATGTCTTCCACGCTTCCAGTTCCACTTCGTTCATTGAGTTTTTGAACTCTGGATCTCTGATGAGCTGACGGATCTGAGAACCATCAAAGATGCCAGCTTTCAACTTCTCCATGGTCAATCCTGGAAAAGCCTGGCACAAGTAAGTGAAGCAGTCACCATCTTTGTCCAGAGCCTTGGTGAACTGCTTGATTAAGCCGAGCTTGATGTGCAGCCGAGCTTGATTATAATCAAGGGGAACTAGGGAAGCACGTAAGAGCAGAACTATACCGACTATACGAAATGCAATGCAATCATTTACAGCAGACAAAGCACTTAACAGTTTCCTACTTATCAGACGCGCCCACGGACACACACACATACACACGTGCACGCACACACACACACACCCAAGAAATGGGGCTGATGCCTTTAATAACGGACTCCAGCTCGGAGGACAGATGAGCTGAAACCCAGAACCTATCTCGAACCTCTCCACCTCGTGTGGTCTTCAAGCTGTTCGGACCCGGGCTCCAGCGAGAGTGAGCTGGATCCAATCGCCATGAGCCGCGATCCTTCCCGAGCTCCAGCGAATCCTCTCGCGCTTCCAAACACATGCTGGTGAGACGAGGCGCCGATCCTTCCCGTCGATGCGTCGTTATCTCGAAGAACCACCTCCAAGATGAGGCCGATGAGTCGCACCAAGCCGGGAACCAAGCGGAGAACAAAGAGCTCCACGAACTAAGAAGAGCCAGCCGAGCAACCAGCTCAACTCTCTTCCGATGAACAAAGCCTCTCACAACACGGACCAAGAACTCCGAGCCGAGCAAGCAGCTCAACTCTCTTCCGATGAACAAAGCCTCTCACAACACGAACCAAGAACTCCGAGCCGAGCAACCAGCTCAACTCTCTTCCGATGAACAAAGCCTCTCTCAACACGAACCAAGAACTCTAAGCCGAGCAGAACCCGAAGGCCTACTGAACAGCCAAGCCGAAGCAAAAAGCTCTCCAAAAAGCCTCCACCTCGCCAAGCAGAACCGAAGCTCACTGAACCAAAAGTCTCAATCCTCGCCAAGCATAATCCAAAGGCCTGCTAAAAGCTAAGCCGAAGCAAAAAGCTTCCAAGCCAAAGCAGAAAGCCTTCAAAAAGCCTCCTCCTAAACTCAAGCCAAGCAGAACCCGAAGGCCAACTGAACAACCCGAACAAAGCAGAGGATCTCTTCTTTATTCTTATCGGCCCCCTCCCCCGCTCCCGGCATGACCCATGCCCTCGTGCTCCATCCCCCGCTCAACCACGGGTGGGAGGGAGTTGTTGACGTCAAGAATCATGGGACGGGAGGGCTCTTCTTCCTCTTCGCAGAAGAGGGGGAGGGCCGTCTCCATTGTGTTATGATCCTAACTATTAAATTGAATCTTGCAGCACACTTAATTGTTTTCTGCCCATTAAACAATGGAAGGTGAACTATCTCGGGAACATGCACTTATCGGCATAACTGACTAAAGGAACCTGAATGTTGTGTGCGATCGAATTCCCAAATTAGTAACAATATATACATATATATATATATATATATATATATATATATATATATATATATATATATATATATATATATATATTGTTAAGGATTCAGCGGTGTCGGGGCTCGCACCCTAATCTTGACAGCCAAATGTTGAATATTCGGCGTCACTTAACAGCACCGCGTCTGCGGGGTTATAACACCGGCTGGTTCGGCACAGGTCTCGGGTTACGCACTTCAGATCACGATACCAAAATACACCTGTGCCTTGCCAGCTGGGGAAATAGACCCCGGCTACAGACTGGATTTGTCAGAGACCGAGCGGAGTCTGCCAGTCCGTAGCCCGTTTGGGTTTTATATCCAAATTGAGCGGATCGTTCCTCGGCGCGGCACGAATAAATTCAAGGCGGCAAATCTCGTATAACTCAACCAGACTTATTGGTGACACATCGGGGAACACAACACAAGCAAAGCATTCACGACAATGTTATAATTAATCTATAACCCGTTCTTAACTAGGGAGCTACGGATTACGGGTTTCGAAGGGAACCCTATTGGGATAAACATTAGGCAACATGCAGACAACATGCAGACAACATGCAGACAAGACACACAGGACTTGGTGATGCCTCATGGACGAGAGGAAAAGTGTCAAAGGCACGAATGTGGCTCATGACAAGCCGATGTCAATGGATTCGAGCGCCCAAGCTCAAACACGCTGCGTGGCAAAATGGCATCGTCCTTTTGTCGCACCGCCCATGCACGCAGCCTCAGTGCATTCAGCCCCCGTTACATCGACGGCACCAGATGAAAGATCTATGGTATGCTCCAGCTGGCTTTTCACAAGGTCCACTATACAAGTCCGGGCCTGGCCTGTACACCAGATCAGGCCAAATTGGGGTGTTGGGCTCCGCAGGCGGATCGACAAACGTGTCGAGACGTGCCGGGAGCAAAGACAGTCAGAGGCTCCGACACTGGACTCTGGATGAAGCTGTCGAGGACCTCCTCATAAAAGTCGATCGCCGACTCCCCTCATGCAGTTCCTCCTGCCTCTTTCACGAAGCAGATCGCAGACTCAACTCTAGCAGCGTCTCTTGCCTCTCTCATGAAGCAGATCGCAGACAGACACAGCCGTCCCTTACACAGCCGATCGCGACCCCGCGACCCCCACTCGTCATTTCTCCTGCCTCTTTCACGAAGCAGATCGCAGACAGACCTCATGCAGTCCCTTCCTTGCCTTTCTTGGGGCGCGCACCTCACGAAGCCGATTCCAGACCCTCACTAGCAGTTTCTCATCCAGCCGATAGCAGACTCGACTCTCCGGCAGATCCACCCCTGCCTTTTCGGCGCTCGCTCTTCTCGAAGCCAACTCACACTCTCAGAGCACTGGGTGGGGACTGTCGTCAGGAGAGGGGAAGGAAGAAGATGAACCTCTCGGTACACCACCACTGCATGAACAATGAACAGCCTGCTACACCTCCCGACACACATGTAACGTCCAATTACCGAACAACCTGGCTAAACATGCATTTAATGGGGGATCTGGGCTAATCCTATATTTAGTAACATGCTAAGGGCCATCTCCGCAACAATATATATATATATATATATATATATATATATATATATAATGTTGTGGTTGTGGAAATTCGCAAACCACCATTCAGGTCCCGTAGGTGAGATATCTCTGTAAGTACATGTGTAGTTAGCCCAAACCCATTGTATAGAGGGAATTTATGTGATCCATCCGGGCTGTGATGCTTTGAGTTAGCCGTTTTTTCTGTTCTGTCTTTTATTTCAAACAAACAGCATCTCAACAACCACGCCATCCCCACCACAGCGCCAACCACACTACAACCACACCACCTCCACCATCAACGCTACCACATCTTCGCCACTCGCCATTCAGCAGGCCCTGTGCGGTTACGATCTCCGGGCACAAACAGAAACCAACGGCTATGCTCGGGGGTTTTCCCCCCTGTTTTTCCCGTGAGGTTCTCCGCGCTCGGTGTGGAGGAGGGGCGATGCAGGGGTCAAAGGTAAGAAAGGGTGGGGGCCTCTTTTGGGGGGAATAATTCCCTGGCTCCACGCCAAGACTAACTCCCCCCGGCCCCCGCACGGCGCGGGGTGGAGGGAAAGCGAGAGGTCACGCCCCCCTTTGAGAGGCTTCTCCAAGAAGCTCGAAGGGAGGCGGGGCCAAAAACGGGGCGGAGCGAAGGGCGGAGCCCCACGCTACAAAAGGCGGACAGGACGGACCTTGAGGGTAGTTGGGTTGGTTGGGCGTAGTCGTTGTTGGAGTAGTTGGGTTGGTTGGGCGGCGGCGGCGTCGTTGTTGGAGTAGTTGGGTTGGTTGGTCGTCTTCGTCTTCGTCGTCGTCGTTGGAGTAGTTGGGTTGGTTGGTCGTCGTCGTTGTTGGAGTAGTTGGGTTGGTTGGTCATCGTCGTCGTTGTTGGAGTAGTTGGGTTGGTTAGTCGTCGGAGTTGTTGGAGTCGTCGGGGTTGTTGGGTTGGTTGGTCGAGAGTTGGAGTGAGTGGTTAGTCGAGGGTTGGTCTTCATGGTCGTCTTCTGGCTCGAGTCGCGAGCTTTGTGGTTCCTGCCTTGCTTCGTTGACCCGTGCGCGAGCGCGGAAAACAGCGCCGAACAAACCCCGTCCGTTTCCCCAAAACCCCGTCTGTACCGTCGAGTGGCCAACACGTGCAGGCGCGAGGCACGCTGGAGAGGACTCGCCTACCATGCTCGGGCACGGAGTCGTGGCCAGGCGGGACGCCGTCGACGGACGTCGGAGAGGGACTCGACACGCTCAGGGAAGTCGCGACTTCCATTTCTTTTGGGTTCTGTGGAAACGTGTGTGTGTGTGTGTGTGTGTGTGTGTGTGTGTGTGTGTGTGTGTGTGTGTGTGTGTGTGTGTGTGTGTGTGTGTGTGTGTGTGTGTGTGTGTGTGTGTGTGTGTGTGTGTGGCGTCAGTCTGGTGAAGTAAAACTGTTAAGTGTTGCCGTGTGTCGGTCTTATTCGGTAGTATCTCTGCGTCATTGTTTCTTTTGTTACATTTGCTTTTTGTGCATAATTGTTTTAATTGCTATATGTGTGCTCTGTGTGTCGTGTAAATAAAGTGCTTGCATGTTGAATTGTTCCCCGTTTCGCTGCGTCCTTTCCTTCGTTGAATGTCCATCTTGCTTCACATAAAGGGTTGGTAGTGGGCTTAATATGCCCGATAATTAATCGGAACCGTCGAGGCCGACGATAACCCCGCTCGGTTATCCCGATAGTACGGAACGGATCGCTTAAGCGGCCCGTGTCCAGAGTCGACCTGCGGCGAGGTGCGATCGCCCGGTCTACCAGCCGCGTGGGTACTTAGGTAGGTCGAGTTTGGCGAACAACCCTATCCCACGCGGGTGGCCGATTGGCACGATCGTGGTGAGGCCGAAAGGCCCACCCGTGACTGGCTCCCGGTGTTAGTCCGAGAGGGTCACGACAGAATTGTCCGTCTGGTGGGCGACGTGCCGCGATTCGAGTCACGTGGCCGTTCGCACGTCGGCGGGCGCGAATTCGCAACAATAATATATACATACACACACACACACACACACACACACACACACACACACACACACACACACACATATATATATATATATATATATATATATATATATATATATATATATATATATATATATATATATATATATATATATATATATATATATATATATATATATATATATATATATATATATATATATATATATATATATACATATACATATATATATATATATATATATATATATATATATATATATATATATCTTTCTTACCACTGACTCAATGACTCACTGACTGATCTTAAAGATTGGTACCTTCCAGGTGATGTAGAAAGCTGAAATTTTGCATGTCGGTGGACATTGAAGCTGATACACCTGGAAAAATCTCAGAACCTTCAGAAAACATCCAGAAAAGAAAATATAAATAAATGAAAATGAATAAACAAATGCAGATTAGCGACCTGAGACAATGGGGAAGCATGGTGCGTTATTGCTTCCAATGTGTAAGCAAACTCCGCTAGTACAGTCGGCCTGCCCCGATCGTGGGTTTCCACTTTGCGGTTTCTCTCTATCGCAGTTTAATTGTTGTCATAACATGTGCCAATTGCAGCATGAGTCCCTCACTCTTTCATGGTCTGGTGCGGAGGAATACACAACCACGCATCTCCATCTCACCTTACAGCCCCATGCTGCCCTAAATCCCAGACTCAGTTGCACTTTCAATATCGTGCCGCATGGACTGTTATCACGTGGTATCGTGTGATTTTGTTTGATATTGCATAATTTTGTTTGATTTATTTTATCATGTGATTTAGTTTGATATCACATGATTTAGTTTGTTATCACGTGATCTTTTTTTGTTATTGTGTGATTTCGTTTGTTAGCACGTGATTTTGTTTTATATCACATGATATCACGTGATTTAGTTTGTTATTGTTTAATTTAGTTTGATATCATGTGATATCACATGATTTCGTTTGATATTGTGTGATTTTGTTTATTGTGTAATTTCGTATGTTATCCAATGATTTAGTTTGATACTACATGATATTGTTTGATTTGGATTATCGCATGATTTTGTTTGTTATCACATGATTTTGTTTATTGTGTAATTTCGTATGTTATCTCATGATTTAGTTTGATATTACATGATATCGTGTGATGTAGATTATCGCATGATTTAGTTTGATATTGTGTGGTGTTTGTTATCATGTGATTTTGTTTATCATGTGATTTCGTATGTTATCTCATGATTTAGTTTGATATTACATGATTTCGTGTGATTTAGATTATCGCATGATTTAGTTTGATATTGTGTGATGTTTGTTATCACGTGATTTTGTTTATCATGTGATTTCGTATGTTATCCAATGATTTAGTTTGATATTACATGATATTGTGTGATTTAGATTATCAAATGATTTTGTTTGATATGGTGTGATTTAGTTTATTACGTGATTTTTGTATGTTATCTCATGATTTAGTTTGATATTACATGATATCGTGTGATTTTGTATGTTCACATGATTTAGTTTGATATTACATGATATCGAGTGATTTAGATTATTGAATGATTTAGTTTGATATCACATGATTTATTTTGTTATCACGTGATATGGCGTCATTTCGTTTATCGAGTGATGTCATGTGATTTAGTCTGTTATCATGTGATAGCAAGTGATTTCATTTAATATTGCGTGATTTCGTTTTTCACATGATATTGTGTGATTTAGTTTTTCACATGATTTTGTTTATCACATGATATCGCGTGATTTAGTTTGTTGTCACATGATTTTGTTTATCACGTGATTTAGTTTGTTATTGCATGATATAGTTTCATATTGTGTGATTTAGTTTGATATCGTGTGATTTATTTTGTTCGCATGTGATTTTGTTTAACATTGCGTGATTTAGTTTGTTATCACGTGATGGCATGTGATTTTGTTTGATTTCACATGATTTTGTTTATTACATGATATTGTGTGAGTTAGTTTATCACATGATTTTGTTTACCACATGATATTGTGTGATTTGGTTTGTTATTGCATGATTTAGTTTCATATTGTGTGATTTAGTTTGATATCGTGTGATTTATTTTGTTCCCATGTGATTTTGTTTAACATTGCGTGATTTAATTTGTTATCACGTGATGGCATGTGATTTTGTTTGATATCATGTGATTTAGTTTTTCACATGATTTTGTTTATTACATTATATCGTGTGATTTAGTTTGTTACCACATGATTTGGTTTGTTATTGCATGATTTAGTTTCATATTGTGTGACTTAGTTTGATATCGCATGATTTGGTTTGTTATTGCATGATTTCGTTTCATATTGTGATTTATTGTTGTCATGTTATTTTGTTTATCACGTGATTTCATTTATCATGTGATTTAGTTTGATATCATGTGATTTTGTTATCACATAATTTAGTTTGATATCGCGTGATTTAGTTTATCATGTGATTTTGCTTGTTACCACGTGATTTTGTTTATCATGTGATTGAGTTTCATATTCATGTGATTCAGTTTGATATCATGTGATTTTGTTTGATATAGCGTGACATAGTTTGTTATCACATAATTTAGTTTGATATCGCGTGATTTAGTTTATCATGTGATTTTGCTTGTTATCATATTTAGTTTGATATCGCGTGATTTAGTTTATCACATGATTTAGTTTGATATCACATGATTGTTTCTTATCATGTGATATCACGTGATTTCGTTTATCATGTGATTTAGTGAGATATTGTGGGGTGTTCTTGACAGTAATTAATGAACAACAAGAACTTGTGGGATGTTGTAAAGAGTAACATGTTGGGTTTTTAAATAAAAGCTTTTAAAGTAAGAAGCCAATTAATTCAACTCTGACCAATGTTGGTTCAATTGGGAGGTAATGAGAAAGGAAGAAATAAATAAAGAAAGAACCAAGGAATGAAATAGGAGGCAGAATGAGTTTGTGATTTATTAATTTTTTTCGAGTGAAAATATTTGTTTGTTTTGAACCGACGAGGGGGAAATAAGATCAAGATGAGGAGCGTGAAAGAACACTTGGGATAAAGCAGAATGAAGAACATATCTTGAGAGGTTTTCGCTCGTTTTCATGGAGTTCACGCTGTTTGGGTTAGTGTTTGTGTGTGTGGAGTATGTACGTATATATATATATATACACACACACACACACACACACACACACACACACACACACACACACACACACACACACACACACACACACACACAATCTTTGGCGAAGGCTACACGAGCCTTTCTGTGTCTTTCTTGGTCAGCGTACATGGAGACCCCTTGTGCAATGTCTGCTGGAGTGTCTGCCTTGATATCTTGGTCCCAGACTCACCAAGGTTGTTCAGGAGAGCCTTAATAGTGATCCGTGGATTGTTGTTGGCCTCTCGCCAAACTTTTCTTGCCAGACGAGGCAACACCTTTGGCTTCCGACCACGTCCCTCAATGTTTTTTACAGTGTGGAACCTCTTATACTTCCTAATTATGCTTTGTATGGTGGCAACTGGCACTCGGAACTGCTTCGAAATAGCTTTGTAGCTTTTGCCCTCCTTGTGAGCATTCACAATGCACAACCGAAGGTCCTCACTGACTTCTTTCTTCTTCGCCAAGCCAACAATGACCTGAGAATGATTGCATCAGCTCCCCTTAATTTATAATCGAAAAGCAGAGTGTTGTTCTTCAACATTCCTCACTGTACATTCAATAGACCACATTTGTAATGCATTCAGATTGTACGCACACATCTTGGAATAATTGCATAACAATATAAAGAATCTGAGGAATATCAAAAGCATGTTCATTATCACAAATATTGGCCTCAATTCTGAGACTTGGTATGGGGTATGAATAATTTTGGACAGGCATAAAAACAGAAATCTTAACATTTCTATTGTTCTGCTAATAATGTTGAGCCAAAATAAATGTGGATTTGTACATGCCAACTTAATGTCCTTGGGTGAAGTGAAAGTTCCACCACGCCAGCTTGTAGGTTTGAAATAAATGCAAAACTCTCAGATTTTTTATTGGGTATGAATAATTTTGGACTTAACTGCATATATATATATATATATATATATATATATATATATATATATATATATATATATATGTGTGTGTGTGTGTATGTATGTATGTATGTATGTATGTATATATATATATATATATATATATATATATATATATATATATATATATATATATATATATATATACATGTATGTGTGTATAAAAAAAAGAAGATAGCTCCAGTGAACTATACCGCTGAGGTTGTTTGCATTGATAAAATTCTCCCGAAGAGTACTTGACTGAATCGGGAATTGATTTTTTAATATTTTTTAGTTGCCCGATTTTAACGAAACTTGATACTGCACTCCGCAGGAGAATGGTGAGTAAGGTGGCCCTAATATTATTTGCGCTGTCGTGTACCGTTTTGGCTGTATTTCGGGAACATACATACATGCATACATACGTATACAATATGAGAGTTTTAGTAATATATAGGTGTATGCATGTGCGCGTGCGTATGTATGTGTATTTGTATATGTGTGTATATATATATATATATATATATATATATATATATATATATATATATATATATATATATATATATATATATATAATGGATCTAACAATATAACGTCCACCGTACATGTCTGCTCCACCGAATGTGTGTCGGTGTGTGATGTATATAGACGCTCTTCAAATTTCAAGTCAATGGGATCAAATTTGACAATTTTAGATAATTTGGCCTGTTTCCTCACGTTGACCTTCGATCAACCATCGTGTGGACAGTACCTACAATCTCCGACAGTCTCGGTACGATCAGCTGAGTGATTTTGGGCTGTTGGCAAGCGGACAGATCGGACAGACAAACAAACAAACGGAACAGATCAACATAGTTGGCAAAAAAAATTTTGGCCAAGTAACACATGTAACCGACCAATATACTTGCAAAATCTTTGATTTTCACAAGTGACAGACAGACAGACAGGGGTGAGAACATAACCTCCATTCATCTTCAGTGGTGAAGTTTATAGGTTAACCGCCATTTTTTGAGAGGAACGGCTAACATTTCCATCCTTACCCCTTCATCACCAAGGGCTCACACTCATGTCAGTTATGCCTCAATCTTCATGGCAGTTAACTTACCCTAAGATCCATTGATTAACTGGACCTGTATTTGTGTAATTGTTTTTTACTAATTGCCTGTCCTGAGTCGATATACCCTTTGTATTGTTCATCCACTCACTTGCACATAATATTTTGTGGAGAACCTGTATGTCTGTGAAATTGTATCTGTGCCACTCATTCTTAAATATGAGCTTGATTACCTCCGCCACCGAAGGTGGAAGGAGGTTATGTTTTCACACCTGTCTGTCTGTTTGTGTGCAGAACATCTCAAAAGGTTGTGGACGGATTCTGATGAAATTTGATTGGCAGGTTGGGTGTGTGACAAGGAATAACTGATTCGATTTTGGTTCAGAGCCAGATCCCAATCCGGCTACGAGAATTTATTCACTGATTCTTCACCATTGAGAGATAGTGCCAAAAACGATAGACAGCACAATATCTCAAAAAGTTGTGGACACATTGGGTGTGTGACAAGGAAGAATTGATTCAATTTTGGTGAGGATCCGAATCCAGATCCGATGATTTTGTAAGTGATTTTTCAGCATTAAGAGATGGGGCCCAAAACGAGATGCAGCATGATGTCTCAAAAGGTTGTGGACTTGGTGGGCAGGTTGTGTGTGTGTGTGTGTGTGTGTGTGTGTGTGTGTGTGTGTGTGTGTGTGTGTGTGTGTGTGTGTGTGTGTGTGTGTGTGTGTGTGTGAGACGCAAGGACGAATTGATTCGATTTTGGCGAAGATTCGACTCTGGATACGAGTATTATTTAATTTTAAAGTGATTCTTCACCATTGAGAGATGGGGCCCAAAACGATGTAGTACTCTATCGCATGATATTTCAAAAATGTATTGGGCCCGATATGTTCTCATGGATTAGATGTTACGTGGTGGAGATATGCGCTCCACCGAGTGCCCTTGTAGTTCATTGTGTGCTGTCCAAATGTATTCAAACACTCCTGCCCACCCCCAAGCCCTTCAATCCCGTGGCTTTATAATACCCTGAAGTATGATGGTGTTTGCAATTATAATTACACATTGCATTTTGTTTCCTTGGTTTCTGCCTGTATTTGAATATACCCATTCACTGGTTATCAACGAATGCGATGGGTGCGTGTGCATTCCAATTCCAAACTCTGATATAATCTTTATCAAAGCAGCTTGTTATCCCATGTGTTCCCAATATTATTAATTTTAAACACAGAACCACTTCAGTTTATTTATTTGTTTAATATTTTTATGCAGGTATCTAGGCTTAACATACAGGTACATCACAGTACAAGGAAGGGAACTGTATCGAGAAGGGCTGTACCAGTAGATGTTGTAAAGTGGTTTGGCGGCGGGATGGGGGGGGGGTGCAGTTGGTGGAGGAGACAACAGACTTGAATTCCTGGAGGAAAAAGTTTGAGATTAACTTAGAAGACAGTTCAATGAGGAAGAGTGAAGAGGAAGAACTCCCACATACCCCGTGGGAGTTCATTCGTACAACTCTCAGGGGAGTGATAGCACGGACGACAGATAGTTTTGATATTTTGTAAGATTTTCATCACATCAGAAAAAGAAACCAGAATACCTCACAAGAGTGACGCTCGTTTCATATCATCATTCGCGACTTAATTTTGTGTTGGGCATCGCCCAGCCCATTTAAATTGTTGTTTTTTTTTTTAAACAATTTTAAGAAAATGGGCTGAAAGGGCCGGAATCGCACTTTGGGCTCAGTTATTGCCTGGGGAATGGTCTCCAGAATATACCTGTCAAGTTTGGTTCGGTTCCATTCACTAATAACCGAGAAATAACAATTTTTAGAAAATGGGCCCAAAAGGGCCGTTCCTCGGCCCGAATAATCGCACCTTGGGCTCAGTTAATCCCTGCGCATATGTATCTAGTGTATGCCTGTCCATTTTCATCGAATTCTGTTCGCGAATAATGGAGAAATAGACGTTCAAATGAACTGTACACAAGAAAAGAGAGAACGAGAGCGGCGCTTCGAGCCCGTGGGGTGGAAGACCCCAACTGGGTAAAAATGGAGGTCAGCATTGAGTTTTCACTTTGGGAGAGTAAAAAATACAAATTGTTTCTGATACAATGTGTGTGACCTGGTGGGGGCAGAATCAGGATGGACCGGTGTGATGACAGGAGCAAGACCATAGTAAAGCCGGTAACAACTGCAATGCCACCAACTTGCATGGTGCTTCTGGTGTGAAAGAAGAAGACCCTGAGATAGCTTCTTGACGTGAGATGCTAATAACATGGCGAAACTTCGATTCCATCTGGGTACTCAACAGGAGCGAGATGGAAGCAGCGGCACCAGTCCAAGGTGGGGAGCCATATTCCATGACTGGATTGAGGCTCTGTACACCGTTCTCATCTGAGGATGGAAGATGAAAGCCTCGACTCTGTGGATTGTTCCGAGACGGAAGCCATCTGCTTGAATATTTTTTTATATAAATATTTGGAAACGAGCTTGAATATATTTATGAAGCCTCCCCATATCGGATAGGAGGAGGCTTGTACCTGTTTTGGGGTTTGTTTCTGCAATCAGTGCCCCCAATTTTTAATGGTACCCCAGAGTTTTAGACCCCAAGGAGTACTAAACCACCGTTTAGGGGTTTTTTTTCTTCCTTCCTTTTTCCTGCCAATGTCAAAGCTGTACCTCAAAGCTGGCTGGGAATTTCAGAATGAAATTTTTCATCTACAGTAGGAATAAAAAGTATGTGGCTTTGGCATAATTATGAAGGTCATGACCTAATTATAGACATTATAACATTTATCACCACAACTTGACGAAGGTTTGTCTGATCGGAACGAAATTGGCCTCCCTAGATTGCCAAGAGCAAAGCGCATTTTTATATTTAATTTGCATCTTCCCCTCTGGGTTAAAGGTCAAGGTCAAATGGCGATCTGAAGGAAAACGCGTTTTCCACAATTTAAGATATCTTTTTTTTTTTTTTACCTCCGCCACCGAAGGTGGAAGGACGTTATGTTTTCACCCCTCTCTGTCTGTTTGTTTGTCTGTGTACAGGATATCTGAAAAAGTTGTGGACGGCTCCAGATGATATTTTGTGGACAGGATGGGTGTGTGACAAGGACGAACTGATTAGATCTTGGTGAAGATCCAGATACCGATCCGACGACTGAAATTTTTAAGTGATTCTTCACCATTGAGGTATGGGGCCAAAAATGATATATAGCATGGATATCTCAAAACGTTGTGGACGGATTTGGGTGAAACTCAGTGGACTTGTTGGGTATGTGACAAGGAAGAATTGCTTCATTTTTGGAGAAGATCAGAATCCGGATCCGAATCCAAATTTTTTTTTCAGCAATTCTTCACCACTGTGAGATAGGGCTTCACCATCACCATGATAATTTTGACGTCATCGGTCACGTGGTACAAGCGCCATCTTGGAAAAACTGAAAAACTTTGCACCTCTAAATCTCTGAAACCGCTCCATGGAAAAAATTGAAACATGGCTCATTGTCAAGTACTCCCCATGGGGAATACGATATGTTAATGATGATGTTATCGGTGCCTTCATTATGATGTCATAATTTGACAAGTTTTAACGTTTTTCAGATAAATGAACCTTTCGCCGTGTGGAAACAGACATGCAGTTGAAACGAGAATGCAAATGAATGGTCATGCAGAGACGAACCTACAGATTAGTGATCAACTTTGTGAATGGAGTGAGTGATTCCTGTGGGAAAGATTACACAGTGTGGATATCTCACCATGTCTCCAGCCGAACCGCGAGAAGGTGTGGGGAGTGGCCACCCACCACCCGCCCCATGGGCTTTGGCATGTTTCTGCGCAGAGAAGCTGTCGGCGTGAGGCGTTAACGTACAGTTGTTTGCACCCCGAGTATTTTGTTGGCTTTTCATGAGCACAACTAGTCTGCCAGCAGGAGTGGTTCTGCATACCAGCATGGTGCACTGGATCAATAAGCAGGTCTGTGGTCACCATGTGCCCAATGATGCAAGCTCACGATGCTGTCGCAGCCTGTCTCCCACTGTGCACAAGACTCTGCCACTTTATTATTTATTATTGTACAGAGCAGGGCACGAATGGACACACCTTACCGTCTGTACATGGGTTTGCCATAACATCTTACCTTCTCACCTCTACGGCCAGCGAAGCTGCGATCGGGCAGAGGCATACTGTACAGCTCGGGCCGCGTGGCACATCACGGAGCAGGCACATTGACCAGCGCGAGCCGGGGGTGCCTGGGCAGGCATGCTGGACCGACGCCACCCTCGGCCGATCGTCAGGGCACGACCCGGGGGTTCGTGCAATGCAATTCATGACGCGGAGTTCGGTGTGGGCAATTCATATCATGTCGTGAGGTCGAAGTGAGACATTTTCACGGCTTGGGGCCTCCTTGCCAGAAGTGTAATGTTGCTGCTTCTGGCCATCACGGCCAGGCTGCGCGGCGGGCTGGAGCCAATCAGAGCACCCGATTCGGGTGACGACACATCGCTTTGGAGTGGCCACCCACCCCACGCCGCGGGACCTATAAAGATGGGAGCGGGGCCGTTCGTTCTCTCCCTTCCCTTCTTTGTCTCCTGCACGCGCTGGACTTCGTCATCGCCTGGACTCCGCCCTCCTGTCGTCATCGCCTCGACGACGCCCTCCTGTCGTCATCGCCTGGACTCCGTCCTCCTGTCGTCATCGCCTGGACTCCGTCCTCCTGTCGTCATCGCCTGGACTCCGTCCTCCTGTCGTCATCGCCTGGACTCCGTCCTCCTGTCGTCATCGCCTGGACTCCGTCCTCCTGTCGTCATCGCCTGGACTCCGTCCTCCTGTCGTCATCGCCTGGACTCCGTCCTCCTGTCGTCATCGCCTGGACTCCGTCCTCCTGTCGTCATCGCCTGGACTCCGCCCTCCTGTCGTCATCGCCTTGACTCCACCCTCCCAGCTCAAGTCCCTCCGTCACGCCGACGGTCACGTCTCGACGCTAGCTGCACGTAGTCCCACCAAGCGAGAGACGACGCGCCAGCTGTCAGGGTGGTATGGTTGAATGGTTTGCATTAGCAGGAACAATTGTCTGGGTGGCAGACGGATTGTTGTTTTGTGCGTATTACGTGGTTTTATATATATTTATGTGTGTGTACATATATATTTATGTGTATATATATATATATATATATATATATATATATATATATATATATATATATATATATATATATATATATATATATATATAAAGCCTGGTGTTGGCGCAGTGGTAAGGGCAGTGGCTTGGGACCCAAGAGGTCCTGAGTTCAAGCCCCGTTGGGACACTGAATTAATATATGTATGTATATGTGTATATATATATATATATATGTATGTATTTATATAATATATATATATATATATATATATATATATATATATATATATATATAAATATATATAAACCAAGTCGAAAACACCAGGGGGTTGACCCAGCCTGCCATCCTTCCGAGGTCGGCGAAATGAGCACCAGTTGTACTGGGCCCGGTGTATGCCCCGGTTAAAATAGGTGTACCATATCCCTGTGTGTCGTAAGAGGCGACCAGGGTTGCGTCAGGAAGGGCATCCGGCGAAAAACCTATGCCAAATCATTATGCGGACAACAAAACGAATTTCCATACCGGATCGGTCGAGGCCCGGGTTACCAACGACCGCCACCGGTACCGGTGGTCAGCAGGGTACCAGTGGAAATTGTGCTACTGCTGGGCGAAGGAGGAGAAGGAGACGGGGAAGGCGAGTCCGGAGGCAGTGGGAGAGGGGGAAGGGTAGAAGTGTGGAGGTGAGAGTTGGAACTCTGAATGTTGGGACGATGACTGGCAAAGGGCGAGAGTTGGCTGATATGATGGAGAGAAGAAAGGTGGACATACTGTGTGTACAAGAGACCAAGTGGATGGGGAGTAAGGCGAGGAGCATTGGAGGTGGTTTCAAACTGTTCTACCATGGTGTGGATGGGAGGAGAAATGGTGTCGGGATAATCCTGAAGGAAGATCATGTCAAGAGGGTATTGGAGGTGAGGAGGGTGTCTGACCGAGTGATGAGTGTGAAGTTGGAAATTGAAGGGGTGATGATGAATGTCATCAGTGCATATGCCCCACATATGGGGTGTGAGATGGAATATAAAGAAGATTTCTGGAGTGAGTTAGATGAAGTGGTGGAGAGGTATCCAAGGATGAAAGAGTGGTGATTGGAGCAGATTTCAATGGACATGTTGGGGAAGGGAATAAAGAGGATGAGGAGGTGATGGGGAGGTACGGTCTCAACAAGAGAAATGTGGAAGGGCAAATGGTGGTAGAGTTTGCAAAAAGAATGGAAATGGCAGTGGTAAACACGTATTTCAAGAAGAAGGAGGAACACAGAGTGACATACAAGAGTGGAGGAAAGTGCACACAGGTGGATTACATCTTAAGTAGGAGATGCAACCTGAAAGAGATTAGTGACTGTAAGGTTGTGGCAGGGGAGAGTGTAGCTCGACAGCATCGATTGGTGGTCTGCAGGATGACTTTCGAGGTGAGGTTGAGGAAGAGAGTGAGGGCTGAACCAAGGACCAGATGGTGGAAGCTGAAGGAGGAAGACTGTTGCGTGAAATTTAGGGAGGAGGTGAGACAGGCGCTGGATGGTGGTAAAGATGGGTGGGATGATTGGGCAACGACAGCAGAAGTTGTGAGGGGAGATAGCGCGGAAGGTACTTGGTGTGACATCTGGACAGAGGAAGGAAGATAAGGAGACTTGGTGGTGGAATGAGGAAGTACAGGAAAGTATAAGGAAGAAGGGGTTGGCTAAAAAGAAGTGGGATAGTCAGAGAGATGAAGAAAGTCGGCAGGAGTACAAGGAGTGGCGTCGAAAAGCAAAAAGAGAGGTGGCAAAGGCCAAGGAAAAGGCATATGACGAGCTGTATGAGAAGTTGGATACAAAAGAAGGGGAAAAGGATTTATACCGATTGGCAAGACAGAGGGACCGAGCTGGGAAGGATGTGCTGCAGGTTCGATAAAGGACGCAAATGGGAATGTGCTGACGAGCGAGGAGAGTGTGTTGAGAAGGTGGATGGAGTACTTTGAGGAGCTGATGAATGAAGAAAATGAGAGAGAGAGAAGGTTGGAAGAGGTGGAGATAGTGAATCTGGAAGTGGGGTGGATCAGTAAGGATGAAGTGAGGACTGCTATGAAGAAGATGAAAAGTGGAAAGGCGGTTGGTCCAGATGGTATACCAGTGGAGGCATGGAAGTGCTTAGGAGAGATGGCAGTGGGGTTGTTAACCAGATTGTTTAATAAAGTCTTGGAAAGTGAGAGGATGCCGGAGGAGTGGAGATTAAGTGTACTGATTCCGATTTTCAAGAATAAGGGTGATGTGCAGAGCTGTGGAAATTACAGAGGGATAAAGTTGTTAAGCCACACCATGAAGTTGTGGGAAAGAGTAGTGGAAGCTCGGTTGAGAGGAGAGGTGACGATCTGTGAGCAGCAATATGGGTTTATGCCAGGAAAGAGCACCACTGATGCGATGTTTGCTTTGAGAATGTTGATGGAGAAGTACAGGGAAGGCCAGAAAGAGTTACATTGTGTGTTTGTGGATTTAGAGAAAGCTTATGATAGGGTGCCAAGAGATGAGTTGTGGCATTGTATGAGGAAGTCGGGAGTGGTGGAGAAGTATGTGAGGATCGTGCAGGATATGTATGAGGACAGTGTGACAGCGGTGAGGTGTGCGGTAGGAATGACGGACCGGTTTAAGGTTAAAGTGGGATTGCACCAAGGATCGACTCTGAGCCCTTTCCTGTTTGCAATGGTGATGGACAGGTTGACGGACGAGATCAGACTAGAGTCTCCATGGACTATGATGTTCACGCATGCCATCATGATCTGTAGTGAGAGTAGGGAGCAGGCTGAATCGAGCCTTTGAGAGGTGGAGGTACGCACTGGAGAGAAGGGGAATGTTAGTCAGTAGGAGTAAGACGGAGTATATGTGCGTAAATGAGAGGGAGGGTGGTGGTATGGTGCAGTTGCAAGGAGTTGAGGTGGGGAAGGTGGATTGGTTTAAATACTTGGGATCAACTGTCCAAAGTAACGGAGAGTGTGGGAGAGAAGTGAAAAAGAGAGTGCAGGCAGGATGGAGTGGGTGGAGAAGAGTTGCAGGAGTGATTTGTGACAGAAGGGTAGCTGCAAGAGTGAGGGGAAAGTATATAAGACGGTAGTGAGACCAGCTATGTTGTATGGTTTGGAGGCGGTGGCGCTAACAAAAGACAGGAAGCAGAGCTGAGGTGGCAGAGTTAAAGATGCTGCGATTCTCGTTGGGGAGTGACGAGGATGGATAGGATAAGAAATGAGTGTATTAGAGGGACAGTGCAGGTAGGACGGTTTGGAGACAAAGTGAGAGAGGCGAGATTGAGATGGTTTGGACATGTGCACAGGAGGGAAACGGAGTATATCGGGAGAAGGATGTTGAAGATGGAGCCGCCAGGCAGGAGGAGAAGAGGAAGGCCAAAGAAGAGGTTCATGGATGCGGTGAGGGCGGACATGCGGGTGGTTGGAGTGTCAATGGAAGATGTGGAGGATAGAGCAAAATGGAGACAGTTGGTCCGCTGTGGCGACACTTAGCGGAGCAAGCCGAAAGAGGAAGAAGATATATATATATATATATATATATATATATATATATATATATATGTATATATATATATATATATATATATATATATATATATATATATATATATATATATATATATATATATATATATATATATATATATATATATATATATATATATATATATATATATTTTTTTTTCTGAATAAATCCAAACACGGTGTTTTAGAGAGTTTCTTCTTCTTAATTTTGGTTCCGGTATCGGCTCGAGCATGCGTTAAACACAAACAAATTATCTTGAGAACATTCATTAGGACCAGTAGGGGACATCTATTGCAAAGCAATTCTCACTCTTTATAACTATGTTCCACAACTGATTTTCAAATGTCAGAACACAAACTAACAAAACACAGATGTGCTCACATTGTATTGCTACTGTACATACTTTATTGATGATCTAACATTCTAAATAATACATACTTTGTAGAAATTTTTGTGTGTTCTTGCTGTTGATTGGCCCTGCACCTTCCCTGCACAAACAGGGCAGAAGCACAGAAACAGCCGATTGACCTTCCAGGAGCGAACCAGGGATTCCTCATATCCAAGATGTTGTGCCGGGGGGTGGGGGGGGTGGCAGGAGAATGGGCCAGTTCATGGGGAACAATTTGGGTTATGATTGTCACTGTACTTCCCTGATGAATCTGGGCAGCAGGGAAGAGTGGGGAAGATTTTACCCCAAACTTCCATTTGGGGATACAACCATCACAAAGGCATCCCCAATAGTGAATGCATGTGTATTTTCATAAGTAATTTTTAGACTGACGTACTCATTCTTTGCAGTACTGTACATGTTTTCATTGTATGTACTTTGTCGAGACACAATCCTGATAATATTCTACCATTAACCACACCCATATGTCTGATTTGGCTTTGGGCAAATGTGTCTTGCGGTCTCGCCCCCAACAGGCTGATTGACAGTCGTCGTCTCACCCACCCCTCTGTTGCCTTCCTATTTCAGAGAGTATCTGTAAAAAATTTAATGTAGAATGAACTGCACAAACAAACCAGAGCAAAGGATGCTGCACAAAACAAAACGCCGTTGGATGGTACCAGAGTCATTACCATTGACAGAGGCAGCTTGGAAATATGCCATTTGAAGATGATTATTGTTATTATGATGATGAATGAGAAGAAGATGTGCCAGTTTTGACTGATCTCAGTTTTTTGCTTTTGCCATGGTCTGGAGTACTGAAAAGTGGTCTCTGCCTTGACAATCTGCTGAACAGACCAGGTAGGCTCTCACATGTAGCCTTAGTGACTGTTTTTTTGGAGAAGATACTCCAACTTTAGTTTTGTATCTAGTGGGTGGGACCGACATTTATTTTCTGCACCATTCCAACATAGAGAGTGCTAGCGCACTCTGGTAAGTAAATGTGGGATTTGGCACAAGTTGAAGTAATACTATGGTGACTTGAGACTTGCCCTCAAAGACTTGAGACTTGACCTCAAATAATTGAAACTTGATTGAGGGCAGAGGAAAGTTAGATCCGAGGGGAAGGTGGTAAAGGAACAGAGAGACCACTGCCTGCGATGTGCCAGCACCAAGCCCTTTGGTAGAGCCTCATCACAGGAGATTCCATTATTGAAAGCTTTAGATTCCAAAGAGAGGTTTAATTTGTGTTTTAAGCTTTGCTATTTATGCTCACGCTGTGCCATCACTTTGTGACCACAAAAAAGCATGAAATGCATTTCAACCAAAAAACCCAAAATAACAACTTTGCTTGAGGTGGAAAAAGAAGCACTTTGTAAATGTTTTCTTTGTGTTTACTTTTCCCTTACAACCTTGATCAAACTCGAACACCCATTTCATGAAAATTCCATGATTCATCCAACCTGTGCACCACACATCCGACGTCGACCTACTGATTGATCAGGCAATTTGACGGGAGCAGGAGATCATTTTTGCAGTGCAGCCTGATTGTATTCCCATTGGAAAAACCAATGGCTTTGAGACACTGATCTGCCTTTTTAAAGCATCATTCAACCACAGTCTCCCATGGAAACAGTCAGTGCCTGTTGGCCGAGCAAAAAATATAGCAACGAACTGCTGTGCACTGAGAATAACACGAAAGTGTGCACAGAGAATTTACGTTTTATATCCAAATAAACGTCGGACAAGAAGAAAGAATTGTGTACGCAATGAAATCCACCCTGAAATGGAGGGTGATTGTGCTTTTATCGAACATCGATGATGAATATATTTCTCTTTTTGACATTCAATATCACATGAATGCACTCTTGCTTTTGTGTGGCTGATGTGATGGAGGAGATTAAGTTCAGTCTGAATCATTCCAAGAAGCAGACAATGAGAGATGACGTGCTTCCGATGAGTTGTTCCATTATGGTGGGCGGAAATGAAAGTGTGGGATTGGAAAATGTCACCCAAAACCTTGTCCGGATAACCTATAGGTCCGTTGCTACGCAGCATATTCCACATGACATCATTGCATCAGTAACTGTGATGATTTCATGTTTCGCCATCATTGACAGACTTTCATCAAAGTAAAGACTTACTCAACAACTCTTGGTTACATTTTGACCTCGTCACAAAGTTGAAGGAAGCATGGTGTTGGCTTAACGGTTAAGGTGGCTGTCTTAAGATCTTAGGGTCCTGAGTTTGAGCGCATGTCGTGCTGATGAAATAGCACCAAGTAGGTTGATTCAGCTTGTCAACCTTCCAAGGTTGGCAAAATAAGTATTGGTACCAACTTACTGGGGTAATTAGCCATTTGAGTCTCCTGTGTCGGTGTGGCGACACATCCAGGACTACTCTGTAGCCAAATGAAACTGCCTTGGCAGCCCTATGTGCCTCACGGTGTGAAAGGAATGATTATTATTTATTAAGTCAAAGGGGCATAGCTCTCATAATATACTATTGTGATCAGTTGTGTAGGGTTTGTAACTATGAATAATTATCTATTAACATGTTTTCTCCTCTTAGCAATGGGAGCAAAACTCACAAAACAGGTTTATTTTCTAAATGGGACTGCAGGGTGTCTTTGGTGGGTTCTCTTTCCAATAAATATGATTTGCAGCAAATGTATAAAGTTATGGGTGAATATAATTAACATTTTGGGAATAATATTCTCTGCACAGGGACTGGCAGGATCACCGAGATGTGCGCACACGAACCTTTGAGTCTTCTGACCTGGATTTGTATCCTGGTCCAGCTATAAACTGTCATCCTGGTGTTTCACAGGTAGATGAGGCATCATCAGTGTGTGCCATCCCTCAGATGGACGTTAAACTGGGTGTGCCATCTGCCAGCATTAGTTGGTGGATGTTAAAGATCCCATGGTGTCCTTTGCAAAGAGGATGTGAGCTATTACCGATACTCTGCGCAATATCACCGGTCCTCTGAACTATATCACCGGCACTCTGCGCAATGTCACCGGTACTCTGGACTATATCACCGGTACTCTGGACTATATCACCGGTACTCTGGCCAAATTCCAAATTCCTGTCCAAATTACATTCAGTCGATTGTCAGGAATGACCAACTGATTAGTGATAGACAGGCCGAAAATGTTCACCAGCTGACCCCACAAGAAGGTGGAATGATGGTGCCGTAGTTATAGTAGTAGTAGTAGTCGTATAATTCACGATTTTACTCAAATTTTAAAGATTTTCCAGTGTGGGATTACATATGCCTGATGTGAGCTTAATGTTTCGCCCAGTGTGGGATTACATATGCCTGGTGTTGGCTTTATGGTTATGATGGTGGGCTTGGGATGGCTTTATAGTGATGATTGTGTGCTTGGGATTCTCGTGTCCTGTGTTCAAGTCCTGCTTCGCTTTTGAATTATTACCAGATGGGGTTGATTTTGCCTGTCATCCTTCTAAGGTCATCAAAGTGAATACCAGCCGACTGGGATGATTGAGCCATTTGAGTATCCTGTGTTGGAGTGGTGACCTGCCTCGGATTGTCCCCAATAGCCCAGGAGACTGCTTTGGCAACACTGAGGCTCTGAACAGAGTACTGTACGGTCCCAATGGATTACATGCACTTTTAATTTTTATTGTCGTTGTTTAAAAATAGGCTCATTCATAATTCTTCTGAACATTTTTATTGAAATTTAAGAATGACTTCCGTTAGCAAAAAGATTTTGAGAATAAGACATCCTCCAAACCAATCCCAAAAATGACGTTTACGTAAATGATATTCATGACAACAATAAATAACTGACATTCAAAATTTTTTTCAACAGATCTTCAAAATTCTGATGAATGAACATTGTTCATTTCAAACAATATCTTCCTCGGGCGATGTAGAAAGAAACGAATGTCTGAATCATGAAGGACATTGATTTGAATTCAATACATTAATATTTATATTAAGGTTATTCTAATATACAAGAAAAAAATATTTTAAAGGTAAAAACAAAGGGATGAAATAAAAAACAATACCACAATACGACAACAAAAGTAAAATGTCAAAAGATGGCATGATGGTAATCCATAAGAGGATTGTGGTGTCATATTGTCTGGAATTGTAATGTGGTGTCATTCCAACCTTGCTCAGTTGTTTTTTTTTATTTTATTTCATCCCTCTATGTTTTTGCATGAAATTTTTTTTTCTTCTTTCTGCAATTTTTTCTCAGTAATTAAATGCTTAATGTTTTATGTATTTTGTTCTGGATTATATGGAGTATAGTAATACTCCATGAAACTACCGTATTCCAATGGCACTACAATTCAGATTAACATTTGTGCCAGTACATAGGATATAAAGTCAAGTAAACACACTGTTTGCTGCTTTATCACCACTTGTACATACTGTATCTTGTGCATACATATTGTTGCGGAAATGGCACTTGGTGTGTTATTAAATATAGGATTAGCCCAGATCCCCCATTAAATGCATGTTTCGCCAGGTTGTTCGGTAATTGGGCGTTACATGTGTGTCGGGTGGTGTACATGCTGTCCGTGTTCATTGTGTACACCATTCGTGCTTTTGACACTTTTCCTCTCATCCATGAAGCATCACCAAGTACTCTGTGTCTTGTCTGCATGCTGTCCATGTTCATTGTTCATGCAGTGGTGGTGTACCGAGAGGTTCTTCTCCTTCCTTCCCCTCTCCAGAGAATAGACCCCGCCCAGCGCTCTGAGAGGGAGTGGCCTAGAGAAGCGAGCACTGGGAAGAAAAAGGTGGGACTGAGAGCGCCGAGGTGGTGCGATCGGCCGTACAGGAGACGGCTGTGTCTGTTTGCGATCGGCCGTACAGGAGACGGCTGTGTCTGTTTGCGATCGGCTGTCGTGAGGAGCGAGCCGAAAGAAAGTCAGGGAAGGGACTGCATGAGATCTGTCTGCCGTCGGCTGGGAGGCGAGCGCCGGAAAGGCAGGGGTGGGTCTGCCTGAGGTCGAGTGTGCGATCGGCAGTAGGAGGAACTGAACCTGAGGGTTAGGCTGCAATCTGCTTCGAGAGGACCTGGCTGCTGTGTGAGTCGGTGATCGACTTTATGAGGAGGTCATCGACAGGTTCAACCTGCGTCTAACCACGGAGCCTCTGCCCTTACTCACGGCACGGCCCGACACGTCTCGACACGTCTTGTGGTCCCATCGATCCGCCTACGGAGCCCAACACCCCAATTTGGCCTAACCTGGTGAACAGGCCATGCCTGGACTTGTATGCTGAACCTTGTGGAAAGCCAGCTGGGGCATACCATAGATCTTTTGTCTTGGGCCGTCGACCTGATGGGGGCTGAACATGCTGAGGCTGCGTGCTTGGGCGGTGCGACTAAAGGAGGATGACACCGCCATTTTGCCACGCGGCATGCTTGAGCCGGGTGCTCGAATCCATTGACATCGGCTTGTCACGAGCCATATTCGTGCTTTTGACACTTTTTTTTGACACTAACAACTTTTTTGTTCCACCATTTGGTGTTCCTCTGGTCCAGATTTTTTCTTTTTGTTTGATGAGTCCTTCCATGTGCAGATGGTGGTTTTGATGCATTGTTGATGTGTGTTCGTGGGGGAGTTGCTCCAACCAGTTCGTGAAGGACTTGGTCTGAGAACTTCCCTCCGGCCAACGCGACAGGAGCGCAGCATTGATGCTTGTTGGCATTGGAGGTGGGAGAGAGGAGTCGGAGAGAAAAATCTTCCTTGGCATTCTCTTGAGGGAACTTTATTCGTACATTTCCTGTGATCGGTGATTGAGTTCATCATCATTGTATTTTTCCGAGGCTTGAAACGTGCTTTGGCAGCAAACGTGTTGGTTTGGCTTCTCTGACTATGTCTAATTCGTGGCGGAGTGATACAGTGTATTATCCCTGGGGTGTTTCTGTTTGTGTGGAAAGGCTCTATGGCTGGGGGTTGAGCCCAGCTGCTGCCCCTACCCCGACCCCGGCGATTCTCCTGCTTCCCCGCCTCACTGGTTCTACAGCTCTCCCCACCATGGCGGTTCCCCTGCCCCCCCCCACCCCCGTACAGGCATACTGGCTCTCCTGGCCCCCATCCAAGCAGTTATCCTGCCTCCCCCGCTGACCCTCCAACTCTCCAACCCCACTGACCCTCCAACTATCCAATCCCACTGACCCTCCAACTATCCAATCCCACTGACCCTCCAACTATCCTATCCCACTGGCCCTCTAACTCTCCTACCCCCTGGCCCTCTAACTCTCCTACCCCCTGGCCTTCTAACCCTCCTACCCACTCGCCCTCTAACTCTCCTACCCCCTGGCCCTATAACTCTCCTACCCCTGGCCCTAATACTCTCCTACCCCTTCCCCTCTAACTCTCCTACCCCCTTCCCCTCTAACTCTCCTAACCCCTGGCCCTCTAACTCTCCTACCCCCTGGCCCTCTAACTCTCCTACCCCCTGGCCCTCTAACTCTCCTACCCCTGGCCTTCTACCCCTCCTACCCACTGCCCCTCTACCCCTCCTACCCCTTGAACCTATAACTCTCCTACCCCTGGCCCTAATACTCTCCTACCCCCTTCCCCTCTAACTCTCCTACCCCTTCCCCTCTCACTCTCATAACCTCTGGCCCTCTAACTCTCCTACCCCCCTGGCCAGCATACTCTCCTACCCCCTACCCCCAGGCAATTCTATTTCCGCTGACCCTACAACTCTCCTACCCCCCCCCCGAGCAGTGCCACATAGCTCTGCTATTATACAATAATAATGTTTATTCATTACAAGACAAATAATAATATTTATGCAGCACAAACAATATTTATTCAGGACAAACAATAATATTTATTAAGGACAAACAATAATATGTATTCAGGACAAAAAATAATATATATTCCGCAGAAACAATAACATTTATTCAGAACAAGCAACAACATTTATTCATGAACAACAATAATATTTATTCAATGCAAACAATAATATTTAATCAGGACAAATAATAATATTTATTCAGCACAAATAATAAAATTGCTATTATTGTGAAACTGTACGTGAAAAGGCCGAATGCCTAAACTCGGTGTTTGCATCTAAATCTTGTGTCCGAAACCCATCACTTTCTGGAACCACCTTACGCAGTCACACCCAACTGTCCCTGGACTCTGTGTCTTTTTCTTCCGACAAAGTGGAGAGCTTGCTGTCAAAACTCGACTCAGATTCTGCAACTGGTCCAGACGGCATCAGCCTACGTGTCCTAAAAACCTGCTCCACTGCTCTTGCTCACCCTCTCCCTGTTCTATTCACCCTCTCATTTGCTGAAGGTCATCTGCCATCTGCGTGGAAATCAACAAACATTACTGCTCTGCATAAAAAGGTGCAAAAACAGATCCCAACAGCTACAAACCAATCAGCCTTCGCCCAATCATCACCAAGGTTATAGAATCCATCATCGCTTCAGATATTAAATCCTTCCTCTTCTCCAATGGCTTGATTTCTGATCATCAATTTGGTTTCAGATCACGTCAATCTACCCTGGATATGCTACTTCTGCTCTCCTAACAATGGATGGAGTAACGAAATGCCATACGTGAAATAAGAGCCATATCCCGAGACATATCAAGTGTGCTTTTGACACGGTCTGGCACCCTGTCATGCTCACCAAACTCTCTTCCTTTGGTATCCAAGGCCATCTACACTCATGGCTTGCAGACTTCCTCTCCTGGCACAGTCAACGTGTGGCCCTCAATGGAGTTCTTTCATCCCCTCTTCCTGTCCAGGCTGGAGTTCCTCAAGGGAGCGTTCGGGGCCCTGTGTTTTTTTTCTGGTTTTCATCAATGTTCTCTCCGACTCTCTGGAAAGACTTCTCTCTTTGCTGATGACTCCACCTTTTTCCGTACCATCGGTCATCCCTCAGACCCACAAACCGCAGCTTCTTCGCTCTCTGCAGATCTGGCTAAAATCACAAACTGGTTCAAAACGTGGAACATGTCTTTCAATCCTGACAAATCTCACACTCTCATTTTGTCTCTCCAAAAGGACCATTTTGAACCCCCCTCCCCCCAATCTTCTTTCTCAACAACCCTCTGGAAGAAGTCCTTTCATTCAAGCTTCTGGGTCTCACGATCTGCCATGATCTTTCCTGGGAAAGCCACATTTCCAACCTGGCCTCCAAAGCCATTCGCTGACTGGGAATTCTCTGTCGTGCAAAGTCCTTCCTCGGCCCACCTGAGCTCCTGACCATACATAAAGCTTTTGCCCACAGCCTGATGGAGTACTGCTCTCCCCCTGGGCTGGTGCTCCTGCCTCTCACTTTTCTCGGCTTCACGCCATGGAAACTGAGGCATTTAGGATCATTGGTTTCTCCCGCGATGAGGCTGAGTCTTTGGGCCTCTCACTCTCTCACCGCAGGCTGGTTGGTGGTCTTTGTCTTCTACCGTCTCCTCTCCGGTCTCGCCGCCCTGCTCTGTCTGCGATATGTACCCCCAATATTTCCATCGGGTGCTCAAGGTCCGCTAGCAACCCCCTTCTGGTAAAACTATGAAAATCATGAATCACTGCACACCTTCACTCTTTCATTCCTCTTATTCCCTGCCTTTGGAATAAACTCCCTAACTCTCTTAAATCCCATTCTGTTCTCCAGGCCTTCAAAATGGCTATTCACCACCACTTCTTATCTTTCCCCATTCAAAACCACGACCTTTTCTACCCCCATTAATCCACCCCAAACAACCCACCTCCTTCAAATTCCCTGCTTTCCTTCCTGAAAGTCCCTGTAATATCCATCTTGTATACCCCGTGTTCCTCGCCCCATCCCTCTCCCTTCCACAGATCTCCAATGTCTCTGTTCCCCACTGTTTTGTCTTTCCCACTCCTGCCCCTCTTGTCTCATGCCCCCCTTGCTGTGTGTTGTGTGTTCGCTCTCATACGAGCCTCGACAAGGTATACAAAAAAAAAATCACCCTGCGTGTGAAACACCGGAATGATCGTCTATGGCTTTGTCGAGATTGGAACCCAGACTAGACAGCTTCGAGGAAGTGTGCCCACCTCTCAGCTATCCTGCCATGTTGTGGCGATTCATTGTTTTCTAACAATTGAAAACCTTTTTTTACTCATTGTAATCATCTAATTTATTTTGCTTTCTAACTCTGGAGATGTCCTCACGGAGAAGTGCGCTGCAGTAACTCCATCAAAGCTTGCAGATATCGAAGCTTGAAGAGAGCTTCAAGCAAGCATGCCAACCACATGGTTGAAGAAACTTTTAAAAACAAAATGTTTAATATTTTGATATGTATCTATCTATGACAAAGTGACCAGTCCTATTATGAAAGATCATAGAAAAAGGGGAAACGTCAAAATATAATTGCACATTTTCAGCAGAGAGCCACTGCCCGAGGGACCGTACGACAATGCGGGGCCAAACACAGGCAAGTTGGGCCTGAACTTTGTTCAAGTCGATGGATGTATTCGGTGACGGTGTGAATACTTTTGCCTTGTACAACCATGGCATGGAAATGAACAACCAAGCAGCTTGTTTAGCACTCACCAAGTGCTCACTCAAGCAAAAACTCCAACAAAACGGTTGATAAGGAACAGCAGGTTTGGCAAGCGATTAGCAATCGCCAATCGGTCATATAAACACCATGTACCCGGACACACCCGGAATATCAAGCAATATCCAAATTAGACAAAATAATGAGCCCTTTGTTAGCAGTCAGAACTGCTGCTGAATTTAATTATGAAGTTTAAATTTTGAAATTCAGCTCAGATTAAGAGATTCTAGAGGTTATTGCATGTGTGGAAATGAAATAAAGCCACAAACACTGGTATATCTGGCAGTTTTAGCATTTAAATGCATTCCCTCAAGCAATTCGTAGTCATGATGGATGACCAAAAGGACCATTTAGAAACCCCCCCCCCATCCACTTTCTCAACAATCCGCTGGAAGAAGTCCTTTCTTTCAAGCTTCTGGGTCTCACTTTCTGCCATGATCTTTCCTGGGAAAGCCACATTTCCAACCTGGCCTCCAAAGCCAGTCGCTGACTGGGAATCCTCCATCGTGCAAAGTCCCTCCTCAGCCCACCTGAACTGCTGTCCATTTACAAAGCTTTTTTCCACAGCCTGATGGAGTACTGCTCTCCCTACCAGGCTGGTGCTACTGCCTCTCACCTTTCTTGGCTTCACGCTGTGGAAACCAAGGCATTTATGATTATTGGCATCTCCCGTGGTGAGGCTGAGTGTTTGGGCCTCTCACTCTCTCACTGATGGCAGGTCGGTGGTCTTTCTGTCTACTACCGTCTCTTCTCTGGTCTCCCCCCCCCTCCGCTCTGTCTGCGATTTGTCCCCACCATACTTATGCAGGGCACTCAAGGTCCACCAATGACCCAATTTTGGCAAAACTACCAAAATCATGCATCACTGCTCACCCTTCACTCTTTCATTCCTCTTTTTCCCCACCTTTGAAATAAACTCCCTCACTTTATTCAATCCCATTCTTCTCTCCAGGCCTTCAAAACAGCAGTTCACCACCACTTCTTATCTTCCCCCATTTAAAACCTCGATCTTTTCTACCCCCATTAATCCAATCCAATCATACCCCCTTCGAATTCCCTGCTTTCCTTCCTGAAAGTCCCTATAATGTCCATCCTGTATACCCCATGTTCTCCACCCCATCCCTCTCCCTTCCAAAGATCTCCTAATATCTCTGTTCCCCACTGTTTTGTCCTTCCCACTCCTGCCCCTCTTGTCTCATGCCCCCCCCCTCCTTTGCTGTGCGTTGTGTGTTAGCTCTCATACGATACGAGCCTCGACAATGTACACTTTTTTTTTCAATACAGTACGATAATATTTATTCAATACACACAATAATATTTATTTTGTACATTGATCGATGGCTCATGGAAGAGTTTGTATCTGAATGACATGCATGACAAAGACGTTTGTGGACAACAGTGTACTTTAATTTGAATTGTAATTGGATATTCGTAATTAGTAGAAAATGGATAAACACAAATAGCAAATGGGATTCAAACCTGACTTCCCCACATCAAGAGCCAGATGTTTTGATGGGAATACGATCTATCTATGCAGACGGATGCATTATGTACCGAACAAAGTGTATCTCACATTTACAAACATTATCAGCATTATGGGATAAAGCAAATGACAAATTCCAGACTTGTTGATGATGATTGAACCTTTGTCATCTGTGCAGTCCTCCTTTGTCCTCTTGAGCACCTCTCATTGCATCCTTCTTCGAACCCCTCACCCTGCATTGCTTGTAACATTGAAAACGATAAACTGAGAATTTTTAGAACGTCCCACATACACAGGTAAAGATGTCTTTGAATTTATTATCTCTCAGCTACTTCCCTCAAAAGCTAATTGTCGCTTTGGACAGAATTGGTGCCTTTAACCCTGCCCACCATGGCTCCTCCTTGTGCAACCCGCCCAACGCCTTAAAGGGCGAGCAGGTTGTCTTTCGAATAGAAATCGAACCCCGAACCCGTGACCAGTGTGTGCTCTGCTTTCCTGAGAAAGCCTTTCTTCCCTAAACTCGTCGCCATGCTGTCAAAGTGGATCGATGCTCGAAGGCGGGGAAGGTCCTTTGACTCGGATACCCGTGATTTTGATCACAAACAACAGCCGAAAGAGGTTTGTACAACTGTGTATAAGTGCATTTGTATGCATCTTTTTCATACACAATATACATATATATATATATATATATATATATATATATATATATATATATATATATATATATATATATATATATATATATATAACATGTGTGGAAGCCTGGTGTTTGGCTTAACGGTTAAGGTCGCTGGCTTAACATTTGAGGGTCTTGAATTCCAGCCCCTGCCCTACCGTTAAATAACACCAAGTGGGTTGACAGCCTGTCACTCCTCCGAGGTCGGCAAAATGAGTACCAGCTTACTAGAAACGGGGCACTGCATCAGTTGTGCAAGTGTGCTCCCAACAATTGTGTGTGCTTGTGTTTGTGTGTGAAGACAGAAAGTTAAATGATTCTCTGGAATTTGTGTTGAACAGAGATTTTGTTGTTTGCTTTGATGGAAACACCAAATCATAGTGTTATTATATCAAAGTGCATTTGCTCAGTATTTTTGCCCGAATGATAGGACTTTATCTTCGAAATCCTAAAATCAGACATCATTGACCAGCCGAAAGGTCGAAGTTTCGAATCTTTGATCACACATCGACCGATTCCGACTGGATGTGCGATTTATTTATTTTTTTATTTTTAATGTTTATTTTTTTTTTTTTAATTATTTATTTAATTATTTCCCCCCATGACACGTGCATTGTGAAATCGTGTTCGTACACTCATGTTCCATATGGAAACCGTCGTATAAAAACCGAACTTGATGTTATCATGTTGCACAGCGTGCACACAGACACGGACATGGACACGGACAGCATGCTTGGGATGAATGCACCCTGCAAACCGAGCCGTGACCTCTCGGGAGCGTTTACACATGGAAACTGTTGTGCTGTGTCGAGAAGGGTAGTTCTCTGTTTGAAGAAGAAAAATAAATACTCTTCTCGTGAAGAATTATGTGTGTACTGGCGATTTCATATGCCCAACCAGTGTTTCTTTGAGACTGGCATCACCGTGCCATCATATGACTGCCTTTTAAAAATCACGAGCAGGATAATCTGTGATGGGTTCGCAAATGTCTCACCTCAAATGAGCAACTTTGAGTGTGTATTGGTAGAAATGGGAATTCAACGTAAAGTGATCATGTGGAACGTGACACTTGGAACATGTTTACCTGAAACACGATGCTGGTCCACTCAGATGGACAATTTTAGTGATATGTATATATATATATATATATATATATATATATATATATATATATATATATATATATATATATATATATATATATATATATGTAGATTTCCCACCCGCCGGCGTGCGGACAGCCGCTTTTAGCCGAATCGCGGCCGTACGCCCACCGGACGAGCAATCCAGTTGCGACTTTACAGAACAACGCCGAAAACCAGTCACGGGTGTGCTCCAACCACACCACAACCTTGTCCGCACTCTACCCGCGCTACAGGGTCCGATCGCCAAATAATCGATTTACCTAATTATTCGCGCGGGTAGATTACCGAGAGATTGTACCTCAGCGAGGCCTGCTTGGACACGAGCCGCTTAAGCAGCTCGCTCCGTTTTGGGATAACCGAGCGGGGTATTATTGCGAGGCCTCGCTGGAACCGATTCTATTATCGGCTATTAAAAAGCATGCTATTATTCCAAAATGCAATACAACAGTTCAATGGAGGGAAAATGATGCAACAAACAGGTCAACATTCAAACAAGCACATTTATTCACACACGTCTGCAGTCAGGTATTCATGCAGGCACGTATACAAGCATGCACATATGCAATGTTACAGCCAACAAAAACAATGCAAAGGAGAGCTAATATCGTCTATTTATTATGTACATTTACCTATACAGGTTCTACTTCGTGGACAAGGTGCCACAACTTTCAAACAAAGAAAAGCAAGGAAAAACCCCCTCAAAGACAAGGGGGTAGACTGGACCTCTCAGGGTCTTTATAAACATGGAGCTTTGAGGACTGAAGGAGCTCCAAGAGGCCGCACAGGTTACTTTCCTCGCTGGGGCGACCCGCGACGTTCTTTCCCCACGGCAGCTAGCGTAGCCGCGGATCGGCCGTGGCCTGGTGATTCGGGCCCTAGCCGGCAACGCCTGAGAGGAACGAACGGGTCTTTGCTCTTTCTGAGTTGATGCTCTCTTTAAGAACCCGTCTGTCCCTCAGCGATGCTCGGACTGTTCCGAAGCCCGATCACCTCAGACCGTTCGGTGCTGGTTGGCGAGCTCTCTCCGGCTCGCACATGAACACGCAGCTCCGCGTGGCACAGCAGGCTTGGTCATGCCCCCAGCTCACGTCTCCCCCACTCTCCTCAGCTTCTCCACCGACTGCAGGCTTCAGGCTCCAGGCTCCAGGCGCTCCGAACCCCGACAGACACTCCACCAGCTGACTGCGCTTGGAGTTCCGCTTGCCCTTATATAGGGCCCGAGAGACGAGATCTGATCTCCGCACTCTCACCTCTGATCTCTAACCCCACCCGCCGCTGGCTCCGCCCCTCTCACTCTCTTCTTCTGAATTCCGAGGTGAAACTTGCACAGAGCGGACGTGCGCGAAGACAGCGACTCTGCGTGTCCGGCGGACGTGCGCGAAAACACTGACTTGCACGGCGAGCAAACCCCCGCGTCTGCCTGCAGCGATGCCGTTCGATGCGGACTCGCCATGGCTGGCGACAAGATGGCGTCATTTTGGAAATGAAGGTGAGGTGACGTTGTTCATGTCGATTTATCAGGGGAGATGTGGTTTAGGAGATGGTGAGATGTCGTTGTGGAGAGGATGGTTGGTTGTTGGCATAGTGGAGAAGGTGGTTGGTGGTTGGCGTGGTGGAGAAGGTGGTTGGTGGTTGGCGTGGTGGAGAAGGTGGTTGGTGGTTGGCGTGGTGGAGAAGGTGGTTGGTGCTCGGCATGGTGGAGAAGGTGAGTAGGGTGAATAGGGTGAATATACTGATTCTGGCTCACTTTTCCCCATGTAAATGAATGGGGGATTTTCAGCGATTCTTTTTTTTTTCCCCGAAAAAGGAAACCCCCTTTTTATCCCAAGGTATATTTATTTGTCTCCCCTTTTAACCTCGGGACACTTTTTTTCAAATAACCAATGCAATTAGATAAAGATTTGTTCAAGTAGTAATGTGATTTGTTAAAGGTGATTCTAAAGAAATACCTGAAACATCTAAGCCTCGGGACACTCTTTTTCAAATAACCAATGCATATTGCTGAGCTCACTCATTGAACCTATAAAGGTTTGTTCATTCTCAAATTCCTTCAATAGTTTAATTTTCTTTGCACAATAATCCCCATCTAAAATATTTAAAAACAAAACATTTGAATCTTTATATTTTTTAAGATACCCCTTTTGTGCCATTCCGAAATGATAAACTTCTCTTAATGCTCTTGTTTGACCACCTCCTGAGCCACATATCATTTTGAGATTATAGTAAATTGTTTTTTCATTGTTCAATTGATAACCATCAAAGTTTTCAGTCCATTCAAGGATATTCATTTTTTTCTTTACATCCTCTAACTTAATAGTTTTTGAATTGATTCGCTTATTTGTTTTATTTACCTTTGTTTTAGTCATCTTTTCAATAAGACTTATTTGATATTTTTCACCATCATTATGTTTTCCATTTATATACCAAGACTGAGATTTTTCTCCACTCTTTTGTTTGATTAATACTTGGTTTGACCATTTATATATTGTGAAAAAAACGCGGCGGTAGCCCTAAAAAAAACCTGAACCCATCTTCCCATCATTAAAACACAATCTATTCTATGCACTCTATCATACAATATCCATATGGAACACAATCTATTCCATAATCTAAAATAAATCTCATCAAAGGCTCCTTGTGCCCTTTTTCTGTACTTCTTCACTATATATCTTATGTTTATAACTTCTTATTGTATTCATTTTCCTATATTCTTCTTTCTTATTCATCAAACAATAATAATAATTTCGAAAAGTTATTGATTTCTTTATTACATATTTCTTTATTCCCTTTAACCTCTTATCAATCTGATCACCATACTTATAAGCATATGCCTTTGCTCTCAATCCAATAAACTCACTCATTACTTTTCCACCCAACTCATCCTTAAACTTACCAATAACCTTTTCATTCTTTTTGGAAAATAACTCGCTCTTCTTACTAAAATTAGTTGTATCATATACTCCAATATTTTTCTTCATATCTTGATAAACATCATCAGTTTTTATATCCAGAATAAAACTATCGGTGTCCATATACAACAATGAAACATTTTCACCATACTCTTTCTTTAAGCCATTATACAAATAATCATACATCAATATCTTTGATAAATCAAGAACTGCTGTTCCAATATAAATTGGTTTATCCATTACAATACTTTCCTTTTCCATATGAATAGCAGAAAAGTTCTCTGAAAAAAACCTCTTCTCTCTTAAAACTTGGTTTATTTATCAATCTCGAAGCTTCTTTCCAAGATGTTGCAAATCTAATGTTTTGCCTGTTTCGAACATTCTCCATTGTCTTTCCAAAGACAGCATTATTCATCAACTCATAGAAATCCCCTTCAAATTTTACCTTTGTATTTGTTCTCATATCTGTATTGAATTTAATATACTTTTTCATCCAAGGAGTTCGTTTAAATTTTAAAACTCAATGAATTTTAGCAACTCTCAATCCTTCTCTCAAAAACTGTTTCAAACTTCTCTGACACAAAACGTATCCCTCTTTATCATAGAATGTTGTTTATAACTTTTCTGTTGATTTACCTTTAATATTAAAACTTTTATGATAATCACTTAACTATTCTTTCTTTGGGGTTTCTTTCTCACATGCAAAAGGAAGGTCTTTATGCTTATTGTGAAAATCACTCGGGTACCTCAAATCAACTTCAAAATAATAACCATCTTCTTCCTCATTCAATTCCTGTTGAGAAGAAATAACAATATTCATCAAAGCCTTTTCATAATCCTTTTCTTCCACCCACTCGAATTTACCATAAGGCAGAGATTGAGACATTGCCCATCCATACAAATTATTAGCATGAAAATACATCAAATAATTACTATCTTTTTCACTATCATAATTTGGAAGATATTTATTATTTGCTTTAGCATATCTTTTTGAACATACTTGTGATATTCCACCTCTCTTGGACTTCTCAATCATCAAAAGCATATCTACATCACTGATTAAATCTATATCTTGTTTTGTCATTTTCAACATTGCACTCCAAGCTAAACCTGGAGCTGTGAAATAGTGGGCAGCATCTAATCCATAACAATTTTTATTATGACAGAGTGATCTAAAAGCTTTAAACACATCAGTGAACAATAAAACATCTGCTTTTTAGATACAAATCATGATATTCTCCAAGGTTCTTTTTCTTAAATATTTTCCAAATTTCTTGTGCGTGTTTATATTCCTTATCACTGATCTCTTCTTCATAAAGTTTATTATAAAAACTTTCTTTTGAAGGAAGTTGTCTTTCTTTAAATCGCATAAATGAATCCATATAATCATAAGGATAAATTCCCTTACTTGTAAGAATTTTCTCTTTACTTTGAATTTCATTCCTTGTTTGAATTTCCTCTCGAGTTAGAATTCCCTCTTTAATCAGAATTTCCTCTTGAGTTAGGATTTCATTCATTGTTGAATTTTCTTTATAATTAGAATTTCATCTTCAGTTAGAATTTCTTCATTAATTTCCTCATTAATTAGAATTTCCTCTTTACTTTGAATTCTCTCTTTAATCTGAATTTCCTCTTTAGTTAGAATTTCCTCTTTTGGATAGAATGAATTAAGATTTGGAAAAGACCCCGTGGAGCTAAGATTTGATGCTAGGTAGGCTAGTGGTTTTCCAGAAACTTGTAAGAATCTAGAAACCGAATACGAGTTCAAGGTTTTGTGAATATCATTCTTGTAAATTAAATATACTTTTGTCTTGTGTTTGTTATGGCAGAAATATTCACTGGTGTTTTTGAAAGTTCAATTATAAGTAGATGTGTATCATAGTTGGCGCTGTTGTGAAGAAAGACTGGAATAAAAGAAGGAAATTTATTATTAAGATTACAACAGGAATGAGCGAGACCTCTATATTTACCAGTAAGATGACAATGATCCCTAACTTTAGACTCCTCAATTTCCTCCTCACAAATATGACAGATATTCTTCTTCTTCTTCTTTCAGCTGCTCCCGATAGGGGTCACCACAGCGGATCATCTGTATGATCCACATAGTGATTTGGCACATGTTTTACACCGGATGCCCTTCCTGACGCAACCCTGGTCGCCTCTTACAACACAGGGACAAAGATGACAGATATTGTTCTTTCTAAGTTCTAATTTTTCTTCTTCGGTTAATTTCATCAGTTCATTTGTTTCTTTCATTAATTTAGTTAGTCTTATACAATCCTTTTCGAATCGTTTTACAAACTCTTGTGAAGCTATTTTTCAACTATAATGTTCAAGTGTATTATACTTTTCTCCAACAGATGATTTGATATAAAAACAGAAACCACATAACAAGGAATATGTTTTTGATATTTATTTATATATGATTCTTTTGGATTAGGAGAAGCAGTATTTATCATTTTTAGGATACATTCAAAATCAGCATATATCACAAATGGGTGCATGAGAGATTTATTATAATCTTCAAAAGAAATTTTTTCACCAGGTTTCGGCATTGTAATTGCAGCTGATTTATGATTACTACAATATTTTGAATGTTGTTCTAATCGTTCTTTTGTATGAAATGAATTAAGACATCGCTTACAAGGATATATTTTGTTTGCTGTTCTGAATACCTGAGAAGAGATTAATCTTGATAAATTATTGATGTATGTATAATGTGAATTATTTCCAACACTAAAATATAAAAGATCAATGTGTTTCTTCATTTTAATCGTTGTTTGAAATTTTTAATATTTGAACTTTGTTTGTATCCGTTAATCCATATACATTAATAGAAAGATTATTTTTTTTCTCAAATTTTGGAATATCTTTTAGTGGCATTGGGAATTTAAAATCTTTCATGTCCAAGGTATTCTCATATTTCATATATTGTTTTACTCTTTCTGAATTACAATTTGGTGGATGTAAGTGAGCAAGAACAGAACAGAGAAAACATTTATTATCATTGTTCTTACTATTAACAACTGCCTTCTTTAGTTTTATTTCTTTTGGTAATTCAATATAAGAAGAAGCTTTAAGAGGATTTGATTTTAGAATGTGTAGATCTAAAAAGATGATTTTTTAAATATGAAATCAACTTCCTACCACTGGATTATCAACATCCTCCTCTTGTCTTGAAAATTCTTCATAAACCCCACTATTTAAAAAAATCTTGAAATGATGTTATAAAATGAAGATCTGTTCTCATATAAGGAGTTTGGTCTTCATCTTTTCTTTTCATATTCATTTTCACTCCCATATAAAACTTTAAAGTCTTCATTTCTTTTAATGTCTTTCTAATTACTTTTTCAACATGAGGTTTCACTATTTCAATTGATTCAGCTATTGATGATGGACCGGGTTCTCCAAATTGAAAAATCCTTATTTTTATGTGCCCTTGAAATGCCCCATCAGTGTTTTCAATATAATAGTCTCCCTTTACTTTAAACTCATTTTTCTTGTGTTTTTGTGATTGAAGATGTCTATTATAACTACTCTTCAAAACATCCTTTGAGCAGAAATCACGATGTTTTCTTTCCAACTCAAGAGGAGATATTTGATGAAATAGATTAAATGTGTGTTTGTTGGTTTGAAGGTGTTTTTTATAATGTTTTATATTCGTGATTACAAACATCGCAGTATGTTGTATTCACCATATTTATATAATAAAACTTTGCTAAAACTAAAATTTTCTTGATGAAAATTTTGTTTATTTTACAGGTGAATCTGTGCTTAAAACCATTTTATCCTCCAACTTTTTTCACTTAATAAATACAATGTTTCAAGACACAAAAGACAAGTTTCAATCAATCTCTTCATTTGTAAAAGAAACTGAGAAATATGTCAAGGATGTAAAATTGAACAAAGATAAATATAACAACGATTGGATAAAAACAATTATGGTGGATAAGATGAGTTCTTCAATTTCCTTCAGTAGAAGGGCTTTTAGAATACCTGGTAGAACATCAATTAAAGGATCTCAAACAAAAGTTTCTCCTCTCCTGCTGGTAATATAGTCAAAACTAGAAAAAGCAAGGAAATAAGAAAAAGTATCAAAAAACAAAAACCTTATGGATGAAGCTTTAGAAAGAAAAGATAAGACCATCTGTAATATGCAAGGAGAAATTTGTATTTTTTTCAACAACCCTAAAGATGTAAATCCTGATGAAATAAAGGATGTTAATATATCAGGTGAAATGACATTTCGTTCAATAGGAGTTAAGGATCATTTTAAAATTACCTTCAATCTAAAAAATGTTGTAGTTGTATCTGGTAATGAAAAAAAGTATATAGATATCGATGGTAATATAATTAAATATGAGTCAATATGCAACTGAAAGTACAGATGAATTTCAGTTTAAGTAAAGTTTTACTTTATAAACATGCTAGCCTTTCCTGATTCTCCAGATGACAAATTTGAGAATTGTCCTGCGTGTAAAAGACGGGGATTAAACACAGTCAAAAGCCTATAAACAATGTATATTCTGTGATTATCTTCTAATTAATGAAAATAAAAAATTTAAAAAGGAAAATAATTCTTTTAGATTTACACCAAAAATGAATTACTTTACAAGATTGATTTTGAGAAATGAATGGAAAGTATGAGGGTGATAACACACCTTTCCTTACAAGGGAAGAAACTGAACGTATTAGAGAAATGTTCAAAGGATTGTTGTTATATATTATTCATGGATGTGATTTTCAGGGAAATCTCAACACAAGATATTGCATAAATAAAATAATGGATTATCTTGAAATTAAACCTGAACTTGGGATAAAATATAGAGTTTCTAAAAAAGCCAATATTAAATTAAATAACCTGTTTTCCAAATATATAAGTGAATGATTTTTTACCCATTTGGGAAAATAAGATAAAATTTAACAACCATAAAAATCTTCCAAATTCATTCAGATGTCTCATAGTTGGTTCAAGCGGATGTGGAAAAACCTGCTCACTTTTGAAGATGCTCCTGACTCCCAACTTTTTAGATTATGATAATTTAATAATTTTCACAAAGTTGAGTTTTCAACCAGAGTATCAACGACTCTCACAAGGTTTTAATGCTGGTCTTCAAAAAGAAGATATAATCGGTTTATTTAAACTTCAAAAAAACCTAAATCATGATAACATTGAAGATATAATTCAACTATTTTGTGATACACAGAGATGTAAAATGAAATAAAAACCGATAACTTGTATTCTTAGTGATAATACGGATGATATACCATCTCCCCAAGATTTGGATAAATCAAAAAAGAACCTCGTTATCTTTGATGATTGTGTTAATGAGAGAAACCAAACGGAAATGGACAGCTACAACACAAGAGGGAGACATTCTTCTTGTAATTGTATTTATCTTAGTCAATCGTACTTTCAACTTCCTCGTCGTTCCATCAGAAACAATGCTAATACTATTATTTTATTCAAGTTAAATTCAATAGATATAAATAATTTCTGGAGAGATAATTGTTCTACATTATGTAGTAAAAAGGAATTTGGGGATTACATGAAGCACATGACTGAAAAATATAAATATATTGTTGTGAAACAAGATGAGATATTCAGGGATATATTTTTTGTTTTATAAACAATTGCATATATAAATGACAACTATTATTATAAATCTTGTGGATAAATCTGCTTCTGAAAAAAACTTTCATAAATCAAGGTTCTTGTGTAGTACAAATGAGAATATTGTAAATTTACTTTAAAAAACACCCCGTGATATGCATTGTATCAACAACAACTAGAGCAATAAGACCTGGAGAAGTAAAAGGTGAAGATTATCACTATATTTCAGTGGAGGAACATATGCGATTGAGGAATGAAGGTCAAATTTTTGAGGAGGTTTCTCTTGGTACAACAAAATATTCACATTGTAAGAGTGAGTTAAGGAAACTAAAATCTGGTGGTCTTGGGATATGAGAAACTAATCCAGAAGGAACGACACAAATTATTAAACATCTGAGCGGAGTGAAGATTTTATCATTCGGTTTTGATGTTGATGAAGAAACTCAATGCAAACGTATGAGAAGCAGAGAAGCAAGTATTAGTGAAGAAGAAATTACAACTCATATTAATGTTAATAAAGAGTTTGATGAAATATTAAAAGAAAAGTATTTATTTGAACACATCTACTTGGATGATGAAGAAAAGGAAAATTTCCCTGTTGATCTTTACAATTCATTAAATTATATTTTCCAATAAATAAATGGATGCAAAAGAAAGAGCAGGAAGATTTAAGGAACATCAAGAGTTGGTTTCTAAAGTTGTAAAACAACAGGAAGACATAAAGAAGAAACGCAGACAGAAACTAACGGGCGAAGAAGCATTTGAAAGAAAACAAGATACATTTTTTTTAAACCACTTTAAAAAACTTCCCAAGAAAAAAAATGAAAGATGTTTCCACAGTTCCCACAGAAGAATATACAAAAAACTTCAAATGTTAAAAGATTTTGATCAAATGACTGAGGAAGAATTAGAGCATTTAGGAGAATTAGAATATGATGATGAATGTTTATTTCAACAACTGGAAGAGATTAATCGACCCGCTGATTATATTGTGAATGCTCTTCAAAACAAGGAATATTCAGCGGATTCAAAAACCAAAGCAGGACTCATTCCAACAGAACAACCAGCAATATTTCATCTTGTTCAAGAAAAGTATTGATATTTATTGATGAATTAAGGTTCTTGGGTTCTGCTCAACCCCCTGTTAAATTCACTCCGAGATTAATGTTTCTTCTCACAAAAGATGGAAGACAAGGTTCAACTGTAAGGGATGAATCAAAGTATATTGATAAACCATTGGATATGAAAAATAATGATGATAGAGTGTATATTGATCTGCTGAACACTCTGAATTATAGGGTTAGTATTTCTGGTAAAAGTAGAAAAAATGAGAAGGAGAAACACATTATTCAGGCTTTAAGTATCCTTGGTTCAGGTATTAGTTTTCTTCCAAATGACCCATCACATTTAGTTAACAGACTGTTATTGTTATAAGGTAGTAAGAAGGCTGGAAATAATTGTTTTAAATTAAGCATCAGCCATTTTAGACCAGTTGATGAACATGAAAATTATTAATAAATCTCAATATAAAGACATTTTATCTCATATTAAATAAGATGAGAAGCACAATCCTGTTTTAATTTCACAACAAGCGACCAGACATCTTCATTCCCATACCCACTACAACTTGACCCAACAAAAGAATATGAGGCATCTTTATTGTCCATGGAAACTTATAATACCTTAGTTAATAGAACTGATAAAAATGACAAGTTTAGTTATTATCCCGGAAGTGGATACAAAACGATAACAGTCTCACCCGGAGCATATGAGATTTCTCAAATATCTTCCAAAATTGCTCGTCTTATGAAAGAACAGGGTGATGAACCAAAAAATATTGTTATAGACATTCAAAAACATACTTAAAAATCAACGATTAAAGTTAAAAATAAGTAGAAGGTTGATTTCACAATTGATAATTCATTTAGAGAGTTATTGGGTTTCTCCTCAAAAAAGATTGAAACTAATGGGACCTTTTGCAGTGATAATGTCATTAAAATATCCTCAGGAATAAATTCGGTGTTAATTCACTGTGATTTGATTGATGGTGCTTATAATGATGGAATAAAAACAAATACAATATTTTCATTCAGCGCATACTCAACCCCAATTGGTTATAAATTCAATATGGAACCCAAAAATTTGGTTTATCTCCCTGTGTCAGAAAAACCCATATACAGAGTAAATTTTAGGATAACCGACCAAGATAATCGTGTGATTTCTTTTGATGGAAAAGTTATATGCATCAGAATTCACCAACGTGAAATTTTCCAATAAATAAATACGATGGTTATTGTGAGTAAACACGAGTTGGGAAAATATAAAATAATTACAGGGGATGGGATGTTCCTTTCCCCATACTACAAGGGTGAAGGTGTGTTTCTTGGTAGAGGATACTATAAACCTAAGAGACAAAGGGGTGTTGGACATCAATTTAGAGGAGATGGGATAATTGATACTCGAATGGGTATCGGTTCAACTATTCTCAAAACATAAAGACCTAATTGGTTCAACTGCTTCTGCTGTGGGAAATATAGCAGGTGCTGTAAAGAGCATAAAAGATGCCCAAAAGGAATCTCATAAATTACAAGCAATGAAAGATATCAAGAAAGGCAAAACTCAGTTGTCCCCCCAAGAACGACAGAAAATAATTCAAATACTTGGGTCAGGGTTTCAAAAGTTTAAACATCTTTTTTCCAAAAATAAATACAAGTATGGAAGCAATTGATAGTATCTATGATTTGGATGATACCATTATCATCTCAAACTCCACTAAAAAGAAGATTACTTCAAGGTAAATGCAATAACTGGAACAGACTGGAATGCAAATGGTACAAAAAGTTTTGAAATAAATAATCAACAAACCTATTTGAATCTATCCGAAAGTTTCTTGTTGTGTAAATTTAAATTCACTAAGGCTGGGAATAACACAAACGCGACACTCGTAAATGATTTCTTCTGGAAAATGTTTGATAGTGTTCGTATGTACATTGGAACACAAGAAGTTGAAGCGGTTGATTATGTCTCTGCTGTATCTGAAATGATGAAATTTACACTATACATTCAGTGATAGAATGGGAAAGGGGTCTGTCGAAGGTTTTATTCCTGATATGTCAACGGGAACAAACACAGACACTGGATATAATCAAAGGAAAGGTGTGTATAATGATGATACAAAAGCAGTTTATAGTTTTACTGTGGCAGTTCCTCTTAATTGTATATTTGGATTTTGTGATCATGATAAAATTCTGTATGGTCTTAAAATTAGATTTCAACTCCAAAGGAATGATAATGAAAATAGATTGCTTTTTAGTGTTGGTAGTGCTTTTGGTGATCAGAATAAATTTGTAATTGAGGAAATGAGTTGGTATATTTGTGAATATACTCCGAATCTTAAAACAGAAGAGATCTTGAATCGAAGACTTCACTCAAAGAAACCACTCAGTGTATCATATCTCAAAAGAAGATGTCAACACGTTGAACTCAACGAAACCACTTACACGTGGAATTTGGGTGTTCTGGAAGGAAAGCCACGATATCTGTGGATCATTTTTTAAAAAGCCAGATGGTGATACTGCGACTGATAAGAATAATGCATTGAGTGATAATGCGAAGGTGAAACAACTTCGTGTTTCTCGAGATGGAACATTTTATCCACGAGATAGATTGGAAATTAATTGGGGAAAAAATGATTTTGCTGAAGCATACAAGTCTTACCAAAAGGTGTGTGAAAGTAATGGAAATAAAAAACCTATTTTGGATATGACAGCATTTAAAAGTTTGTATAATCTATGCGTTTGACCTGAGCGCTCAAAAGGAAACTATAAAGTCTAATCGAGTGGATACTTCCCTATACATTGAAAAAGGAGAGAATGAAGAAGTTGATACATATTGTTTGCTTTTGGAAGAAACAGAATTGCAGATTAATACAGATAATGGTGTTATCATTAGTCTCACATAATTTTTTGTCAAATAAATGAGTGGCAAAGTACCAACTGGGGTATATGTTAATCAAATCAATCTTCATAAACTATCATCTTATGTTCAAAATCAAAAGCCTTGTACGATTAACGTGAATAAAATTCAGAGAAAAGGAGCAGTAAGAATTGATGTTTTGCTCACAAGAGAACAGGTTAAAATCTTGAATGATACTGGCTCACTTAAAATTAAAATGACAAAACCAATGTTGAAAAAATATTCAATAAGAGAGACGAGTGGGGGATTTCTCCCATTTCTAATTCCTTTATTTGCTGGTTTAAGTGTGGTTGGAGCATTGACGGGTGGTATTTCAACAGCGCTGAAAACTGCCAACGAAAGGAAGGCTCAACTCCAGGCTCAAAAAGAATTGGAAAGGCATAACAAAGAGTTGGAGAAACAAATTCGTGGAAGTGGTGTAATTGTAGATTTTGCTGAAAAACTTGAAGGTCTGCCTGATAAAGCGAGATTGTTAGTTGGAGATATGCTTTCTTCTATCGCACAAGCAGGTGTAAAATTAACTAAAAGAAGTCATGGATTATATCTTTCTAATAAATAAATGAGCATTGATGAGTGGTTTAAAGAATTTGGAAAGAATACAACATCAAATTTACAACTTCTCAAATATTGTAAGAAATAAAAAATTCATAATGTGGTTATTTTTATGAGAGATGAATTAACAAATGTGCCTAAACATACAAAGAATATTATTATGAACTTCGAATATAATAATGGGAACCGTTCTCATTGGCTTTTTATTTTTAACAGTCAAGACAAATATTATTTTGATAGTTTTGGTCTTCCACCACCTGTTGAAGTCATAAAATTCTTACAGAATGGTGTTTATCAAACACTTCAAGTCCAAGAATTAAATTCCAAGTGTTGTGGTCAATTTTGTCTATATGTGTTAATTCAACTCAACAAAAATAAAAATTTTTATGACATTATTTTTAATCTCACATAAATGACTTGTGTTGGTAAAGATGGTTCTATCTTTGGTGTATCCCAAGAACTGGATATTGATTTATCAAATTATTACACAAAGGCACAGGCTGAACGACATAAATATAATATAGCCAAAAACATTCACATGAAAAATGCTTATAAATGAAAAAATTATCCAAGCCCGACTGACACGAATGACTTGGTGAGATTATGCGATTTATCACAATATATATCCGTAAATAAAACGGCCGTGTATTCCAAAGATACAGAAGTGTTAAATTTTATCTCTATGTCATACGGAATTCACAGTTCGAATTAAAATAATTTTTTTATCAAGAAGGGCATATCGTTTGTATGAGAATAGAACAATGGGGGTATGATATGAATGATTTAGGGAATAATTGGTCATTTAAAATTGACCTAGAAGACCTGGAACAATTAAATCAGTCTCGTAAGGAAGAATATTATCCACTTCATATCAAGAATGAGTTTTGTGGTGCCACGATTAGTCAACAACAAATAAAAGAATTTAATAAGGGTAAATATAATAATGGTTTTGCCCTCGTTTATATCATGAAAACAGAAAAAAACAGGATTTTATATAATAAGTAAGGAAATACAAAATGATTTAACTCTGGGAAGATGGGGAGGTGTTTCCTGCCATAATATTATTCTAACATATATTTCTAATACATAAATCACAGCAAGAAGGCTTCAAGAAAATTATCATTTCTGTATCAAAGCATACCTTCAAGAAAAGGGTATTCGGTATTTTAATAAATATGTTCTACAACATAAGAATGAGGTATTTTCAATAAAAGATTGGCATTATGCTGATGTTGATAAACCGACAACTTTAGATTTAATTAGAATGTTAAATAATGAAAAAATTATAAAGTTAAGAAAAGGTAAGGCTCTTTTAGAAATTCAAAAGAAATTTTATTGGTTTCCTGTTGTAAAAAAAATTATTTTGGATACAGGAATAACAAGAAATCCTGATGAATATATGTGTGATATTCTATGGGGTGTCAGCCATTCAAGGATAGTAAGGGACGAGGAAGGAGTTGAAGAGAGAGAAGACGAGGAAAAGGAGAAGAGAGAGAAGGAGGAGAGGGAGAAGAGAGAGAAGGAGGAGAGGGAGAAGAAAGAGAAGGAGGAAAAAGAGAAGAGAGAGAAGGAGGAGAGAGAGAGAAGAGAGTAGGATGAGAGGGAGGAAAGAGCGAGACTGAATAAATATGAAAATATGGAAACCAGTGAGATTAAAAAAAGATTGGGGGTATTACAGAAAATAACTCAACCCACCGAGGAGGAAAACAAAGAATTGACAAGTCTATTGGCAATATTTTCGACAAGACTATTGACATCGACAAGATATTCATTTTAATTCAAGTTTTTCATTTTTTTTTCTGAAATAAATGGAGGAGAGAGTGAAGGCATTTCTCAGGATTCTTTATGTTTTTAATATTAAGATTCAAATGTGCATGTTGGAAACTAAAAAAGTTTTTGCACTCTGCAGGAATTTTTCTCATAAATAAATGAGTTATTGTCTCAAATGTAAAAGGAAAACGAATGCGAAAAATATTTCATATATTAAAAGTAAAAATAACAGGGTTATACAAAAAGGTATATGTTCGGTGTGTGGTTCAAAAAAAAATCAATTTATCTCCAAACACAAACTCGGAGGAGATATGCAAAAGTTTTTATCAGGAAGTTAATTTACAACTACTGGAATACCAGGGGAATTACATCTACCAGGGTATTCTTTTTGTGGTCCAGGCACAAACTTGGATAAAAGATTAGATGAGGCAGACAATCCCAAATCATGAAGTAAACCCATCAATAGAGTTGATGAAGTGTGCATGAGACACAATATTGATTATGGGAATACCACAACTTTGGAAGAAAAGCATGAAGCCGATAGAGAAATGTTGTATAATTTGTCTCTGATACAAAATCCAACCTTGAGAGAAAAAGTTGATCGGTTCATCGTGAAGAAGATGATCAGTGCTAAATTGAAACTTGGACTTGGAAATTCAAAAAACTTATAGGCTCTAATGATGTCATTATGACTGAAGAGCAATTAGCTGATGAATTACAGAAACCAATATTCACAAAGTTCCGTAGAAGGAAGGTTTATTCCAAGGAAGTTGATTATATCTGGTCCGCTAATTTGATTGAACTCAATAATGAGAAGGGGTACAAGTGTGCTTTAACCGTTATTGATTTGAAGAGTAGATATGCATGGGTTCTCCCTTTAAAAACACAACAGGTAATACTCTTATGTTAGCCTTTCAACAGATATTTAATAAAAGTAAGAGAAAACCTAAAAAATTGTGGACTGATGAGGGTGGAGAGATTTATAACAAGACATTTATGAATTTTCTAAAAAAATAACAGTATTACATTATACAGTACCTTTAATGAAGGAAAAGCCGTTGTTGAACGTTTTAATCGTACCTTAAAAGAGAGACTATATAAAAAATTCACAGAACTCGGTTCACAACAATGGTCATCTTTTATTCAGGATATTGTGGTTAAGTATAATGACACGATTCACACGTCAACGAATATGAAACCATCACAAACATTTACAAAATTAAAATATGAAAAAGAGATTAATATCAGAAAACCTAAGTTCAAAGTTGGTGATATCGTAAGAATATGTAGGTGGAAATCTCCTTTTGAAAAAGGTTATATTAAACGATGGACGAACGAACTTTTTAAAATTGTTTATGTAATAGATACGGTTCCTTGGACTTATAAGATATATGATTTAGAAGGGGAAGAGATTTTAGGTTCATTTTATTCACAAGAATTACAAAAGACAAAACTAAGCAGACAATACCCATGGGTGTAATGGGTTGGTCCTTCACTCCCTCCTACTGTACACCGTTGTGGACACTCGAGGTCAAGTCCGAGGTGTATAACAGTATATAATGTGTGTGAAGGGGGATGTTCTTAGATCTGTGAACCCCAAACACAGAATCCTCAACTGAATTGTCAAGGTTTAACGTGTGTGTGTGTGTGTGTGTGTGTGTGTGTGTGTGTGTGTGTGTGTGTGTCCCAACCCTGACATTCAAAATCTTAAACCCAACCCTTACATTCAAAATATTAACCCTAACCCCCAAACCCTCGCCCAACACAATGTCTTTTTCAAAATGAGATTTCCACTATATATATTTTTTCGTTTTTTTCTCTTTTTCCAATTCTGTCTTTTTCAGGCTTTCAGGTTTGATGATGTAGAAAGGGGGAGTAAGCCTGCACTTTCTTCCCAGAACTAACAATATATATATATATATATATATATATATATATATATATATATATATATATATATATATTTTATGTTTTTTTTTCTCTTCTTCCAATTCTGTCGTTTAAGGCTTTCAGGTTTGATGATGTAGAAAGGGGGAGTAAGAACTTTCTTGATAGGTTTCGATCCCAAAGAGTGGTAGCATTTCAAGTCTCCAAAATAAACCCAACTTTCCAAGTCTCCAAGGTATAACCAAATTCCTGTTGAGTTTCCAAGATACGTATCACATTGTGAGTTATCAAGCCAGAACCCACATTTCAAGTCTTCAAAAATATAACCATCTATCCAAGACTCCAAAGTAGAATCACAATTTCCAGAAATATAGTGGGTTTCGGTGATAGATCTCACATAGTATAACTGTGTATCATCAGGGAAAACTCCATTTTTCCAATTTTTATGGGTTTCAGTGATAGATCTCACATCGTATAACTGTGGATCATCAAGGAAATCTCCATTTTTCCAATTTTTATGGGTTTCAGTGATAGATCTCACATAGTATAACTGTGGATCATCAAGGAAAACTCCATTTTTCAAAATGTCTGAAAATTGTGAGTCTCCAAGGTGAAACTTGTATTCTGGCTCATCAAGGTATAACTTGTTTAGGGGGTATTGTCTTGATAACTCACAATGAGTACTATTGTTGCAAAACTCTTTTTCAGGACTTTGCTGGTCTCCAAGGTATAACTCTTTGGTTGGATCATCAAGGACGAACTCATTCTGTGGGTCTTTATCGCTCACAAGGTCTTCAACCAAGCCAACAATTTCGCCCCAAGTTGTAGCAAAAGCAGTATTTTCATTTTGTATTTCAGATACAATTTCCTGTGAGAGAAAATAATAATGTATGAATCAAGTGATTTAATTATTAAATGAGTATGCTTCATTCAAAGTTTGAAAGTAGGAAAATAAAATCTTACCTCAACAGAAAAGAGGTTTGAATCCAGTTCATCAACTTGAAGGTTTAGTTCCATACAAGTAGTCAATCTCCAAGGAACCCCAAAGTCATCCCACTCAAGGTCTCGCTCGTTCTGTGGGTCTTGGTTGCTCACAAGGTCTTCAACCAAGCCAACAATTTCCCCCAAAGTTGTCGCAAAATCGGTATTTTCAGATACAATTTCCTGTGAGAGAAAATAATAATGTATTAATTGAGTTATTTAATTATTAAATGAGTCGATGCTTAAATCAAACTGAAAATAGGGAAATAAAATCTTACCTCAATGGATAAGAGGTTTGAATCCAGTTCATCAACTTGAAGGTTTCGCTCCATACAAGTCGGAGAGTTCCAGGCAAGCACACAGCACACCATTGCCAGCAAATTTTTTTTTTAAATGGAGCCTGGGCTTGAGGCTTTAAAAGAGAAAGACTGGTGGGTGTGGTTTCCTTTGGAAATTCCCTGGGCAAGCCCAGGCAAGCCTTCGTTGGGAAATTTTTCAAAACCATGACATTCCAGAATTTTCTAGTGATTTCTTTGTGAGTCAGAGATGAACTGGAAATGATGCAAGAGGAGGCGGGGCTTAGCAAAAGTGGGCGGGGCTTAGGGAAAGTGGGCGGGGCTTACGGAAATACATCATGAAAAGTTGGTGTGGCTAGGAAAAGTGGACGTGGCTTATGAAATACCTCATGAAAGGTGGGCGGGGCTTAGGAAAAGTTGGCGTGGCTTCCGAAAATAACTCATGAAAAGTGGGCGGGGTTTATAAAATTTTATTTGGAGGTGGGCGGGGCTTATGAAAAGTGGGCGTGGTTTCACAAAAAATAACCTGTGGCTCAGGAGGTGGTCAAACAAGAGCATTAAGAGAAGTTTATCATTTCGTAATGGCACAAAAGGGGTATCTTAAAAAATATGAAGATTCAAATGTTTTGTTTTTAAATATTTTAGATGGGGATTATTGTGCAAAGAAAATTAAACTATTGAAGGAATTTGAGAATGAAAAATCTTTATAGGTTCAATGAGTGAGCTCAACAATATGCATTGGTTATTTGAAAAAGAGTGTCCCGAGGCTTAGATGTTTCAGATATTTCTTTAGAATCACCTTTAACAAATCACATTACTACTTTACGACTTGAACAAATCAATATCTTATTGCATTGGTTATTTGAAAAAACGTGTCCCAAGGTTAAAAGGGGAGACAAATAAATATACCTTGGGATAAAAAGGGGGCTTACTTTTTAGGGGAAAAAAAGAATCGCTGAAAATTTCCCATTCATTTACATGGGGAAAAGTGAGCCAGAATCAGTATATTCACCCTACAAAGGTGGTTGGTGGTTGGCGATGTTGCATTGCAGACATCAATTTAGAGGAGATGGGATAATTGATACTCTAATGGGTATCGGTTCAACTATTCTTCAACATGAAGACCTAATTGGTTCAACTGCTTCTGCTGTGGGAAATGTAGCAGGTGCTACAAATAGTATAAAAGATGCCCAAAAGGAATCTCATAAATTACAAGCAATAAAAGAAATTAAAAAAAGGCAAAACTCAGTTGTCTCCCCAAGAACGACAGAAAATAATTCGAATACTTGGATCAGGGTTTCAAAAGTTTTAACATCGTTTTTCCTAAATTAATATAAGTATGGAAGCAAGTGATAGTATCCATGATTTGGATGACACTATTATCATCTCAAACTCCACTAAAAAATAAGATTACTTGAAGGTAAATGCAATAACTGGAACAGACTGGAAAGCAAATGGTGCAAAAAGTTTTGAAATAAATAATCAACAAACCGATTTGAATCTATCCAAAATATTCTTGTTGTGTAAATTTAAATTCACTAAGGCTGGGAATAACACAAACGCGACACTCGTAAATGATTTCTTCTGGAAAATGTTTGATAGTGTTCGTTTGTACATTGGAACACAAGAAGTTGAAGCGGTTGATTATGTCTCTGCTGTATCTGAAATGATGAAATTTACACCATATACATTCACGGATAGAATGGGAAAGGGGGCTGTCGAAGGTTTTATTCCTGATATGTCAACGGGAACAACCACAGACCCTGGATATACTCAAAGGAAAGGAATGTATACTGATGATACAAAAGCAGTTAATAGTTTTACTGTGGCAGTTCCTCTTTAAGGTATATTTGGATTTTTTGATCATGATAAAGTTCTGTATGGTATAAAAATTAGATTTCAACTACAAAGGAATGATAATTAAAATAGATTACTTTTTGGTGTTGGTCGTGCTTTTGGTGAGCAGAATGAATTTGTAATTGACTAAGTGAGTTGGTATATTAGTGAATATACTCCTAATCTTAAAACAGAAGAGATGTTGAATAGAAGACTTAACTCAAAGAAACCACTCAGTGTATCATACCTCAAAAGAAGATGTCAACACGTTAAACTAAACCAAACCACTTACACGTGGAATTTGGGTGTTCTGGAAGGAAAGCCATAATATCTGTGGATCATTTTAAAAAAGCCAGATGGTGATACTGCGACTGATAAGAATAATGCATTGAGTGATAATGCGAAGGTGAAACAACTTTGTGTTTCTCTCGATGGACCATTTTACCCACGAGATAGATTGGAAATTAATTGGGAAAAAAATGATTTTGCTGAAGCATACAAGTCTTACCAAAAGGTGTGCGAAAGTAACGGAAATAAAGAACCAATTTTGGATATGACAGCATTTAAAAGTTTGTATACAATCTATGCGTTTGACCTGAGCGCTCAAAAGGAAACTGTAAAGTCTAATCGAGTGGATACTTCCCTATACATTAAAAGAGGAGAGAGTGAAGAAGTTGATACATATTGTTTGCTTTTGGAAGAAACAGAATTACAGATTAATACAGATAATGGTGTTATGATTAGCCTCACATAATTTTTTGTTAAATAAATGAGTGGCAAAGTACCAACTGGGGTATATGTTAATCAAATCAATCTTCATAAACTATCATCTTGTATTCAAAATCAAAATCCTTGTATGATTAACGTTAATACAATTCAGAGAAAAGGAACAGTAAGAGTTGTTGTTTTGCTCACAAGAGAACAGGTTAAAATCTTGAACGATACTGGCTCACTTAAAATTAAAATGACAAAACCAATGTTGAAAAAATATTCAATAAGAGAGATGAGTGGAGTATTTCTCCCATTTCTAATTCCTTTATTTGCTGGTTTAAGTGCAGTTTGAGCATTTACGGGTGGTATTTCAACAGCGGTGAAAACTAACAACGAAAGGAAGGCTCAACTCCAGGCTCAAAAAGAATTGGAAAGACATAACAAAGAGTTGGAGAAACAAATTAGTGGAAGTGGTGTAATTGTAGATTTTGCTGAAAAACTTGAAGGTCTGCCTGATAAAGCGAGATTGTTAGTTGGAGATATGCTTTCTTCTATCGCAAAAGCAGGTGTAAAATTAACTAAAAGGGGTAATGGATTATATCTTTATTATAAATAAATGAGCATTGATGAGTGGTTTAAAGAATTTGGAAAGAAAACAACATCAAATTTACAACTTGTCAAATATTGTAAGAAATTAAAAATTCATAATGTGGTTATTTGTATGAGAGATGAATTAACAAACGTGCCTAAACATACAAAGAATATTGTTATGAACTTAGAAGATAATAATGGGAATGGTTCTCATTGGGTTTGTATTTTTAATAATCAAGACAAATATTATTTTGATAGTTTTGGTCTTCCACCACCTGTTGCAGTCATAAAATTCTTCCAGAATGGTGTTTATCAAACATTTCAAATCCAATAATTAAATTGCAAGTGTTGTGGTCAATTATGTCTATATGTGTTATTTCAACTCAACAAAAATAATTTTTTCATGACATTATTTTTAATCTAATATAAATGACTTATGTTGGGAAAGATGGTTCTATCTTTGGTGTATGCCAAGAACTGGATATTGATTTATCAAATTATTACACTTAGGCACAGGCTGACCGACATAAATATAATATAACCAAAAATATTAAGATGAAAAATGTTTATAAATTTAAAAATTATCCAAGCCCGACTTACGCGAATAACTTGGTGAGATTAAGCGATTTATCACAATATATATCCTTAAATAAAACGGCCGTGTATTCCAAACATACAGAAGTGTTGATTTTATCTCCAGGTCATACAGAATTCACAGTAAGAATTAAAATAAATTTTTATAAAGAAGGGTGTATCGTTTGCCTGAGAATAGAACAATGGGGGTATGATATGAATGATTTAGGGTATAATTGGTCATTTAAAATTGACCTTGAAGACCTGGAACAATTAAATCAGTCTCGTAAGGAAGAATATTATCCACTTGGTAGAGAGAATGAGTTTTGTGGAGCCACGATTCGTAAACAACAAATAAAAGAATTTAATAAGGGTAAATATAATAATGGTTTTGCCCTCGTTTATATCATGAAAAAAGAAAAAACAGGATTATATATAATAAGTAAGGAAATACAAAATGATTGAACTATGGGAAGATGGGTATGTGTTTCGTGTCATAATATTATTCTAATATATATTTCTAATACATAAATGACGGCAAGAAGGCTTCAAGAAAATTATCATTTCTGTGTCCAAGCATACCTTCAAGAAAAGGGTATTCGGTATTTTAATAAATATGTTCCACAACATAAGAATGAGGTATTTTCAATAAAAGATTGGCATTATGCTGATGTTGATAAACCGACAACTTTAGATTTAATTAGAATGTTAAATAATGAAAAAATTATAAAGAAAACGTAACGCTCTTTTAGAAGTTCAAAAGAAATTTTATTGGTTTTCTGTTGTAAAAAAAATTATTTTGGATACAGGAATAACAAGAAATCCTGATGAATATATGTATGATATTCCATAGGATGTAAGCGATTCAAGGATAGTAAGGGACGAGGAAGTTGAAGAGAGATGAGGAGGAAAAGGAGGAGAGGGAGAAGAAAGAGAAAGAGGAAAGGGAGAAGAACGAGAAGGAGGAGAGAGAGAGAGAGAGAGAGAGAGAGAGAGAGAGAGAGAGAGAGAGAGAGAGAGAGAGAGAGAGAGAGAGAGAGAGAGAGAGAGAGAGAGAGAGAGGAGAGAGGAGAGAAAAGAGAGAGAGAGAGAGAAGGAGGAAAGGGAGGAGAGGGAGGAAAGAGCGAGACTGAATAAATATGAAAATATGGAAACCAGTGAGATTAAAAAAAGATTGGTGGTATTACAGAAAATAACTCAACCCACCAAGGAGGAAAACAAAGAATTGACAAGTCTGTTTGCAATATTTTGGACAACACAGTTGACATCGTTTTCATGGACAGGATATTGCCTTCAATTAAAGTTTTTTTTTTTCCTTTTTTATTAAATAAATGGAGGAGAGAGTGAAGGCATTTCTCAGGATTCTTGATGTTTTAAAAATTAAGATTCAAATGTGCATGTACGAAACTAAAAATGTTTTCACTCTGTAGGAATTTTTCTCATAAATAAATGAGTTATTGTCTCAAATGTAAAAAGACAACTGATACTAAAAATATCTCATATTTTAAAAGTAAAAATAACAGGGTTATGCAAAAAGGTATATGTTTGGTGTGTGGTTCAAAAAAAATCAATTTATCTCCAAACACAAACTCGGAGGAGATATACAAAAGTTATCAGGAAGTAAATTTACAACTACTGGAATACCAGGGGAATTACATCTACCAGAGTATTCTTTCTTTGGTCCAGGCACAAACTTGGATAAAAGATTAGATGAGGCAGACAATCCTAAATCCTGGAGTGAGCCCATCAATAGAGTTGATGAAGTGTGCATGAGAAACGATATTGATTATGGGAATACCACAACTTTGGAAGAAAAGCATGAAGCCGATAGAGAAATGTTGTATAATTTGTCTCTGATACAAAATCCAACCTTGAGAGAAAAAGTTGATAGTTTCATCGTGAAGAAGATGATCAGTGCTAAATTGAAACTTGGACTTGGAAATTCAAAAAACTTATAGGCTCTAATGATGTCATTACGATTGAAGAGCAATTAGCTGATGAATTACATAAACCAATATTCACAAAGTTTCAGAGAAGGAAAGTTTTTTCCAAGGAAGTTGTTTATATCTGGTCCGCTGATTTGATTGAACTCAATTATGATAAGGGGTACAAGTATGCTTTAACTGTTATTGATTTGAGGAGTAGATACGCATGGGTTGTCCCATTAAAAAACAAAACAGTTAATACTCTTATGTTAGCCTTTCAACATATATTTAATAAAAGTAAGAGAAAACCTAAAAATATTTGGACTGATGAGGGTAGAGTTTTATAACAAGACATTTATGAATTTTCTAAAAAATAGAGTATGACATTATACAGTACCTTTAATGAAGGGAAGGCCATTGTTGTTGAACGTTTTAATCGTACCTTAAAAGAGAGACTATATTAAAAATTCACACAACTCGGTTCACAACAATGGTCATCTTTTATTCAGGATATTGTGGATAAGTATAATAACACGATTCACACGTTAACGAATGTGAAACCATCAGAAACATTTACAAAATTAAAATATGAAAAAGAGATTAATGTCAGAAAACCTAAGTTCAAAGTTGGTGATATCGTAAGAATATATAGGTGGAAATCTCATTTTGAAAAATGTTATATTAAACGATGGACGAATGAACTTTTAAAAATTGTTTATGTAATAGATACGGTTCCTTGGACTTATAAGATATATGATTTGGAAGGGGAAGAGATTTTAGGTTCATTTTATTCACAGGAATTACAAAAGACAAAGATAAATTGAAATTTTTTGACTCCGCCCCTTTTTGACTCCACCCACACAAACCCCACCCACATAAACCCCACCCCACACAAGCTCCACACAAACCCCACACAAGCTCCAGACACAAGCTCCACCCACATAAACCCTGCCCACACAAACCCCACCCACATAAACCCCACCCCACACAAGCTCTACACAAACCCCACCCCACACAAACCCCACCACACACAAACCCCCACAAGCTCCACACAAAAACCCCACCCTACACAAGCTCCACACACACAAACCCCACATAAGCTCCACACACACAAACCCCACACAAGCCCCACCCACATAAACCCTGCCCACATAAACCCCTCCCACACAAGCTCCACCCACATAAACCCTGCCCACACAAACCCCACCGAAGCCCCGCCCACACAAGCCCCACCCACATAAACCCCTCCCACGCAAGCCACGCCCACACAAGCATCTCCCACACAAGCCCCACTGAAGCCCCGGCCACATAAACCCCTCCCACACAAGCCCCTCCCACACAAGCCCCACCCCCTTATCCCCCCTGTGCGCCCCCACCTTTGACCCACCACCTCCCTCATCCCACCCCCACCCTTCCCCACACACACACGGGGAGGGAAGTGGGTGGGATGAGGGGGTGATGGATCGTTGGGGGAGCGCCCCTACACCCCCCCCTCCCTCCCTCTCCTCTTCATGTCTTGATTCGTTTTTTGTAATTCAAAATCAAGTAATTGTAAACAAAACAAATATAATTAATCAAAATTGAGAATATTAAATATTCATTTGCGAGAATGTATAATCTTTCCCAGCAATCTTCTTCAGATGTCTTGTGATTTCGAAACTCAGACACCATATTCTCTTTTGAAACAAAAAGTGGATAATAATTTGGTTTTATAAAGATAATTACATGGTAATATTAATAAGCCTGGTGTTGGTTCTCAGTTCAAGCCTCGTTGACCACTGAATTAACACACCAGGAGGCCGACTCAGCCTGTCATCCTTCCAAGGCCAACAAAATGAATTCCAGTGTACTGGCAAAACCGCGTCCAAACTAATGATGCAACCAACATAAGGCGACATTCCAAAGAGAGAGTGATATTAATAAAAGAATAAATAAACAAATAACTAAATAATAATTCAGAAACATTTACCTCCATAAAATCATGTGTTGTACCAGATTGCTTCAACAGCTTATGTTGTGTGATCGAGCTGAAAAAAAATAAAATAATGAGTCAAGGGTATAGATGGAGAGACAGACAGAGAGAGGTAGGTAGAAAGACTGACAGGGAGACTAAGAGAGGGAGAGAGAGATACAAAGAGAGAGACAAACAGACAGGGACAGAGACACACACACACACACACACACACACACACACACACACACACACACACACACACACACACGTGTCTCACCGTTGGTTTAATTCATTCGAAATCAGAGGCCGTGATAAGACCGTACCAGTCATTAAAAATGTTTTTCAATTCTCTTCTAAGATCATTGACGTCTTCAATAAGAGCATCAATTTCATGCACCTCATCATGATATGTAAACTCTACTTCTTCCAAGGACCTGCCAGGAAAAAAATATATATCAGGATAATCACGATTTAATTTATAATCAATTGCCTCATCGTTCAAAGAAGAACCCATACACAAGCTTACCAACTTTGTCGTGAGCTGTTTTCTTCGTCGGAAGAAGAATAGTCCATGTCTCAGTTGTAAACCATTAGTACAAGATGGCAAAAAGATCAGAGGCCGTGATAAGACTTCGTGCCAGTCATTAAAAATGTTTTTCAATTCTCTTCTAAGATGATTGACCTCTTCAATAAAAGCATTAATTTCATGCACCTCGCCGTGATATGTAAACTGCTCTTCTTCCAAGGACCTGCCAGGAAAAAAATATATATCAGAATTATCACAATTTAATTTATAATCAATTGCTTCATCGTTCAAAGAGGAACCCATACACAAGCTTACCAACTTTGTGTTGAGCTGTTTTGTTAGCGGAAGAAAGATCGCTCATGTCTCAGTTGTAAAAATGAAAATCCCGTCTGGCAGAAACTTTGTCTGGCGAATCACTTTTAAGGCAACGATGAGGAAATTGCCTAATCATCGGGTGTGGCCACAGGAAATGACGCTTCGGGCGAGACAGCTTGGAAAATAATTAGGCGATATATTCTCAAATTGTATGAATCATTTTCAAAACATACTTAAAATGCCCTAAAACGATTTTGATTAAACTTATGTTTAAAAGCCTGTTAATGTTCTGATATAAAATATAAACACGAGGCCTTGTCTCACAGAATAGTTCCTATTTTTTCACAGCATGACTGTCCAAAAACACTTCCTCATTTTCACAGCACGACCGTGTCAAAAAACACTTCCTCATTTTCACGGCACAAACTGAAAACATTTGAAACAAAACTTTTTTATGGCGTGGTTTATGCACAAAAATGATATGCAACTCAGGAGGTGGTCAGATGAGATCAATGAGAGAAGTATATCATTTCATAATGACACAAAAGGGGTATCTTGAAAAATATAAAGATTCAAATATTTTATTTTTCAATATTTTAGATGGGGATTAGTGTGCAAAGAAAATCATACTATTGAAGGAATTTGAGAATGAACAAATCTTTATAGGTTCAATGAGTGAGCTAAACAATATGCATTGGTTATTTGAAAAAGAGTGTCCCTTGGCTTTCATGTTTCAGATATTTCTTCAGAATCACCTTTAACAAATCACATTACTACTTTGCTCCTTGAACAAATCTTTATCTTTTTGCATTGGTTATTTGAATAGAGTGCCCCGAGGTTAAAAGGGGAGACAAATAAATATACCTTGGGCTCAAAAGGGGGTTTATTTTTTAGGGGAAAAAAAAATATGAATCGCTGAAAATCCCCCATTCACTTACATGGGGAAAAGTGAGCCAGAATCAGTATACTCACCCTATTGTTGGCGTTGCGGAGAAGGTGGTTGGTGGTTGGCATTGTGGTTGGTCCAAAATAACGGTAGCAAAAGAAAAACGGCTAATTCAAAGATCACAGCCCGGGTGACACGAATAATCCCTTTGGACAACGGTGGGGAAATCTATCTGAACACAGACTTATCGGCATAACTGCTCCAAGGACCTATATGGTGCTCTGCGAATTTCCACAGTCATAACAATATATATATATATTTTTTTTTAGTGTATACTTTTTCTGGACCACATGGGCCTTTTTCTATACAACATGGAGCTTTTTCTCTTCCATGTGGGGCTTTTTCTGGACCACGTGAAGCTTTTTTATACCACATGGTGCTTTTTCTATTCCATGTGGAGCTTTTTCTATGCCATGTGACACTTTTTCTCTATCACGTGTGACTTTTTGTATACCACGTAACACTTTTTCGATACCACGTGGGGCAGGTCAGGTTCGATCTGTGACCTGCTACAGGTACCATGTAAACCTGTACTAACCTGTTCCATGGTCGGGTTGTCGGCGACTAAACCGTCTCCCCCACCAGGTTTTCTGGTGAGGAGGGTGTTTGGATATGGACACCCAGCAGGATTAAAAACAAAACCTGTCAAAGGGCGGAGGAGCTCCTTGTGAGCCAACGGCCATCCATATCTAGTGCCCAACTGTGTCTGCGGACGTCCTCCTGCAGTTGGGTCACTTCTTATTAGGAGGTTGGTGGCAGGATTTGCACTCCGGCCACCGTAAAACCCCTTCATTCCGCAAAACGCAAAAACGCAAAAAAATCTGAAAACCCACTCCGTGGGAGTACCTCCTGTGCAGCTTCCCTTCGCAGGGCAGCTCACCGGATGACGGGATTGGGGCGAAGCCTTCGGGACCCCCAATCTTTGATAGGAGGGAAACCACGGGGTAACATCCCTGGGTCAGATTGCGGGAGAGTGTGTCGGAGTGGTGCTGAGGTGTCGTCCACCAGACAGCGGTCTCCTTGGGTTAACCTGAGGCGGTCCCTTCGGGTGGGTGCCTGGAATGTCCTATCCCTAAGAGAGGATGATCACCTGTCTCTGTTATCATCTGAGCTCAAGCGTTTGGACATCGGGATTGCAGCTCTCTCTGAGGTTCGGAGACCGGATTGCGGCGAGATAATGGTGGGTGGTTACACCTACTATTGGACTGGTCGCTCTGATGGTTACCATACCCAAGGAGTTGCTGTAGCTGTGTCCAATAAGCTGACCCCAATGATAATTGAGGTAACACTGGTCAACGAGCGTATTATGAGATTAAGGATTCGTCACTCCTTAGGTGTCATTTCCCTGGTCTCTGTTTATGCTCCGACTGAGGCGAGTGATCTCACCGTGAAGGATGCATTCTACGCCGCACTCAAGTCTGTGGTTGATCAGTGCCCCAGACGAGATACACTTCTAGTCTTGGGGGATTTCAATGCATCGACTGGAACTGATAGGGACGGTTATGAGGTGTGTGTTGGTCCCCATGGGTCAGGAACTATGAACCAGAATGGCACTAAGTTCCTTGACTTTGCAAGAAGTCATGGACTTAGGGTGGCTGGTTCATGGTTTCAGCGCCCACAAGCTCATCGCTGGACTTGGTATTCCAATGCTGGCGGTGTGGCAAAGGAGATTGACCATGTCCTCATTGACGGTCGTTGGAGGATGATCCAGAACTGCAGGGTCCACCGGAGTGCTCAGTTCCTCAATACTGACCACAGGCTTGTTGTAGCAACTCTAAAGCTGCACCTTAAATCCTGGAGAATGGTACCATCCCAGCCGAGGTTGGATGTTGCCAAGCTCAGGGATGAGAGAGTAGCTGAGGAGTTTGCGAACAGGCTGAGTGGACACTTGGGGGGTCTGGGTGCTTTGGGGGGTCCTGAAGAGTTGTGGAGCGCCTTCAAGACCACCGTCCTTGATGTTGCCGGTGGATGCCTTGGAGCTCACCGCAGGGCAAAGAAGAATTTTGTCTCTCAAGGGACACTGGATACCATTGACCAGAGTCGCAGGGCCAGGCTGAATGGCAGAGCTGAGTTGTTCAGGGAGCTGAGGCGTAAAACTGTACGTGCACTGAGGGTGGACAAGGAGGCCTATGTGCGAGGAATCTGTGAGGGGGTAGAGCATCACCTGTGGACAGGTGATTCTCGTCCCGCTTACAGGGGAATTCGCGCATTACGTTCATCCAAACCCATCCCTCGGAGCACTACAGTTCGAGCAGAGAGTGGTAGGCTCTTGACAGAGGAGTCTGAAGTGAGGCCCGCTGGGCCGGTTACTTTGAGCGGTTGTACCAGGCTGATCCCCCAACTGTCGAGTTGGATGTCAAGGGTGTTACAATCCCTGTTGCTGACCCTCGAATCAACTGTGGTCCACCTACGCTTGTGGAAACACGGGCTGCGGTGAACCAGTTGAAACGGGGCAAAGCTCCAGGGATCTGTGGCATCCATGCCGAACTTCTCAAGGCTGGTGGAAATGCTGCACTCGTGTCGTTGCATGCAGTTTTGTGCTCTGCCTGGAACACAGGCATCATCCCAACTGACTGGAAGAGGGGCCTTGTTGTCCCTCTCTGGAAAGGGAAGGGTGATCGCCAAGACTGCAACAACTACCGAGGGGTGACGCTGCTCTCAGTGCCGGGCAAGGTCTTTGCTCGGATAATTCTCGATAGGGTTCGCCACCATCTGCTTGAGCACCAGCGTCCAGAGCAGTCAGGCTTTACACCAAAGAGGTCAACGATTGACCGTATCCTTGCACTTCGTGTCCTCACCGAACGCAGACGAGAGTTTCGGCAGGGGCTGCTTGCAGCCTATGTTGATCTCTGTAAAGCGTTCGATTCAGTGAATCGGGATGTCCTCTGGAGGATTCTTGGTCTTCGTGGGGTGCCACCAAAACTGATTGATCTGATGTCTGAACTCTACTCTGGTACTGAGAGTGCTGTGAAGTGTGGTGGTACCATCTCTGACTTATTTCCAGTTGTTACTGGAGTTCGTCAGGGATGTGTACTTGCCCCCACACTTTTCAGCACTTGTATGGACTGGATTCTAGGGAGGATGTCGCAGAGATCAAGTTGCGGTGCGTCATTTGGGAATGTCAAGATCTCGGACCTTGACTTTGCAGATGATGCAGTCATCGTTGCGGAGACTTTAGACATCCTCTTGGGGGCCCTCGAGGTGCTGAATGAGGAGTCGGAGCTGTTGGGATTACGGGTTTCTTGGGTCAAAACTAAGATCCAGGCTTTCGGTGACATCTTGGATGCTGCTGTCCTGTCTGTGTCTGTTTGTGGTGAGGATGTTGAGGTCGTGGAGAGATTCACTTACCTTGGCAGTGATATTCATGTCTCTGCTGGCTGTGAGTCAGAGGTCAATAGACGTCTGGGTCGGGCCTGGGGAGTCATGGATTCACTGGATCATGGGGTGTGGCGCTGCCGGTACCTGTGCGGGAGGACGAAAGTCCGAGTCTTCAGGTCCTTGGTACTTCCAGTCTTGCTCTATGGGTGCGAGACTTGGACTCTGACCAAGGATCTGAGACGGAGACTTAATTCCTTTGGTATCAGGTCTCTTCGGAGAATCCTTGGTTATCGCTGGTCGGATTTTGTGTCCAACGAGCGGTTGCTGAGAGAGACTCGGATGAGATTTGTTACCTGCATAGTCCGTGAGCGTCAGTTGCGGCTGTATGGACATGTGGCTCGTTTTCCTGACTCTGATCCTGCTTACCAGATTCTCTCAGCGAGGGAGTCTCATGAGTGGAGGAGGCCAGTGGGTCGACCACGTGCCTCATGGTTGCAACAGGTTGACCATCATCTCAAGGAGATGGGGATGGGCCTGGCATCTGCCTGGCGGATGGCCAGACGGAGGCCCCTGGAGTACCGGCGGAAAGTGTACGCAGCGACGTGCTGTTCTGGCACATGCTCCCATACCTGACCTGACCTGACGTGGGGCCTTTGCTGTTCCAAGTGGGACTTTTTCTATACCATGTTGGGCTTTTTCTATACCACATGACACTTTTTCTATACCACGTGACACTTTTTTTCTACCATGTGGGGCTTTTTCTATACCACCTGGGGCTTTTTCTATACCATGTGGGGCTTTTTCTATACCACGTGACACTTTTTCTATATCACGTGGGGCTTTTTCTATGCCACGTGACACTTTTTCTATACCACGTGACACTTTTTCTATACAACGTTGATGTGGATTTTTTTTTTTAACCCACCTTTTTGTGACCGTTGAAGGATTCTACCTGGCCGATTGTGAAATCCTATTTGACTTCAGACAGAGTTTAACGTTTGTCCGATTTGGTTATAAAATCCTGCATAAAACCCTATCGACACTGATAACCGATGTCCACACAAGTCCTTCCTTGTGAAACAATTTATTATTCTAATTATACACCATACACTTCACACCCTCGTACAATGAACTTAAGAATCTCCATTGATTGCAATATTATTTCGTTCTATTTCATTTATTCTTACTTTAGTTAACAGTTCGACCAACCTGATTCAATTCACTTCCACATTACATCAGAGTTTTATTCTAACTTGGTACTTGGTCAGTTCCAAGGAGCACAAGCCACTGAGATTCTAATACTTCCTTAGGTACTTGCACTGAAACAATTTTACATTTCAAAGCATTTTATACTTTCATAAGAGAGTGGTGGGGGGCTATAAACCCAGACTGCAGACGTGTCCTTTAGACGAGAAGCCACTTCGTATATTTCGAGGCAAAGGTTCTCTGTTATCAGCTCAGGTCACACCGCTCCAGACCAAGACATTTATCAACATTTAGGGCAAAAGTCTCTTGGCCAGAAAGGACAGCCAATTCAACTTATAGCATAAAACTTCCATTTCTAAAACCACATTTGTTACAATTTAGAATACATTAATATAAAAATTTTCCCCCACACTGACACTTTTCTCTACCACGTGGGGCTTTTTCTATACCACATGGGGCTTTTTCTATACCACATGGGCTTTTTTATATACCACATGGGGCTTTTTCTATACCACGTGATACTTTTTCTATGCCACGTGGGGCTTTTTCTCCACCACGTTGGGCTTTTTCTATACCACAAGGGGCTTTTTCTATACCACGTGGGGCTTTTTCTATACCACGTGGGGCTTTTTCTATACCACGTGACACTTTTTCTATTCCACGTTGGGCTTTTTCTATACCACGTGGGGATTTTTCTATATCACGTGGGTCTTTTTATACACCAGGTGAGGCTTTTTCTACACCACGTGGGGCTTTTTCTACACCACGTGGGGCTTTTTCTACACCACGTGACACTTTCTATACCACGTGGGGCTTTTTCTATACCACGTGGGACTTTTTCTATACCACGTGACACTTTTTCTGTACCACGTGGGGCTTTTTCTGTACCACGTGGGGCCTTTTCTATACCATGTGACACTTTTTCTGCACCACGTGACACTTTTTCTATGTCCAGGGGTCCTTTTGATTATGGCTGGTGACCCTCAAATGGTACTGCAGAAGGCTCTCAGAAGGACTTATTAGGGGTCCCATGGTTATAATGTGGTCTGCAGGATATACAGGGTCTTCAAAGGTCTTTGGGTTATAAACGGTCTTAGGAGTCCAAAGGGTCTTTGGCGCCTTAAGGGTTCTTTCGGGTCAAAAGGGTCTTTGGGGTCAAAAGGGTATAAAAGGTCTTTGGGTTAAAAAGGGTCTTATGGGTATTTGGGGTCTTTGGCACCTTAAAGAATATTTGGGTTATGAAGGGTCGAAGTGGTTCAAGGGTCTTTGGGGTCGAAGGGATATTTAGGGTACAAGGGGTCTTCAGGGTGTCAAGGGATCTAAATATATTGTTTCGGCCATGGGTCCCGAGACACCTGTGTATTACTCAGGGGGTTTAATCCCCATTTGTCCACGGAAGAGCTGGACCTGGGGCCACCGCTCACAATTAACGTTGTGGTACAGTGGGTTGCTTTAGAACCACAAATGCCACTCAGTTAACCACGAGTTCCAGTGTCCACTGTCTAATTATGCCGTTTAACTTGAGGTGACGTGGTTACCTGAACGGGAAGCATGCCCTCAGCAGAGCACAAATCTTATCTTTATTAGATCTTAATTCAGACGGCTGAGTGTTTAACCGCTGGTGCGTGCCAACTATTATTCGTCAAGTCGTGTGGTAATTACCTCCCAGTCTATCTAGGTTCAGACAATGCTGGCTCAATGGAAGGAAAGGACAAGCACGAACAGGTTGGAACATCAACAAGCAATTTATCAATAAGAAAATAAATTAATAAAAAATAACTTTTTCTTTCCGTGGTAAAAATAAATAAATTCCAAATCAATCAAAATGATCGTAAGCAAATAAATAATTAATCAAGCAAAATCAATCACAATGATAGGAAAAGACAAAGAGCAGATGCTTATCGGGGATTGACTTACTTAACTAAACACTGACAAGGGTACCCAGCAGATCATTCGGGGGTGGGGGGAAGAAGAATCATCTCGCTCACCAAAGAGAAGTCGTCTGTCAAACAAAATCGTCCTGAAATGTGTGAGCGTGCCTTGTCCATTGCCAGCATCCAGCCTTGCCATGCTCCCACTCACAAACAGGCTTGAACGCCAGTCGACTTCACCCCCAAGAAGCAGGTACGCCAAGGGCGACCGGCTGACTTGCACGATGAGGCAACCATCCGACTGGCACAATGAAGCAACTGTCCGACTGGCACGATGAAGCAACCTTCCGACTGGCATGATGAAGCAACCATCCGACTGGCACGATGAAGCAACCGTCTGACTGTAAATGATGAAGCAGCCGTCTGGAAATCACGAAGCAGCCGTCTGACTGACAAACTGACTCCGCGTCGACTGACCCATACTTCATCGGCATCGACTGACCCATGCTTCACTCGGCGTCGACTGACCTGCGCCTCACTCGTTGTCGACTGACCCGTGCCTCACTCATTGTCAACTGACCTGTGCCTCAGTCGTTGTCGACTGACCTGCGCCACATTCGTTGTTGACTGACCCGCGCCTCACTCGTTGTCGACTGACCCGTGCCTCACTCGTCGACTGACCCGTGCCTCACTCATTGTCGACTGACCCATGCTTCACCCGTTGTCGACTGACCTGTGCCTCAGTCGTAGTCGACTGACCCATGCCTTATTCATTGTCGAGTGACCCGCGCATGCACCGCTCGCCACTCGTCTCCCTGGAACGGACCTCCCTCTCTTTTTATAGGTGACTTGTCTCGTCAGCACAGACTCTCCCCAAATTCACCCCGTCCCATTTGCGCACCGTTACCGTGACAACCCACACATCCTGCGGTTATTCCTGGCTTACGAGGCCATGTCTGTGGTGCTGGGCAAGCAAAAAATAGCCATTTGTCAGATTTACCGAGCACAAACGTGAGGCGCTCATAAAACGTCAACAACAAATATTACCTCACTGTTGAGCCCGACATGAACAGGAGGCAGCCACCGTCCATAGAGCTGCGGAACGGGGTGTCGAACATCGCTGGAAAAAGGCGGGTCTCGGCGTCCGTGAAAAAAAACGGGGGAAAGTGGGCTTCGGCGTCGTGAATATGTCTGTCGTCAAGAGAAAAAGCTTTCCATGAGTGAGAGGATCTGTTCTTTACCCTTCTCAACGCATCACATTTAGAATCCCACCAGACACGGGGATGGGTCTATCCTGGACATGCATTTAGGGAAATAACTATCTGAGGACCTGGATGTTGGTATGCATTCATCGGATTGGATTCTGAAATCCGTAACAATATAAAGGGGCAGGAATGCGCATGTACGCTTAGACGCATGGACGCTTAGACGCATGGACGCATGCATGCATGGACACATGCATGGCTCCTTTTATAATATTGATCATTTATTCACCATCTCCCAAGGACACAGTGCCTGTTCTGTTCGCCTGGGAAGAAAAATAGCAATGAACTCTTGTTCATGAGAAAAGGGGTACCGAGAAAATGAAGTAGAGGCAGATGTTTTGGATGCACCATTTTTTTCGGAATTTTAACCAAACTGTATTAAGGAAATACTCTTTGTTGCTTTCAATGGATAAATTCCATTAGGTTGTCTCCTAACGCACACTAACATTTTAAGTCTTCACCAAGACTAGAATATTCCATTATACCTCTATCCTGTCAATCCGTTCACATATGAATGAGCGACGGGAATATCAATTGCACCCGAAATGACGTCAGTAACCCTTTCATATAAACAATGGAGGTTTGTGTGCAACTCCTTGTTCTATCACAATAGTTCAGCATCACCACATTTGTGTGCATTGGTTATACCGCCTATACGTTCAGTTCATCCCCTGCGGAATAAGCATCATTGAAAAATCCAATGGTTCGCACTCACTACTCACTAACTCATCCACATTCCCATCGGCCACAGTTTGGCTTTCGCTCGAGTGAGGAGATCGAGGTGCAAGACAACCGAGACACAAAGACTGCAGGACCGGACAAGTGTGGAAGAGCTGTGCTCGTGTTCTCACTCAAGAATGAAATCGGTGGTCTGCTCAAAGCACTCAAGGTGTTTCAGGTGTGGTTTCTGAAGTGGTTATAATATGGTATTTTTGCGAAGAAGTTGATAAGATCATGTCTTTCCACATCATGTGACAAGCTGACTTAAGGGGTCAGATCATAATATATACCTTACAATGCTCTCAGTCGTTTATACTGAAAGGGTCTAAAATGGTCTGCTATAAAAGTGAATTTTTTTCTTTCTTTGTTTATTTATGCTTGAAAAACTAAAAAACTACTGAACAAAATCCAACCAAATTTTATACGTTTGTGAAGAGTACCCCACATATGGTTTCTGTCAGGGTAGCATCTCTGGTGGAGGTGGTTAAAGGTGGGGAAAGACCCCAATTATTTTTTATGTAAATGTGTATCATGTAGCGCCATGCATGGGAGCCAATATTACAAATCAATTTCTTCTTTCATAAAGAAAGTTTAAACTATTTAAAACATACTTTATGGTGATGTTTAAATCTGAGTGAGAAAAATTCGAAATATTTAAAATGCTTCATGTCACTCATTTTAAGCAGAGATTCAAACCAAATGATCCAACACTGAGCTTCACAGCGAAGTGGAAGTTATTTTTACTCACACCATATATAAGCAGTAATGATGGCTGACGAAGGTGATGTTAGCTGACGTTAAAGGAGATGGAAGACGACCTCGAGCAAATGATAGGGTGAATCGAGCAGAAAGTTTTTTTGCATTGATTTTTGCATTCAAGGATACCTACAAGAAAAGGGTGTTCGATTTTACATTCCTTATGAATTGGAACATAGACACAGGCAATTTTCAATTAAAAACTGGCTTTATACTGATGTTAAAAAACCCACAAATAGAGATTTGATTAAAATATTAAATAAAAATGAACTTCTAAAGTTGAAATATAAAACTCTTTTAGAAATCATCAGCAAATCGTATTGGTTTCCTATTATGAGAAAAATAATTGTGGATTCAATAGTATTGCAGAATCTAGATGAATATATGTATGACATTCTATGGGGTGAAAGTGGTTTAAGGATAATAAGGGATGAGGAAAGAGTTGAAGAAACTGAGGAGAGGGAGAAGAGAGAGAAGGAGGAGAGGGAGAAGAGAGAGAAGGAGGTGAGGAAGAAGAGAGAGGAGGAGAGGGAGAATATAGAGAAGAGAGAGAAGGAGGAGAGGGAGGAAAGAGAGAGAATATATAAATATAAAAATATGAAAACCAGTGAGATTAGAAAAAGATCAAAGGTATTAAAGAAAATAAATAAATCAATGCACCGAGGAGGAAAACAAAGTATTGGCAAGTCTATTAGAAATATATGCGTCAAGACTATTAACATCGGTTTCAGGGAGATTTAAACGAGAAAGTTGAGATAAAGAAGAGAAAGAAGGAAAAGATTATATTATTGATGAAGTTGGTGTAATTGATTTTGATTTAAGTTTTACATTTTTTTTTTCTTTAATAAATGGAGGAGAGAGTGAAGACATTTCTAAGGATTCTTTATGTTTTAAAAATTAAGATTCAAATGAGCATGTTGGAAACTAAAAAGGTTTTTGCACTCTGAAGGAATTTTTTAAATAAATAAATGAGTTATTGCCTAAAATGTAAAAAGACAACCAAGAGTAAAAATATCTCGTATGTTAAAAGTTAAAATAATAGGGTTATACAAAAAGGTACATGTTTGGTGTGTGGCTCAAAAAAGAGTGAATTCATCAAACACAAACAAGGGGAAGATATACAAAAGTTTTTATCAGGAAGTAAATTTACAACTGGAATACCAGGGGAATTACATCTACCAGGGTATTCTTTCTGTGGTCCAGGAACAAACTTTGATAAAAGATTAGATGAGGCTGACAATCCTAAACCATGGAGCAACCTATCAATAGAGTTGATGAAGTGTGCATGAGGCACGATATTGACTATGGAAAGAGCACAACGTTGGAAGAAAAACATGAAGCCGATAGAGAAATGTATAATTTGTCTCTGATACAAAATCCAACCTTGAGAGAAAAAGTTGAAATGTTTATCGTGAAGATGATTATCAGTGCTAAATTGAAACTTGGGCTTGCAAATTCAAAAAACTTGTAGGCTCGAACAATGTCATTAAGATTGAAGAGCAATTTGCTGATGAATTACATAAACCAATAATCACAAAGTTTCATAGAAGGAAGGTTTATTCCAAGGAAGTTGATTATATCTGCTCCGCTGATTTAATTAAACTCAATTATGATAAGGGGTACAAGTATGCTTTAACCGTTACTGATTTGAGGAGTAGATATGCGTGGGTTGTCTCTTTGAAAAACAAAACAGGAAATACTCTTCTTATGTTAGCCTTTCAACAGTTATTCAATAAAAGCAAGAGAAAAGCAAAAAAATTGTGGACTGATGAGGGTACATAGTTCTATAACAAAACATTTATGAATTTTCTTTAAAATAACAACATTACATTATACAGCACCTTTAATAATGGAAAAGTGGTTGTTATTGAGCGTTTTAATCGCATTTTAAAAGAGAGACGATATAACAAATTCACTCAACTCGGTTCTCAACAATGGTTGTCTTTAATTCAGGACATTGTAGATAAGTACAACGGCATGATTCATACCTCAAGGAAAATGAAGCCATCAGAAACATTTACAAAATTAAAATATGAAAAAGAGATGAATGTCAGAGCCTTAGTTCAAAGTTGGTGATATAGTAAGAATATACAGGTGGAAATCTCATTTTGAAAAAGGTTATACAAAGTGATGGACAAATGAACTTTTTTTTTAATTGTTGATGTTGTCGGTTCAGTTCCTTGGACTTACAAATTATGTGATTTAAAGGGGGAAGAGATTTTAGGTTCATTTTATTTGCAGGAATTACAAAAGACAAAGAAAAATTGAAAAAAAAAGAATTTTTTTTGACTCCGCCCCTTTTTAAACTCCGCCTCTTTTTGACTTCGCCCACACAAGCCACATCCACACAAGCCCCACTCACAAAAGCCACATACACATCCATCATATCCACATAATTAGTGATTAGTTTATTAGTTCCCACACACAACATATTTAATTTAAAAAAATTGCTCCACCCACACAAGCCCCATCCACACAAGCTCCACCCACACAAGCTCCACCCACCCACACAAGCCCCACCCACACAAGCTCCAACCACACAAGCCCCACCCACCCACATAAGCCCCACCCACACAAGCCCCACCCATCCACACAAGCTCCACCCACCCACACAAGCCCCACCCACACAAGCTCCGCCCATACAAGTTCCACCCACACAAGCTCCAACCACACAAGCTCCACCACCCATACAAGCCCCACCCACACAAGTTCCACCCACACAAGCCCCACACACACAAGCTCCACCCACCCATGCAAGCCCCACCCACACAAGCTCCACCCACACAACCCCACCCCCACAAGCCTACCAACCCCACCCCCCTGTTCACCCCCACCTTTGACCCACCACCCCCTGATCCCACTCCCCACCCTTCCCCACACACACATGGGGAGGGGAGGGGATAGGGATGAGGGGGTTGGTGGGTCGTTGGGGAGCACACCTACCCCCAACCCTAACCCCTCCCCCAACCCCCCCCCTCCCCTTTACATCTTCTTTATTCTTTTCTTGTAATTCATAATCAGATAATTATAAGGAAAGCATTTATAATTAAACAAAAGTAATTACATTGAACAAAATCTTCTTTCGCAGCAGTCTGATAGTTTTTTGGGGTTTTGAAACTCGATCAACATATACTGTTCAAAACAAAGAGTGAAGAACAATTAGGGTATATAAAGATGATTATATTTTGATATTAATGAAATAATAAATATAACATTTACCTCCAGAAGATAGTGTTGTGTCAGATTCCTCCAGAAGATTAAGTTCTGTGTTTGGTTCATTCAGACAGGTGTTTAAACTGAAAAAAATTAATAATAACAATAATAATGAGTCAAAGACACACACACACTCACATACACACACACACACACACACACACACACACACACACACACACACACACACACATAGACATATACACAAACATATATACACACACAAAGGCAGAGCTAAAGACATAAAGACACACGGATGGATAATTTCTCACCTTTGACTCGACTCATTCAAGATCAGAGGACGTGAGAGAACTTCTTTCCAGCCAACAAAAATGTCGTTCATTTCTCTTCTGAACGATTGAATGTCTTTATAGTCCAGTAGAAATTACATTGGACCTAGACATTTCTGTTAACAGGCCAATTATTGTTTTAAACAGTACAGAAGAGTGTATTTAGTCACTACATAAAACCCAAGAAAAATCAAGATTGGGCAAATTATTGTTTTTGGACCAATTACATTGATCGGGTGTCTTTTCGTGCAAAACCCATATTCACACATGTGTACTTTGGTAATCAAATTATTTCTGCAAATAATGGCTTCCAACTATAATGTCTTATTGAAATTTGATATTTAAATCCTAAAAGAGTATAAAATAAATCAACTTTGGTAAATAAATTTACTTGTTTAAATAAATCCAAGATGGCCGCAATACAGATTTGTCCTATGTGGTATGATCAAATAAGATGTTTCCAAATTGAACAATGTGAATAATATCAATTTATTTCAATAATATATTAGCTTTATATATATTGAATGACCGTTTTTACAGCCATTTTTCCCTGCTGTGCAGGGGTTGGGCTTTTCTTGAGGCAATGTTTTATGGCCGGATGCCCTTCCTGACGCCAACCCTGGTCGCCTCTTACGACACACAGGGATATGGTACACCTATTCTAACCGGGGCATACACCGGGACCAGTACACTGGTCCTCATTTCGCCGACCTCGGAAGGATGACAGGCTGAGTCAACCCCCTGGTGTTAATTCAGCAGCCAACGGGGCTTGAACTCAGGACCCTGGGATCCCAAGCCACCACCCTAACCACTAAGCCAACACCAGGCTTAATAATATATTAGCTTTGAAATATAATATATTATCTTTAATAGATTATGATTTAATTTATTGATTTAATTATGAATCCAAGATGGCCACCATTTGAATAATCAATTTCACATTTCCTTCTATATCATGTTTTGAAATAATACAGTCACTGTTAGAGTGTCTAAATACTTAAATATGATTGGTCTATACTTTATCATTAGATATTCATACTCTACAGCAATTGTAACCATACTATTGCAATATTTTCATTATGTATACTAAAACAATATTCTAAATACTTATTGTCCCATGAACATCTTCTAAAATATACTTCATATCTTATGGCAAAATACCCTGAGATATATTATGGCATGACTTACTTATATTATAATAGTGAATCGAAGTGTCTCTCCTCATACATTAATTCATGAAACTTACAATACAGGTGTTCATGTTATTCATAGAAGACAAATGGCAACCAGTATCTTGTGCAAATCAGTATCTTGTGTAACTTCAACTAACGACACAGGGAAACAATAAACTTTTGTACACCACCGTATTCACATTCCTTGCTAGTCATCATCCATATCGGCATTCAGAACAGGGGAAGGGTTTGAACAGAACCCTTTGCACTTGCAGTGAATACTGCATGGAATTCTCTTCTTAGAGCAGCTACAGTTGGTACACAGTCTTGAACTTGTTGAACAGGAACAGTTGATTTCCTTCAAGAGGTTTTCTGTGGCAGCACACTTGTCTATGATTACAGGTGTAATAATACTGTTCACAGTTTGAAAGCCATACTCATGTTTGTCCAATACAGTCTTGAACTGAAGCCATGTGGATACTTGGTGGTGTACTCGAAGAGAATGGAAATAGCATGCTCTACTTGTAGGTGGCATCCTCTCAACAGGTACAAACTTTGTGGAGATGGCAAACAAATACCTGAGTTCATCAAGATGGCGTTTCTCGTTGACATGGCTGTAGAGAGAACTTACAAACTGTTCTCCTGCTGCTGCAATTGTATCTTTGGAAGCTGACAGGTCAACAAATGTCGATGGAGACGTTTTAAGTTTATCCGATGCCTGTAGCAGCTTGAAGTGCTTCACTTTTCCCATCCCAAACATTGCAGACGTTGTGTCACACCCAGACATGGCATGCACAAATGGTAGTAACCTGCACATTTCAGCACCCAGAGCTTGTTTACAGTCATTGATGGATATCAGGTGTTTCTTTGTCTTCATGAAAATGTTGGTGTTTGGCTTGCTGTCTTGAAGTGGTAGCACCAATACATCTGTGTCGTCTGCCATGACGACTACTTGCTCTGTGTTCTCTGCCATTTGGATAGCTTGTTTGGCAACAATGACATCAGCATCATCCTCTTCCCCTGCATGCTCTACGATTATTTCATCAGCTTCCAGGTGATTCGCCAGGAGATCAATTAACGCTTGTTTGTTGTGCTTATTTGCCAAAAATGAAGACTTGTCTAGTGGAACTGGCATCATGTTCTTCACAGCGAAGTTTGGTGCAGAAACTTTCTGCAGTTTTCATCTCTTTTGTTCTGGCTCCTTGGTAGTGGAAGTTTGATAGCTATCAAAGACAACACACAGTGGATAGTGTGGCACCGACTTGTTTAGCACACTGTCAATATAGGCTCTACATACATCAAGGATGGAACCGATCTTTGGCCATGGTAGCTGTTGTAGAAGTGCACATCCATCGATAACTGTTCCTGCTTCAGTTGTGTGTCCATGGGCATCTTCTTTGTGATACGTGTCTAACAGAAACTTTGCCAGTGGAGACTTTTGACATTTCCTCATTGATCCATCATCATTGAAGAGAGCTGGTGACACTGCTGCTAATTCAAATGAAAATACGCTTAACAATGGAGGACCACTGACAAGAGCCATTGCCAAAAGTCTTTGATAAAGTTCCGCCGATGACATTCTCAGGTCTACTCCATCAGATACAGGTACAGACTTCTTCATGATCGCAAAGGTGGTGGCTTGATCAGATTTTTTCAGGACAACATCACTGAACTTCATTCCTGTCATTTTATGTTGAACTTTGCTCCCAAGACTGACTGCTTCATCCACATTGACTTTGTCACTTGCAACAACATCGGTGGCAATATTTTTCAACTGATCTTCTTGGGTTGCTTGGAAAGGATTGTGACTCCTCAGAAAGGTGATGAAGGTCTGTAAATCCTGAAAGTCTTGTCTTATCCTTCCAGGATTCATCTCTCTGTGGTGATCAGTAGGCTCTGCAGATGTGTTGGTGAGCATTCGTAGTGCATCGGTGTACTGTGCAACAATATGGGCAAAGAGCAGCCATTTGGTCCTGGCTGTGTCCTTGTGGGTGATGTTGATCAGACCTCCTTGCGTTTTCCCAGCTCTCATTCGACACTGTTCGATTATCATGTCACTCCAAATTCCACTCCATAACATTTTGGGGTTTCTTCGAATTGTGAACATACCCTCTTCCATGGGTCCCTTCAGGCATGAACACAAATTTAGGCAATCTTGTAGATACAATCTACCAAACTTGGCATAGTTGTTGTGACCAGAAGCTGCAAATAGTGGAAGCATGTCTTCTGTGGCCTTTAGATGAAAAATTACAGTTACCCAGTCGTTCTTCTCTCATGAACATTCTCACAGTTGATACAAACTCCATGAACATCAACCACAACTTACTTGTCCTCGACAATCTCTTTCGTTGTTTTAATTCAGCCAACTTCACATGAAGCTCTTTGAGTGCTTGGTCTGTGTAGTTGAGGTAATCACCTACTTCAAAGAGTGTGTGTTGAAGTTTCCTGAGATGCTCTGTTGTTTCTGTTGAAAGAGCTGCCTCACTTGTTGCCTGGATATTTTCATCATCTTCATCCCAAATTTCTTTTATTGGGTTGTCAGATTCCATCAATACGACATGGAGAGCTGAATCAGTCAAGAGGCATGCTCGGAGACTTTTTGTCTACGACTTCCCATCAAACATCTTGGGGTAGTCAGGAGGCCCAATGCAGAATAGTGTACGACCCTGCTGATTCCGTGTTAGAATAGTGCAACAGGTGTAAATTGACTGTCCAGACACACAGAAACGTGAATCAACTTGTTGCCAACTCTGGATATGGCTAGTATGGCCGCCATGACAGTTTACAAAATGGTCACCATTAAATACACTTTTCGTCATATTTCAGCCACAAATTGACATGAAATTACAAAATTAGGGTCGATTTCCATGTTTTTGAGCATGCCTGAGCTGATGGGAGTATAGAAAAAAACATTGCTCCATCCATTTTCTAAAAATAATATGACTTGTTTTTCACTATATTATTTTTAAAGAAATGTTCAGGCTCGAATTAGAATGTCTGATTATACAAACCACAATCAATGAATTTTACAACTTTGCTATAAAATGAACCTAAACTACATAACTGTGTGTTTTTCTGTTACCCAGGACTAACTGAAAAATGAAAGCCGCAAGATTTCTCACAGGGGGTTCAAGGGATCGAGAAGAAGAAGAGCATGTAGACTGGAATAAATGCTTTATTTGCCAGGACAGTTCAAAAACTAGCAAGTCAACGCCACTTCGAAAGACTACAATCGTTGGTGTGAAAACTGTAGCTGAATGTTGCAAAGAAAGAGAGAAATATAATGACGCTAAATATGTTGACTCATTCTCAAGAATCAGAAAATATTCTGTACCGGAGCACGTCGAAAAGATTCAATGGCACAAATTCTGCTATAGTGACTTTACTCACGCACAAAAAATAGACAGACTGAAGTCAAGGATTCAGCCACAATCTGTGACTTACGCAGAAGAGATACCCACAACATCAGGTTCCTCAGAGAAATACCATGTCCCAAAGTCACTAAGATCCGCGCACAGCGCTATGGATTGGTCAAAATGCGCTTTCTGCCAGACTGACATTCCTGGAAAAGCTGGTGTCCTGACAAATGTTGAATTTGATCACACATCATCCAGGATGCTTAGTTTGGCCCAATTTGACCCCACCATGCGTCACAGGTTTGCAGGTGTTTCAGACTTGATGGCAGCTGAAGGTAAATATCACCTCAAGTGTTGTTTCTTTTCGCAGAAAGTATAAAAAGGAGAGTGGAGCAAAAAACCAGTCTCCTGACAGCATCTGTTTCAGAAATGTGATGAACCAGCTTGAGAAAGAGCTGCAGAAGGGACATGTGTTTACCCTGAAAAACATCTAGGAGGCTCTTCCTTGCATATACAGTTGCCAAAAGTTCATCGAGACCACTGTCCTCCATACATTTGCAACCAGCACCAAGATATGGCATGAGCTGATGAAATCCTCCAAGTCTGAACATGAGAAAACTCTTGTGGGTTGTCTGTCTTAATTTTGTACCCTTTGGCATAAAGGGGCTGGTCAAAGGTAAGTTGTGCACAACATTGTCTAAGGTTTCGTCTCTGAGAGTCAACAAACTTCATGGTGCTGTAAACAGCTTCATTGCTCTGAGGATTCAAAGGTATCATGGGGTTATAGCTGACAGATGTACAAATACAATGGCCTTTTGATATCTCAGACATAAAACCTTGCCAATTTGGTGCTGAGTGGTTGTATATACTTGCCAACAGCCACAATGTATCCAGCTCGAGGAACTTCTGTGTTGACACGCTGATCTTTGGAATTTCTTCAAATCTGACAGCAGACATGAGGTTTTTCACTGGTTGCTTGTATGGACGAATTAGATTTCCAAAATTGCCTGCTGATAGTATGTCCAATGATGACACCTTTCCCCTTTGTACCTGCACATTACTGGTTTTCACAGGTGTCTAACAAGTTACAATACCCATTACATGAGTTGTTTGTTGGCCGTTTAGTGTATCTTCATTGTCGTCAAAATTGTCGGCCACCCACTGACAAAATCCTTCTGTTATGGCATCTCCTTGGGTGGCTTGGAGTGTGGCATTACTTGTTTGAGTAACGTCTGCAACTTCCTCAAAATTGATGACTTGATCATAAGACACGCTTACACTAAGTCCGGAGAGGAGGTTCAGTGCAACACGGGAACGTGTTGTTTGATGAATGAAGAGTCCAGTAGACAATAGCAGGGGTGACATAAATGACCCCTGCTATTGACCCTGTGGTCAATAGCCTGTGGCCCCTGTGGTGAGATGCTTGCATCAGGATGTGGCATACAGAGGCAATCAGTATCCGTTGTCGGAGGTTGGTGGATGAAGTACGTGGCTTGTCAAACATGTTCTTCAGTAATTCATGAAGAACAAGTGGAATTTGTTTTTCAAGGCAATCAATATCAACTTCACCTGGATTGGGATAAGCATCAATGTCCAACGGCATATCTTTCATTGCATCCTTCACTGTTCGTCCAAGGCGCTTTGCAGACGAGATCTTCATCAACATTGCCATTAGCTAATGATTCCTTATATGAATCATGTAGTATAGAACATGCCTGATCGCTCAAAGTCACAACATTTGGCCTTCCATCAACTTCTGCAATGGTAATTTTTGTATCAAGGTAGTGAAGAAGTAGTCGTTTGAAATGCTTCAGACTATAAAGGGTGATATGTGGCAGAAGTTCACCTGTATACTGGTCCAAAAGCTCCTGTACTGTGTGCTGTTTCTCATCTTCCTCCATAATATCAGGGAGTCTATCACACCATGAAGTAAAAAAGTTGTTTTGAATATCACGGGTTGGGTTTTCAGTTGTTTCTTTAGATATTCTATCATGCTCTGCCATAAAGAATTACATACACTTTCGGTGATGTTGCTTCCATGGCACGAATGTCACCTGCAACAATGATGCGGGCCTTAACATCTGCCACCTTGGTATCAGATCTGTTTTCACAGATATCAAGTAGTGTTTCTTGTAACACACTTTTCTTACCCCTCCCGACGATTTCAACATTGCTGATACCTGCATTTCTATTTGGATGCTTGTGTATTTCTCCCAAGTCAATCTTACTGGCACATATGAGACGGTGAGTCTTATACTCAAACACATCATCTCCTGATCTTGAAACACATGGATCAATCTTTTCATTATCAAGTTGCTGTGCCTTCTGAATATTGAAAGATGAGATGTATGTCTTTCGGCACTTTTCATGCACAAAGTTATTCTGATTCGAGGTAAGGGTGTTGTGAAGTAAATCATTGCGTTGAATAGATGCCTTGATCAGAGAGTTGACACCCTTCTCTCCCAGTTGCACTTCTCCTTCACCACTGTGACATATAACACAAGCCATGCCAGTGGGTCAACCACACCTGAAAGGAGAAATTAATTCCAAAGTTAGCAATTTTAGGATAAATCATTAGAAAACTTAGTTATAAATTCCAATAAAATGTTAAGATATTTAGAAATGTCATTGTTTGAAGACATTCTTATAATTAAGATATTTTATTTCATATATGCAATGTAATAACATTGTAGCATTATAAATATAAATTAAATGTATTTAATTCCAGGCAAAATAGTTGATAGTTTTAAGAAAATCCATTTGAAGGTTCTAAAATATATAGTAATCTTAATATGTTTTCAAGAAAACAGCATCTGAGCAATCGGAACAAGTCAAAGGATGATGTTCCGAATGCTTCAAAATCTCGCACTGAAATCAGGAATCTTTGAAAGTAAAGTAAGCAACGTGATTCTTTTCAGGTGTTCCCTCATTCTAGCAATGAACAATATTGATCACAGCCAGATTTGAAGTTATAGACACCGATATATATTGTTTTTTTAAAATAAATTGGCACCAAGAAAGCTACAGTCTATTTATAGTAACAACACTCGAGCATGAAAAGATATCTAGTTTTTTAATATGATTGCCAAAATCAGAGTTGCAATTGATGCTAATGGTAACTTTCAAGAACATATGGATGTCAAAGGGGGTTTGCACCTTTGCATCGTATTTATATTGGCAGTTTGGTGATCCAGAGCTGAGGCCCTAAGGTCAAATACACGAGGCTGGCACTACTCTCATTTTCTTTCAATTGCAAGGATACTACGTCATTATGTGTGGGCATAATGTTTCTTGGGTCTTTATATGTATTTTACAAGAGCATTGTATCTCAACATTCATACATACCTTCTTGTTTGTCCATTTGTGCAGGTACCAACAGGTCCAGTAACCTTAACATGTATTTGTTTGTAGTAGCAACGGTACTGTCTTCCTACAACTATTGTCATATATATTGCTGAAACAAGGCATTGGGTCCTTTTTTAAAAAATCAATTAAAACCTATTTGCCCATTCTTGATTTTTCTTGGGTTTTGTGTACATGATGAGTGGACATCTATAGATGATTTAATGCAATAATTGGCCTGTTAACACAAATGTCTAGGTTAATTAATTTTTACATCAATTTCTACTGGACTATTAAGGAAGTCATTCATTTTTTGCTACTCATCGTGATTCCAAATCCAAAATTTCAAAGCCTCCTGTTCCAAATCTGTTCTCACCGATGTTCTTATTGCGGACAACCTGTTAGAAAAAGACAATAATTATATATTGATTGTATAGTGATTTAAATCTGCATAAAATAACAAATAATGAATTGGGTTAAGGATCTCACCTGTCATCTTGTGAAAACGATTGATCCGCAAGGTTGGAGAAATTATCTGCACAATCCATTCTCCAAATATAATACACTTGACACACAAGTTGGTTTAAATAAGCATCTTGATGACGTAATGGGAGATTTCACAACAATGGGTTTTTCAGGGTGTGTCCCATATAAAAGAAATGACTTCAGAATTTTTTTGGCTTGGTTCGGGCGAGGCAGCTGAGCTGACTCCAGACTGACTCATTTTAACACGAAAATGAAACAGCTTGCTTTGAATGATTTTGAGAAAACTTACGTTTAAAAGCTGTTTATCTCTTCAAGCATGAAAGAAAGGGAAGTTTAAAGTGAATATACTCGATGGAAGTGAATGTTATCAGAAAATTATGTTATTCCCTAAAGTAGAACATGGGCAAATATTGGTTGGTTCACTCTTTGAGTGGAATGAAAATATGAACGGGAAGAAGTGCTTTAATCAGTAAGTCTCAATCTTTCATAGTCTCAATTTTACATTTGCTTGTACGGGAGGGAAGGCGATCGGTGGGGAGAAAATCAGTCTTCTATTTTGGGCCTTTGAGGCTTGAGTCAGAAAGTTTTTCCCTTTCCCCACATTCATTTGAATGGGAGTCCCAGAAACCCCATTTATCATCTTCTGACGCAGCTTTGCTCATACATTCTAAACCCACCTGGGTTTAGTCAGAAGTATCCGTAAAATTATTTTTGAATTTTCTCCCTTGCTGTGCTCCTTTATTAGTTTTGGGGTGCCGTTGATAGCGCCCCAGGTCAAATTTACAGTCCTGCCACTAAAGTTACGGGTTTGGGGTGGTATGCGGGGTTCACGAGGGGGTTGCTCGGACCCGTTACTTGACCTGCAACACTGAAGCCGACAAGCCATAGATAACTCCGTGGCCTGATGGGTTGTAGAGCAGCTACCGATGCCGGTTGAGGCAACCAAATCCAGCAGGGTCCTCGTACCAAGTTATCGCATTACCTCATTGGTGATGTCATTGTCCCAAACGGGGAACCGTGCTCGCGACTTCCCACCATGCCAACTTATTATGTACAGCCGAGCATAACTGTAGGTAGGACATCGGTTATCTAGTGCAGAAAATTACTGTGGTATAACATGCTGTCTATTTATTACATATGCTATGTCGAACCAATGGTGGAAAGAGACCATTGAGCAGGAAAGAGACCATTGAGCAGGAAAGAGACAAAGGGAGTGTGAGTGGTGTGGGTGTAGAGTGTCAGTGTGGCATGTGAGGAGATGTGTGTGTCTGTATGGAGCCACTGTGCCCTCGGATCTCTTGCCTTCATTCACCCTCGTGGTCTCGCCCCAGCACAATGCATCTCACCCGAGTGCAAATCAAACAGGCAGGAAGGCAGGCAGGAAGGCAGGCAGTTTTCTGGCATATCTCGTTCCCTGGTGCATCAGTCAGTGCCGAATGCCGATTGCTGGTGTTTCGGCTTATATAGGCGCTCGGTGAGGCAGGCCTTTGGAGGGGAGGGCAAGGGTGGTAGTTTCCCGCTCATGTTGCATCTCTATTCCCCCCTCCCTTTGTCACAGTGTGACGTTGCATCTTCGTGGTGTCACGGTACTCACAATTGTTGGTGGCAGCATGATTTATGGCAACGCCTTGGTACATGCCATTGGTGTCGGCAGTGCTGACGTGGCCCTGAATGTGTTTTCTGGAGCAATGTGAGTGGTGCTGTGAGACATGTTGCGTTGTGTGTTGTTTTCGCGGTGAGAAGGTGCAAGGGGAAGAAGAATGAGAAAAAGGAGATGGCTGGATGTATGGAGAGTGCACGCAACCCAAAATTTATAAATACATCAAACATTAATCGTTTTATGAGGAAAAGAAATTGAACGTAAATGTGGACTCGACTAAAGCAGGCTAAGGTCGTAAGGGGAGGGCAAATGGACAGTGGATAGTACCAATCCAAAAGCGATACGTATGCAAACATCCCCCAAATCAATTGAAACAAGTATTAAAACAATTTAATAACACAGATAGATTTAATACATACCGAAATAGCAAAATGTATGAAATATGAAGCATTTTATTATGTTTGTAAAACGCTAGGTGACGAGTGGCACCAGTGACCCACCATCATGAAACACCCCAGGAAGGCTCCTCAGCTACACTGGTTTCATTGAAACAGTTGGTGTTCTGTTGTGCATTTGTCTGAAATCAGACATTCCCGCCAGTTCAAAGTAACCAAAAGAATCACTTGTCGCAAGTAAGGGAACTTTATTTTCTATTAACTAAGACTAGCGATACCCGTGCACATGCACGGGATAGCAGTACAACACAGCTGGTAGCAGACGACAGACCGTACACGGGGAATGACAAAAATACGCATTGTGCAAAATGCAAGTGGTACTATGGAACGCCAAGACTTCCCAAACATTGTTGGCATGTCCGCTAAGTGCCACAGCAATTTCAGAGAGATCGTGTGAAGCGAGCCAAGTTTTTAGTGTGCAAGCTTGGTATTACAATTGAGATTTTGTAGTATTTAACCATTTTATCATTATTATTATTTTATTATCGTTTGGCTCTTGACAGTGAAGTTTCCACTTCGCCGTGAAGAGACGGTTTTGTTTAAACTGATGTGTGTGTGTGTGTGTGTGTGTGTGTGTGTGTGTGTGTGTGTGTGTGTGTGTGTGTGTGTGTGTGTGTGTGTGTGTGTGTGTGTGTGTGTGTGTGTGTGTGTGTGTGTGTGTGTGTGTGTGTGTGTGTGTGTGTGTGTGTGTGTGTGTGTGTGTGTGTGTGTGTGTGTGTGTGTGTGTGTGTGTGTGTGTGTGTGCATATTTTGTTTTAAGGCTTTAACTGTAAATAACATTGTTATGAACTCTGTCTGTGAGAAACATCGTTATGGACTCTGTGAGGAACATCGTTATGGACTCTGTGAGGAACATTGTTATGGACTCCATCTGTGAGGAACATCGTTATGGACTCTGTGAGGAATATCGTGATGGACTCTGTGAGGAATATCGTGATGGACTCTCTGAGGAATATCGTTATGGACTCTGTGAGGAATATCGTGATGGACTCTGTGAGGAACATCGTGATGGACTCTGTGAGGAACATCGTGATGGACTAAGTGAGGAACATCGTGATGGACTAAGTGAGGAACATCGTGATGGACTATGTGAGGAACATCGTGATGGACTCTGTGAGGAACATCGTGATGGACTATGTGAGGAACATCGTGATGGACTATGTGAGGAACATCGTTATGGACTATGTGAGGAACATCGTGGTGGACTCTGTGAGGAACATCGTGGTGGACTCTGTGAGGAACATCGTGATGGACTCTGTGAGGAACATCGTGATGGACTCTGTGAGGAACATCGTGATGGACTCTGTGAGGAACATCGTGATGGACTCTGTGAGGAACATCGTTATGGACTCTGTGAGGAACATCGTTATGGACTCTGTGAGGAACATCGTTATGGACTCTGTGAGGAACATCGTTATGGACTCTGTGAGGAACATCGTTATGGACTCTGTGAGGAATATCGTTATGGACTCTGTGAGGAATATCGTTATGAACTCTATCTGTGAGGAACATCGTTATGGACTCCGTGAGGAACATCATTATGGACTCTGTGAGGAACATCGTTATGGACTCTGTGAGGAATATCATTTTGGACTCTGTGAGGAATATCGTTATGGACTCCGTGAGGAACATTGTTATGGACTCCGTGAGGAACATTGTTATGAACTCCATGAGGAATATCGTGATGGACTCTGTGAGGAATATCGTAATGGACTCTGTCTGTGAGGAATATCGTTATGGACTCTGTCTGTGAGGAATATCGTTATGGACTCTGTCTGTGAGGAATATCATTATGGACTCTGTCTGTGAGGAATATCGTTATGGACTCTGTCTGTGAGGAATATCGTTATGGACTCTGTCTGTGAGGAATATCGTTATGGACTCTGTCTGTGAGGAATATCGTTATGGACTCTGTCTGTGAGGAACATCGTTATGGACTCTGTCTGTGAGGAACATTATTATGGACTCTGTCTGTGAGGAACATTGTTCTGAACTCTGTGAGGAATATAGTTATGGACTCTGTGAGGAATATCGTTCTGGACTCTGTGAGGAACATCATTATGGACTCTGTGAGGAACATTGTTATGAACTCTGTGATTAATATCATCATGAACTCTGTGAGGAATATCGTTATGGACTCTGTGAGGAATATCGTTATGAACTCTGTGAGGAATATCGTTATGAACTCTGTGAGGAACATCGTTATGGACTCTATCTGTGAGGAACATCGTTATGGACTCTGTGAGGAATATCGTTATTGTCTCTGTGAGGAACATTGTTATGAACTATGTGAGGAATATAGTTATGGACTCTATGAGGAATATCGTTATGGACTCTGTGAGGAATATCGTTATGAACTCTGTGAGGAATATCGTTTTGAACTCTGTGAGGAACATCGTTTTGAACTCTGTGAGGAACATCATTATGGACTCTGTGAGGAACATTGTTATGGACTCTATCTGTGAGGAACATCGTTATGGACTCTGTGAGGAATGTTGTTATGAATTCTGTGAGGAATATCGTTTTGAACTCTGTGAGGAACATTGTTATGGACTCTGTCTGTGAGGAACATCGTTATGGACTCTGTGAGGTATATTGTTTTGAACTCTGTGAGGAACATCGTTATGGACTCTGTGAGGAACATCATGATGGACTCTGTGAGGAACATCGTGATGGACTCTGTAAGGAACATCGTGATTGACTCTGTGAGGCACATCGTAATGGACTCTGTCTGTGAGGAATATCATAATGGACTCTGTCTGTGAGGAATATCGTTATGGACTCTGTCTGTGAGGAACATCGTGATGGACTCTGTCTGTGAGGAACATTTTTATGAACTCTGTGAGGAACATTGTTATGGACTCTGTGAGGAATATCGTGATGGACTCTGTGAGGAACATCGTGATGGACTTTGTGAGGAACATCGTTATGGACTCTGTGAGGAACATCGTTATGGACTCTGTGAGGAACATCGTGATGGACTCTGTGAGGAACATCGTGATGGACTCTGTGAGGAACATCGTGATTGACTCTGTGAGGCACATCGTAATGGACTCTGTCTGTGAGGAATATCGTTATGGACTCTGTCTGTGAGGAACATCGTTATGGACTCTGTCTGTGAGGAACATTTTTATGAACTCTGTGAGGAACATTTTTATGAACTCTGTGAGGAACATTGTTATGGACTCTGTGAGGAACATCGTTATGGACTCTGTGAGGAATATCGTTATGGACTCTGTGAGGAATATCGTTATGAACTCTATCTGTGAGGAACATCGTTATGGACTCTGTGAGGAATATCGTTATGAACTCTGTCTGTGAGGAACATCGTGATGGACTCTGTGAGGAATATCGTTCTGAACTCTGTGAGGAACATCGTTTTGAACTCTGTGAGGAACATCATTACGGACTCTGTGAGGAACATTGTTATGGACTCTATCTGTGAGGAACATCGTTATGGACTATGTGAGGAATATTGTTATGAACTCTGTGAGGAATATTGTTATGAACTCTGTGAGGAATATAGTTTTGAACTCTGTGAGGAACATTGTTATGGACTCTGTCTGTGAGGAACATCGTTATGGACTCTGTGAGGAATATTGTTTTGAACTCTGTGAGGAACATCGTTATGGACTCTGTGAGGAACATCGTGATGGACTCTGTGAGGAACATCGTGATGGACTCTGTGAGGAACATAGTAATGGACTCTGTCTGTGAGGAATATCGTTATGGACTCTGTCTGTGAGGAACATCGTTATGGACTCTGTCTGTGAGGAACATCGTTATGGACTCTGTCTGTGAGGAACATTTTTATGAACTCTGTGAGGAACATCGTTATGGACTCTGTGAGGAATATCGTTATGGACTCTGTAAGGAATATCGTGATGGACTATGTGAGGAACATCGTGATGGACTCTGTGAGGAACATCGTTATGGACTCTGTGAGGAATATTGTGATGAACTCTGTGAGGAACATCGTTATGGACTCTGTGAGGAATATCGTTATGGACTCTGTGAGGAATATCGTGATGGACTATGTGAGGAACATCGTGATGGACTCTGTGAGGAACATCATTATGGACTCTGTGAGGAACATCGTTATGGACTCTGTGAGGAATATCGTGATGGACTCTGTGAGGAACATCGTGATCGACTCTGTGAGGAACATCGTGATGGACTCAGTGAGGAATATCGTAATGGACTCTGTCTGTGAGGAATATCGTAATGGACTATGTCTGTGAGGAACATCGTTATGGACTATATCTGTGAGGAACATCGTTGTGGACTCTGTGAGGAACATCGTTATGGACTCTGTGAGGAATATCGTTATGGACTCTGTGAGGAATATCGTTATGAACTCTATCTGTGAGGAACATCGTTAAGGACTCTGTGAGGAATATCGTTATGGACTATGTGAGGAACATCGTTATGGACTCTGTGAGGAACATCGTTATGGACTCTGTGAGGAACATCGTGATGGACTCTGTGAGGAACATCGTGATGCCTCTGTGAGGAACATCGTGATGGACTCTGTCTGTGAGGAATATCGTAATGGACTCTGCCTGTGAGGAATATCGTTATGGACTCTGTCTGTGAGGAACATCGTTATGGACTCTGTCTGTGAGGAACATCGTTATGGACTCTGTGAGGAATATTGTTTTGAACTCTGTGAGGAACATCGTTATGGACTATGTGAGGAACATCGTGATGGACTCTGTCTGTGAGGAATATCGTAATGGACTCTGTCTGTGAGGGATATCGTTATGGACTCTGTCTGTGAGGAACATCGTTATGGACTCTGTCTGTGAGGAACATTTTTATGAACTCTGTGAGGAACATTGTTATGGACTCTGTGAGGAATATCGTTATGGACTCTGTGAGGAATATCGTGATGGACTATGTGAGGAACATCGTGATGGACTATGTGAGGAACATCGTGATGGACTATGTGAGGAACATCGTTATGGACTATGTGAGGAACATCGTTATGGACTATTTGAGGAACATCGTTATGGACTCTGTGAGGAACATCGTTATGGACTCTGTGAGGAACATCGTGATGGACTCTGTGAGGAACATTGTGATGGACTCTGTGAGGAACATCGTGATGGACTCTGTCTGTGAGGAATATCGTAATGGACTCTGCCTGTGAGGAATATCGTTATGGACTCTGTCTGTGAGGAACATCGTTATGGACTCTGTGAGGAATATCGTTTTGAACTCTGTGAGGAACATCGTTTTGCACTCTGTGAGGAACATCATTTTGGACTCTGTGAGGAACATTGTTATGGACTCTATCTGTGAGGAACATCGTTATGGACTCTGTGAGGAATATTGTTATGAACTCTGTGAGGAATATTGTTATGAACTCTGTGAGGAATATCGTTTTGAACTCTGTGAGGAACATTGTTATGGACTCTGTCTGTGAGGAACATCGTTATGGACTCTGTGAGGAATATTGTTTTGAACTCTGTGAGGAACATCGTTATGGACTCTGTGAGGAACATCGTGATGGACTCTGTGAGGAACATCGTGATGGACTCTGTGAGGAACATCGTAATGGACTCTGTCTGTGAGGAATATCGTTATGGACTCTGTCTGTGAGGAACATCGTTATGGACTCTGTCTGTGAGGAACATCGTTATGGACTCTGTCTGTGAGGAACATTTTTATGAACTCTGTGAGGAACATCGTTATGGACTCTGTGAGGAATATCGTTATGGACTCTGTGAGGAATATCGTGATGGACTATGTGAGGAACATCGTGATGGACTCTGTGAGGAACATCATTATGGACTCTGTGAGGAACATCGTTATGGACTCTGTGAGGAATATTGTGATGGACTCTGTGAGGAACATCATTATGGACTCTGTGAGGAATATCGTTATGGACTCTGTGAGGAATATCGTGAGGGACTATGTGAGGAACATCGTGATGGACTCTGTGAGGAACATCATTATGGACTCTGTGAGGAACATCGTTATGGACTCTGTGAGGAATATTGTGATGGACTCTGTGAGGAACATCGTGATGGACTCTGTGAGGAACATCGTGATGGACTCAGTGAGGAATATCGTAATGGACTCTGTCTGTGAGGAATATCGTAATGGACTATGTCTGTGAGGAACATCGTTCTGGACTATATCTGTGAGGAACATCGTTATGGACTATATCTGTGAGGAACATCGTTGTGGACTCTGTGAGGAACATCGTTATGGACTCTGTGAGGAATATCGTTATGAACTCCTTCTGTGAGGAACATCGTTATGGACTCTGTGAGGAATATCGTTGTGGACTCTGTGAGGAACATTGTTATGAACTCTGTCTGTGAGGAACATCGTTATGGACTCTGAGGAATATTGTTATGAACTCTGTGAGGAATATCGTTTTGAGCTCTGTGAGTAACATTGTTATGAACTCTGTGAGGAACATTGTTATGAACTCTGTGAGGAACATTGTTATGAACTCTGTGAGGAATATCGTAATGGACTCTGTCTGTGAGGAATATCGTTATGGACTCTGTCTGTGAGGAATATCGTTATGGACTCTGTCTGTGAGGAATATCGTTATGGACTCTGTCTGTGAGGAATATCGTTATGGACTCTGTCTGTGAGGAACATCGTTATGGACTCTGTCTGTGAGGAACAGTTTTATGAACTCTGTGAGGAACATTGTTCTGAACTCTGTGAGGAACATTGTTATGAACTCTGTGAGGAATATAGTTATGGACTCTGTGAGGAATATCGTTCTGGACTCTGTGAGGAACATCATAATGGACTCTGTGAGGAACATCATTATGGACTCTGTGAGGAACATTGTTATGAACTCTGTGATTAATATCATCATGAACTCTGTGAGGAATATGGTTATGGACTCTGTGAGGAATATCGTTATGAACTATGTGAGGAATATCGTTATGGACTCTGTAAGGAACATTGTTATGAACTCTGTGAGGAATATAGTTATGGACTCTATGAGGAATATCGTTCTGGATTCTGTGAGGAACATCATTATGGACTCTGTGAGGAACATTGTTATGGACTCTGTGAGGAACATTGTTATGAACTCTGTGATTAATATCATCATGAACTCTGTGAGGAATATCGTTATGGACTCTGTGAGGAATATCGTTATGAACTCTGTCTGTGAGGAACATCGTTCTGGACTCTGTGAGGAATATCGTTTTGAACTCTGAGGAACATCGTTTTGAACTCTGTGAGGAACATCATTATGGACTCTGTGAGGAACATTGTTATGGACTCTATCTGTGAGGAACATCGTTATGGACTCTGTGAGGAATATTGTTATGAACTCTGTGAGGAATATCGTTTTGAACTCTGTGAGGAACATTGTTATGGACTCTGTCTGTGGGGAACATCGTTATGGACTCTGTGAGGAATATTGTTTTGAACTCTGTGAGGAACATCGTTATGGACTATGTGAGGAACATCGTGATGGACTCTGTCTGTGAGGAATATCGTAATGGACTCTGTCTGTGAGGGATATCGTTATGGACTCTGTCTGTGAGGAACATCGTTATGGACTCTGTCTGTGAGGAACATTTTTATGAACTCTGTGAGGAACATTGTTATGGATTCTGTGAGGAATATCGTTATGGACTCTGTGAGGAATATCGTGATGGACTATGTGAGGAACATCGTGATGGACTATGTGAGGAACATCGTTATGGACTATGTGAGGAACATCGTTATGGACTCTGTGAGGAACATCGTGATGGACTCTGTGAGGAACATCGTGATGGACTCTGTGAGGAACATCGTGATGGACTCTGTCTGTGAGGAATATCGTAATGGACTCTGCCTGTGAGGAATATCGTTATGGACTCTGTCTGTGAGGAACATCGTTATGGACTCTGTCTGTGAGGAACATCGTTATGGACTCTGTGAGGAATATTGTTTTGAACTCTGTGAGGAACATCGTTATGGACTATGTGAGGAACATCGTGATGGACTCTGTCTGTGAGGAATATCGTAATGGACTCTGTCTGTGAGGGATATCGTTATGGACTCTGTCTGTGAGGAACATCGTTATGGACTCTGTGAGGAACATCGTTATGGACTCTGTGAGGAACATCGTGATGGACTATGTGAGGAACATCGTGATGGACTCTGTGAGGAACATCGTGATGGACTCTGTCTGTGAGGAATATCGTAATGGACTCTGCCTGTGAGGAATATCGTTATGGACTCTGTCTGTGAGGAACATCGTTATGGACTCTGTCTGTGAGGAACATCGTTATGGACTCTGTCTGTGAGGAACATTGTTATGGACTCTGTGAGGAATATCGTTATGGACTCTGTGAGGAACATCGTGATGGACTCTGTGAGGAACATCGTGATGGACTCTGTAAGGAACATCGTGATTGACTCTGTGAGGCACATCGTAATGGACTCTGTCTGTGAGGAATATCATAATGGACTCTGTCTGTGAGGAATATCGTTATGGACTCTGTCTGTGAGGAACATCGTTATGGACTCTGTCTGTGAGGAACATTTTTATGAACTCTGTGAGGAACATTGTTATTGACTCTGTGAGGAATATCGTTATGGACTCTGTGAGGAATATCGTGATGGACTATGTGAGGAACATCGTTATGGACTATGTGAGGAACATCGTTATGGACTATGTGAGGAACATCGTTATGGACTCTGTGAGGAACATCGTTATGGACTCTGTGAGGAACATCGTGATGGACTCTGTGAGGAACATCGTGATGGACTCTGTGAGGAACATCGTGATGGACTCTGTCTGTGAGGAATATCGTAATGGACTCTGCCTGTGAGGAATATCGTTATGGACTCTGTCTGTGAGGAACATCGTTATGGACTATATCTGTGAGGAACATCGTTGTGGACTCTGTGAGGAACATCGTTATGGACTCTGTGAGGAATATCGTTGTGGACTCTGTGAGGAACATTGTTATGAACTCTGTCTGTGAGGAACATCGTTATGGACTCTGAGGAATATTGTTATGAACTCTGTGAGGAATATCGTTTTGAGCTCTGTGAGTAACATTGTTATGAACTCTGTGAGGAACATTGTTATGAACTCTGTGAGGAACATTGTTATGAACTCTGTGAGGAATATCGTAATGGACTCTGTCTGTGAGGAATATCGTTATGGACTCTGTCTGTGAGGAATATCGTTATGGACTCTGTCTGTGAGGAATATCGTTATGGACTCTGTCTGTGAGGAATATCGTTATGGACTCTGTCTGTGAGGAATATCGTTATGGACTCTGTCTGTGAGGAACATCGTTATGGACTCTGTCTGTGAGGAACAGTTTTATGAACTCTGTGAGGAACATTGTTCTGAACTCTGTGAGGAACATTGTTATGAACTATGTGAGGAATATAGTTATGGACTCTGTGAGGAATATCGTTCTGGACTCTGTGAGGAACATCATAATGGACTCTGTGAGGAACATCATTATGGACTCTGTGAGGAACATCATTATGGACTCTGTGAGGAACATTGTTATGAACTCTGTGATTAATATCATCATGAACTCTGTGAGGAATATCGTTATGGACTCTGTGAGGAATATCGTTATGAACTATGTGAGGAATATCGTTATGGACTCTGTAAGGAACATTGTTATGAACTCTGTGAGGAATATAGTTATGGACTCTATGAGGAATATCGTTCTGGATTCTGTGAGGAATATCGTTATGGACTCTGTGAGGAACATTGTTATGGACTCTGTCTGTGAGGAACATCGTTATGGACTCTGTGAGGAATATTGTTTTGAACTCTGTGAGGAACATCGTTATGGACTCTGTGAGGAACATCGTGATGGACTCTGTGAGGAACATCGTGATGGACTCTGTGAGGAACATCGTAATGGACTCTGTCTGTGAGGAATATCGTTATGGACTCTGTCTGTGAGGAACATCGTTATGGACTCTGTCTGTGAGGAACATCGTTATGGACTCTGTCTGTGAGGAACATTTTTATGAACTCTGTGAGGAACATCGTTATGGACTCTGTGAGGAATATCGTGATGGACTATGTGAGGAACATCGTGATGGACTCTGTGAGGAACATCATTATGGACTCTGTGAGGAACATCGTTATGGACTCTGTGAGGAATATTGTGATGGACTCTGTGAGGAACATCGTTATGGACTCTGTGAGGAATATCGTTATGGACTCTGTGAGGAATATCGTGATGGACTATGTGAGGAACATCGTGATGGACTCTGTGAGGAACATCATTATGGACTCTGTGAGGAACATCGTTATGGACTCTGTGAGGAACATCGTTATGGACTCTGTGAGGAATATTGTGAAGGACTCTGTGAGGAACATCGTGATGGACTCTGTGAGGAACATCGTGATGGACTCGGTGAGGAATATCGTAATGGACTCTGTATGTGAGGAATATCGTAATGGACTATGTCTGTGAGGAACATCGTTATGGACTACATCTGTGAGGAACATCGTTATGGACTATATCTGTGAGGAACATCGTTGTGGACTCTGTGAGGAACATCGTTATGGACTCTGTGAGGAATATCGTTATGAACTCTATCTGTGAGGAACATCGTTATGGACTCTGTGAGGAATATCGTTGTGGACTCTGTGAGGAACATTGTTATGAACTCTGTCTGTGAGGAACATCGTTATGGACTCTGAGGAATATTGTTATGAACTCTGTGAGGAATATCGTTTTGAGCTCTGTGAGTAACATTGTTATGAACTCTGTGAGGAACATTGTTATGAACTCTGTGAGGAACATTGTTATGAACTCTGTGAGGAATATCGTAATGGACTCTGTCTGTGAGGAATATCGTTATGGACTCTGTCTGTGAGGAATATCGTTATGGACTCTGTCTGTGAGGAATATCGTTATGGACTCTGTCTGTGAGGAATATCGTTATGGACTCTGTCTGTGAGGAATATCGTTATGGACTCTGTCTGTGAGGAACATCGTTATGGACTCTGTCTGTGAGGAACAGTTTTCTGAACTCTGTGAGGAATATAGTTATGGACTCTGTGAGGAATATCGTTCTGGACTCTGTGAGGAACATCATAATGGACTCTGTGAGGAACATCATTATGGACTCTGTGAGGAACATTGTTATGAACTCTGTGATTAATATCATCATGAACTCTGTGAGGAATATCGTTATGGACTCTGTGAGGAATATCGTTATGAACTATGTGAGGAATATCGTTATGGACTCTGTAAGGAACATTGTTATGAACTCTGTGAGGAATATAGTTATGGACTCTATGAGGAATATCGTTCTGGATTCTGTGAGGAACATCATTATGGACTCTGTGAGGAACATTGTTATGGACTCTGTGAGGAACATTGTTATGAACTCTGTGATTAATATCATCATGAACTCTGCGAGGAATATCGTTATGGACTCTGTGAGGAATATCGTTGTGAACTCTGTCTGTGAGGAACATTGTTCTGGACTCTGTGAGGAATATCGTTTTGAACTCTGAGGAACATCGTTTTGAACTCTGTGAGGAACATCATTATGGACTCTGTGAGGAACATTGTTATGGACTCTATCTGTGAGGAACATCGTTATGGACTCTGTGAGGAATATTGTTATGAACTCTGTGAGGAATATCGTTTTGAACTCTGTGAGGAACATTGTTATGGACTCTGTCTGTGAGGAATATCGTAATGGACTCTGTCTGTGAGGGATATCGTTATGGACTCTGTCTGTGAGGGACATCGTTATGGACTCTGTCTGTGAGGAACATCGTTATGGACTCTGTCTGTGAGAAACATTTTTATGAACTCTGTGAGGAACATTGTTATGGATTCTGTGAGGAATATCGTTATGGACTCTGTGAGGAATATCGTGATGGACAATGTGAGGAACATCGTGATGGACTATGTGAGGAACATCGTTATGGACTATGTGAGGAACATCGTTATGGACTATGTGAGGAACATCGTTATGGACTCTGTGAGGAACATCGTTATGGACTCTGTGAGGAACATCGTGATGGACTCTGTGAGGAACATCGTGATGGACTCTGTGAGGAACATCGTGATGGACTCTGTGAGGAACATCGTGATGGACTCTGTCTGTGAGGAATATTGTAATGGACTCTGCCTGTGAGGAATATCGTTATGGACTCTGTCTGTGAGGAACATCGTTATGGACTCTGTCTGTGAGGAACATCGTTATGGACTCTGTGAGGAATATTGTTTTGAACTCTGTGAGGAACATCGTTATGGACTATGTGAGGAATATCGTAATGGACTCTGTCTGTGAGGGATATCGTTATGGACTCTGTCTGTGAGGGACATCGTTATGGACTCTGTCTGTGAGGAACATCGTTATGGACTCTGTGAGGAACATCGTTATGGACTCTGTGAGGAACATCGTGATGGACTATGTGAGGAACATCGTGATGGACTCTGTGAGGAACATCGTGATGGACTCTGTCTGTGAGGAATATCGTAATGGACTCTGCCTGTGAGGAATATCGTTATGGACTCTGTCTGTGAGGAACATCGTTATGGACTCTGTCTGTGAGGAACATCGTTATGGACTCTGTCTGTGAGGAACATTGTTATGGACTCTGTGAGGAATATCGTTATGGACTCTGTGAGGAACATCGTGATGGACTCTGTGAGGAACATCGTGATGGACTCTGTAAGGAACATCGTGATTGACTCTGTGAGGCACATCGTAATGGACTCTGTCTGTGAGGAATATCATAATGGACTCTGTCTGTGAGGAATATCGTTATGGACTCTGTCTGTGAGGAACATCGTTATGGACTCTGTCTGTGAGGAACATTTTTATGAACTCTGTGAGGAACATTGTTATGGACTCTGTGAGGAATATCGTTATGGACTCTGTGAGGAATATCGTGATGGACTCTGTGAGGAATATCGTGATGGACTATGTGAGGAACATCGTTATGGACTATGTGAGGAACATCGTTATGGACTATGTGAGGAACATCGTTATGGACTCTGTGAGGAACATCGTTATGGACTCTGTGAGGAACATCGTGATGGACTCTGTGAGGAACATCGTGATGGACTCTGTGAGGAACATCGTGATGGACTCTGTCTGTGAGGAATATCGTAATGGACTCTGCCTGTGAGGAATATCGTTATGGACTCTGTCTGTGAGGAACATCGTTATGGACTATATCTGTGAGGAACATCGTTGTGGACTCTGTGAGGAACATCGTTATGGACTCTGTGAGGAATATCGTTGTGGACTCTGTGAGGAACATTGTTATGAACTCTGTCTGTGAGGAACATCGTTATGGACTCTGAGGAATATTGTTATGAACTCTGTGAGGAATATCGTTTTGAGCTCTGTGAGTAACATTGTTATGAACTCTGTGAGGAACATTGTTATGAACTCTGTGAGGAACATTGTTATGAACTCTGTGAGGAATATCGTAATGGACTCTGTCTGTGAGGAATATCGTTATGGACTCTGTCTGTGAGGAATATCGTTATGGACTCTGTCTGTGAGGAATATCGTTATGGACTCTGTCTGTGAGGAATATCGTTATGGACTCTGTCTGTGAGGAACATCGTTATGGACTCTGTCTGTGAGGAACAGTTTTATGAACTCTGTGAGGAACATTGTTCTGAACTCTGTGAGGAACATTGTTATGAACTCTGTGAGGAATATAGTTATGGACTCTGTGAGGAATATCGTTCTGGACTCTGTGAGGAACATCATAATGGACTCTGTGAGGAACATCATTATGGACTCTGTGAGGAACATCATTATGGACTCTGTGAGGAACATCATTATGGACTCTGTGAGGAACATTGTTATGAACTCTGTGATTAATATCATCATGAACTCTGTGAGGAATATCGTTATGGACTCTGTGAGGAACATTGTTATGGACTCTGTCTGTGAGGAACATCGTTATGGACTCTGTGAGGAATATTGTTTTGAACTCTGTGAGGAACATCGTTATGGACTCTGTGAGGAACATCGTGATGGACTCTGTGAGGAACATCGTGATGGACTCTGTGAGGAACATCGTAATGGACTCTGTCTGCGAGGAATATCGTTATGGACTCTGTCTGCGAGGAATATCGTTGTGGACTCTGTCTGTGAGGAACATCGTTATGGACTCTGTCTGTGAGGAACATCGTTATGGACTCTGTCTGTGAGGAACATTTTTATGAACTCTGTGAGGAACATCGTTATGGACTCTGTGAGGAATATCGTTATGGACTCTGTGAGGAATATCGTGATGGACTATGTGAGGAACATCGTGATGGACTCTGTGAGGAACATCATTATGGACTCTGTGAGGAACATCGTTATGGACTCTGTGAGGAATATTGTGATGGACTCTGTGAGGAACATCGTTATGGACTCTGTGAGGAATATCGTTATGGACTCTGTGAGGAATATCGTGATGGACTATGTGAGGAACATCGTGATGGACTCTGTGAGGAACATCGTTATGGACTCTGTGAGGAATATCGTGATGGACTCTGTGAGGAACATCGTGATCGACTCTGTGAGGAACATCGTGATGGACTCAGTGAGGAATATCGTGATGGACTCTGTCTGTGAGGAATATCGTAATGGACTATGTCTGTGAGGAACATCGTTATGGACTATATCTGTGAGGAACATCGTTATGGACTATATCTGTGAGGAACATCGTTGTGGACTCTGTGAGGAACATCGTTATGGACTCTGTGAGGAATATCGTTATGGACTCTGTGAGGAATATCGTTATGAACTCTATCTGTGAGGAACATCGTTATGGACTCTGTCTGTGAGGAACATCGTTATGGACTCTGTGAGGAATATTGTTTTGAACTCTGTGAGGAACATCGTTATGGACTATGTGAGGAACATCGTTATGGACTCTGTGAGGAACATCGTTATGGACTCTGTGAGGAACATCGTGATGGACTCTGTGAGGAACATCGTGATGCCTCTGTGAGGAACATCGTGATGGACTCTGTCTGTGAGGAATATCGTAATGGACTCTGCCTGTGAGGAATATCGTTATGGACTCTGTCTGTGAGGAACATCGTTATGGACTCTGTCTGTGAGGAACATCGTTATGGACTCTGTGAGGAATATTGTTTTGAACTCTGTGAGGAACATCGTTATGGACTATGTGAGGAACATCGTGATGGACTCTGTCTGTGAGGAATATCGTAATGGACTCTGTCTGTGAGGGATATCGTTATGGACTCTGTCTGTGAGGAACATCGTTATGGACTCTGTCTGTGAGGAACATTTTTATGAACTCTGTGAGGAACATTGTTATGGACTCTGTGAGGAATATCGTTATGGACTCTGTGAGGAATATCGTGATGGACTATGTGAGGAACATCGTGATGGACTATGTGAGGAACATCGTTATGGACTATGTGAGGAACATCGTAATGGACTATGTGAGGAACATCGTTATGGACTCTGTGAGGAACATCGTTATGGACTCTGTGAGGAACATCGTGATGGACTCTGTGAGGAACATTGTGATGGACTCTGTGAGGAATATCGTTATGGACTCTGTCTGTGAGGAACATCGTTATGGACTCTGTGAGGAATATCGTTTTGAACTCTGTGAGGAACATCGTTTTGCACTCTGTGAGGAACATCATTTTGGACTCTGTGAGGAACATTGTTATGGACTCTATCTGTGAGGAACATCGTTATGGACTCTGTGAGGAATATTGTTATGAACTCTGTGAGGAATATTGTTATGAACTCTGTGAGGAATATCGTTTTGAACTCTGTGAGGAACATTGTTATGGACTCTGTCTGTGAGGAACATCGTTATGGACTCTGTGAGGAATATTGTTTTGAACTCTGTGAGGAACATCGTTATGGACTCTGTGAGGAACATCGTGATGGACTCTGTGAGGAACATCGTGATGGATTCTGTGAGGAACATCGTAATGGACTCTGTCTGTGAGGAATATCGTTATGGACTCTGTCTGTGAGGAACATCGTTATGGACTCTGTCTGTGAGGAACATCGTTATGGACTCTGTCTGTGAGGAACATTTTTATGAACTCTGTGAGGAACATCGTTATGGACTCTGTGAGGAATATCGTTATGGACTCTGTGAGGAATATCGTGATGGACTATGTGAGGAACATCGTGATGGACTCTGTGAGGAACATCATTATGGACTCTGTGAGGAACATCGTTATGGACTCTGTGAGGAATATTGTGATGGACTCTGTGAGGAACATCGTTATGGACTCTGTGAGGAATATCGTTATGGACTCTGTGAGGAATATCGTGATGGACTATGTGAGGAACATCGTGATGGACTCTGTGAGGAACATCGTTATGGACTCTGTGAGGAACATCGTTATGGACTCTGTGAGGAACATCGTGATGGACTCTGTGAGGAACATCGTGATGGACTCTGTGAGGAACATCGTGATGGACTCTGTGAGGAACATCATTATGGACTCTGTGAGGAATATTGTGATGGACTCTGTGAGGAATATTGTGATGGACTCTGTGAGGAACATCGTTATGGACTCTGTGAGGAATATCGTTATGGACTCTGTGAGGAATATCGTAATGGACTATGTCTGTGAGGAACATCGTTCTGGACTATATCTGTGAGGAACATCGTTATGGACTATATCTGTGAGGAACATCGTTGTGGACTCTGTGAGGAACATCGTTATGGACTCTGTGAGGAATATCGTTATGAACTCTATCTGTGAGGAACATCGTTATGGACTCTGTGAGGAATATCGTTGTGGACTCTGTGAGGAACATTGTTATGAACTCTGTGAGGAACATCGTTATGGACTATGTGAGGAACATCGTTATGGACTCTGTGAGGAACATCGTTATGGACTCTGTGAGGAACATCGTGATGGACTCTGTGAGGAACATCGTGATGGACTCTGTCTGTGAGGAACATTGTTATGGAACTCTGTCTGTGAGGAATATCGTTATGGACTCTGTCTGTGAGGAATATCGTTATGGACTCTGCCTGTGAGGAATATCGTTATGGACTCTGTCTGTGAGGAACATCGTTATGGACTCTGTCTGTGAGGAACATTGTTATGGACTCTGTGAGGAATATCGTTATGGACTCTGTGAGGAACATCGTTATGGACTATGTGAGGAACATCATTATGGACTCTGTGAGGAACATCGTTATGGACTCTGTGAGGAACATCGTTATGGACTCTGTGAGGAACATCGTGATGGACTCTGTGAGGAACATCGTGATGGACTCTGTGAGGAACATCGTGATGGACTCTGTCTGTGAGGAATATCGTAATGGACTCTGCCTGTGAGGAATATCGTTATGGACTCTGTCTGTGAGGAACATCGTTATGGACTCTGTCTGTGAGGAACATCGTTATGGACTCTGTGAGGAATATTGTTTTGAACTCTGTGAGGAACATCGTTATGGACTATGTGAGGAACATCGTGATGGACTCTGTCTGTGAGGAATATCTTAATGGACTCTGTCTGTGAGGGATATCGTTATGGACTCTGTCTGTGAGGAACATCGTTATGGACTCTGTGAGGAACATCGTTATGGACTCTGTGAGGAACATCGTGATGGACTATGTGAGGAACATCGTGATGGACTCTGTGAGGAACATCGTGATGGACTCTGTCTGTGAGGAATATCGTAATGGACTCTGCCTGTGAGGAATATCGTTATGGACTGTCTGTGAGGAACATCGTTATGGACTCTGTCTGTGAGGAACATTGTTATGGTGTCTGTGAGGAACATTGTTATGGACTCTGTGAGGAACATCGTTATGGACTCTGTGAGGAACATTGTTATGGACTCTATCTGTGAGGAACATCGTTATGGACTCTGTGAGGAATATTGTTATGAACTCTGTGAGGAATATCGTTTTGAACTCTGTGAGGAACATTGTTATGGACTCTGTCTGTGGGGAACATCGTTATGGACTCTGTGAGGAATATTGTTTTGAACTCTGTGAGGAACATCGTTATGGACTATGTGAGGAACATCGTGATGGACTCTGTCTGTGAGGAATATCGTAATGGACTCTGTCTGTGAGGGATATCGTTATGGACTCTGTCTGTGAGAAACATCGTTATGGACTCTGTCTGTGAGGAACATTTTTATGAACTCTGTGAGGAACATTGTTATGGATTCTGTGAGGAATATCGTTATGGACTATGTGAGGAACATCGTGATGGACTATGTGAGGAACATCGTTATGGACTATGTGAGGAACATCGTTATGGACTATGTGAGGAACATCGTTATGGACTCTGTGAGGAACATCGTTATGGACTCTGTGAGGAACATCGTGATGGACTCTGTGAGGAACATCGTGATGGACTCTGTGAGGAACATCGTGATGGACTCTGTGAGGAACAGCGTGATGGAATCTGTCTGTGAGGAATATCGTAATGGACTCTGCCTGTGAGGAATATCGTTATGGACTCTGTCTGTGAGGAACATCGTTATGGACTCTGTCTGTGAGGAACATCGTTATGGACTCTGTGAGGAATATTGTTTTGAACTCTGTGAGGAACATCGTTATGGACTCTGTCTGTGAGGAACATCGTTATGGACTCTGTGAGGAATATTGTTTTGAACTCTGTGAGGAACATCGTTATGGACTATGTGAGGAACATCGTGATGGACTCTGTCTGTGAGGAATATCGTAATGGACTCTGTCTGTGAGGGATATCGTTATGGACTCTGTCTGTGAGGAACATCGTTATGAACTCTGTGAGGAACATTGTTATGGACTCTGTGAGGAATATCGTTATGGACTCTGTGAGGAATATCGTGATGGACTATGTGAGGAACATCGTGATCGACTATGTGAGGAACATCGTTATGGACTATGTGAGGAACATCGTTATGGACTATGTGAGGAACATCGTTATGGACTCTGTGAGGAACATCGTGATGGACTCTGTGAGGAACATCGTGATGGACTCTGTGAGGAACATCGTGATGGACTCTGTGAGGAACATCGTGATGGACTCTGTCTGTGAGGAATATCGTAATGGACTCTGCCTGTGAGGAATATCGTTATGGACTCTGTCTGTGAGGAACATCGTTATGGACTCTGTCTGTGAGGAACATCGTTATGGACTCTGTCTGTGAGGAACATTGTTATGGACTCTGTGAGGAATATCGTTATGGACTCTGTGAGGAACATCGTGATGGACTCTGTGAGGAACATCGTGATGGACTCTGTAAGGAACATCGTGATTGACTCTGTGAGGAATATCGTGATGGACTATGTGAGGAACATCGTGATGGACTCTGTGAGGAACATCGTGATGGACTCTGTCTGTGAGGAATATCGTCATGGACTCTGCCTGTGAGGAATATCGTTATGGACTCTGTCTGTGAGGAACATCGTAATGGACTCTGTCTGTGAGGAATATCATAATGGACTCTGTCTGTGAGGAACATTTTTATGAACTCTGTGAGGAACATTGTTATGGACTCTGTGAGGAATATCGTTATGGACTCTGTGAGGAATATCGTGATGGACTCTGTGAGGAATATCGTGATGGACTATGTGAGGAACATCGTTATGGACTATGTGAGGAACATCGTTATGGACTATGTGAGGAACATCGTTATGGACTCTGTGAGGAACATCGTTATGGACTCTGTGAGGAACATCGTGATGGACTCTGTGAGGAACATCGTGATGGACTCTGTGAGGAACATCGTGATGGACTCTGTCTGTGAGGAATATCGTAATGGACTCTGCCTGTGAGGAATATCGTTATGGACTCTGTCTGTGAGGAACATCGTTATGGACTCTGTCTGTGAGGAACATCGTTATGGACTCTGTGAGGAATATTGTTTTGAACTCTGTGAGGAACATCGTTATGGACTATGTGAGGAACATCGTGATGGACTCTGTCTGTGAGGAATATCGTAATGGACTCTGTCTGTGAGGGATATCGTTATGGACTCTGTCTGTGAGGAACATCGTTATGGACTCTGTCTGTGAGGAATATTTTTATGAACTCTGTGAGGAACATTGTTATGGACTCTGTGAGGAATATCGTTATGGACTTTGTGAGGAATATCGTGATGGACTATGTGAGGAACATCGTGATGGACTATGTGAGGAACATCGTTATGGACTATGTGAGGAACATCGTTATGGACTCTGTGAGGAACATCGTTATGGACTCTGTGAGGAACATCGTTATGGACTCTGTGAGGAACATCGTGATGGACTCTGTGAGGAACATCGTGATGGACTCTGTGAGGAACATCGTGATGGACTCTGTGAGGAACATCGTGATGGACTCTGTCTGTGAGGAATATCGTAATGGACTCTGCCTGTGAGGAATATCGTTATGGACTCTGTCTGTGAGGAACATCGTTATGGACTCTGTCTGTGAGGAACATCGTTATGGACTCTGTGAGGAATATCGTTATGGACTCTGTGAGGAACATCGTGATGGACTCTGTGAGGAACATCGTGATGGACTCTGTAAGGAACATCGTGATTGACTCTGTGAGGCACATCGTAATGGACTCTGTCTGTGAGGAATATTATAATGGACTCTGTCTGTGAGGAATATCGTTATGGACTCTGTCTGTGAGGAACATCGTTATGGACTCTGTCTGTGAGGAACATTTTTATGAACTCTGTGAGGAACATTGTTATGGACTCTGTGAGGAATATCGTTATGGACTCTGTGAGGAATATCGTGATGGACTCTGTGAGGAATATCGTGATGGACTATGTGAGGAACATCGTGATGGACTCTGTGAGGAACATCGTTATGGACTCTGTGAGGAACATCGTTATGGACTCTGTGAGGAACATCGTGATGGACTCTGTGAGGAACATCGTGATGGACTCTGTGAGGAACATCGTGATGGACTCTGTGAGGAACATCGTGATGGACTCTGTGAGGAACATCGTGATTGACTCTGTGAGGCACATCGTAATGGACTCTGTCTGTGAGGAATATCATAATGGACTCTGTCTGTGAGGAATATCGTTATGGACTCTGTCTGTGAGGAACATCGTTATGGACTCTGTCTGTGAGGAACATTTTTATGAACTCTGTGAGGAACATTTTTATGAACTCTGTGAGGAACATTGTTATGGACTCTGTGAGGAACATCGTTATGGACTCTGTGAGGAATATCGTTATGGACTCTGTGAGGAATATCGTTATGAACTCTATCTGTGAGGAACATCGTTATGGACTCTGTGAGGAATATCGTTATGAACTCTGTCTGTGAGGAACATCGTGATGGACTCTGTGAGGAATATCGTTTTGAACTCTGTGAGGAACATCGTTTTGAACTCTGTGAGGAACATCATTATGGACTCTGTGAGGAACATTGTTATGGACTCTATCTGTGAGGAACATCGTTATGGACTCTGTGAGGAATATCGTTATGGACTCTGTGAGGAATATCGTTATGAACTCTATCTGTGAGGAATATCGTTTTGAACTCTGTGAGGAACATTGTTATGGACTCTGTCTGTGAGGAACATCGTTATGGACTCTGTGAGGAATATTGTTTTGAACTCTGTGAGGAACATCGTTATGGACTCTGTGAGGAACATCGTGATGGACTCTGTGAGGAACATCGTGATGGACTCTGTGAGGAACATCGTAATGGACTCTGTCTGTGAGGAATATCGTAATGGACTCTGTCTGTGAGGAATATCGTTATGGACTCTGTCTGTGAGGAACATCGTTATGGACTCTGTCTGTGAGGAACATCGTTATGGACTCTGTCTGTGAGGAACATTTTTATGAACTCTGTGAGGAACATCGTTATGGACTCTGTGAGGAATATCGTTATGGACTCTGTGAGGAATATCGTGATGGACTATGTGAGGAACATCGTGATGGACTCTGTGAGGAACATCATTATGGACTCTGTGAGGAACATCGTTATGGACTCTGTGAGGAATATTGTGATGGACTCTGTGAGGAACATCGTGATGGACTCTGTGAGGAACATCGTGATGGACTCAGTGAGGAATATCGTAATGGACTCTGTCTGTGAGGAATATCGTAATGGACTCTGTCTTTAAGGAACATCGTTATGGACTATGTCTGTGAGGAACATCGTTATGGACTATATCTGTGAGGAACATCGTTATGGACTATATCTGTGAGGAACATCGTTGTGGACTCTGTGAGGAACATCGTTATGGACTCTGTGAGGAATATCGTTATGGACTCTGTGAGGAATATCGTTATGAACTCTATCTGTGAGGAACATCGTTATGGACTCTGTGAGGAATATTGTTTTGAACTCTGTGAGGAACATCGTTATGGACTATGTGAGGAACATCGTGATGGACTCTGTCTGTGAGGAATATCGTAATGGACTCTGTCTGTGAGGGATATCGTTATGGACTCTGTCTGTGAGGAACATCGTTATGAACTCTGTGAGGAACATTGTTATGGACTCTGTGAGGAATATCGTTATGGACTCTGTGAGGAATATCGTGATGGACTATGTGAGGAACATCGTGATGGACTATGTGAGGAACATCGTTATGGACTATGTGAGGAACATCGTTATGGACTATGTGAGGAACATCGTTATGGACTCTGTGAGGAACATCGTGATGGACTCTGTGAGGAACATCGTGATGGACTCTGTGAGGAACATCGTGATGGACTCTGTGAGGAACATCGTGATGGACTCTGTCTGTGAGGAATATCGTAATGGACTCTGCCTGTGAGGAATATCGTTATGGACTCTGTCTGTGAGGAACATCGTTATGGACTCTGTCTGTGAGGAACATCGTTATGGACTCTGTCTGTGAGGAACATTGTTATGGACTCTGTGAGGAATATCGTTATGGACTCTGTGAGGAACATCGTGATGGACTCTGTGAGGAACATCGTGATGGACTCTGTAAGGAACATCGTGATTGACTCTGTGAGGAATATCGTGATGGACTATGTGAGGAACATCGTGATGGACTCTGTGAGGAACATCGTGATGGACTCTGTCTGTGAGGAATATCGTCATGGACTCTGCCTGTGAGGAATATCGTTATGGACTCTGTCTGTGAGGAACATCGTAATGGACTCTGTCTGTGAGGAATATCATAATGGACTCTGTCTGTGAGGAACATTTTTATGAACTCTGTGAGGAACATTGTTATGGACTCTGTGAGGAATATCGTTATGGACTCTGTGAGGAATATCGTGATGGACTCTGTGAGGAATATCGTGATGGACTATGTGAGGAACATCGTTATGGACTATGTGAGGAACATCGTTATGGACTATGTGAGGAACATCGTTATGGACTCTGTGAGGAACATCGTTATGGACTCTGTGAGGAACATCGTGATGGACTCTGTGAGGAACATCGTGATGGACTCTGTGAGGAACATCGTGATGGACTCTGTCTGTGAGGAATATCGTAATGGACTCTGCCTGTGAGGAATATCGTTATGGACTCTGTCTGTGAGGAACATCGTTATGGACTCTGTCTGTGAGGAACATCGTTATGGACTCTGTGAGGAATATTGTTTTGAACTCTGTGAGGAACATCGTTATGGACTATGTGAGGAACATCGTGATGGACTCTGTCTGTGAGGAATATCGTAATGGACTCTGTCTGTGAGGGATATCGTTATGGACTCTGTCTGTGAGGAACATCGTTATGGACTCTGTCTGTGAGGAATATTTTTATGAACTCTGTGAGGAACATTGTTATGGACTCTGTGAGGAATATCGTTATGGACTTTGTGAGGAATATCGTGATGGACTATGTGAGGAACATCGTGATGGACTATGTGAGGAACATCGTTATGGACTATGTGAGGAACATCGTTATGGACTCTGTGAGGAACATCGTTATGGACTCTGTGAGGAACATCGTTATGGACTCTGTGAGGAACATCGTGATGGACTCTGTGAGGAACATCGTGATGGACTCTGTGAGGAACATCGTGATGGACTCTGTGAGGAACATCGTGATGGACTCTGTCTGTGAGGAATATCGTAATGGACTCTGCCTGTGAGGAATATCGTTATGGACTCTGTCTGTGAGGAACATCGTTATGGACTCTGTCTGTGAGGAACATCGTTATGGACTCTGTGAGGAATATCGTTATGGACTCTGTGAGGAACATCGTGATGGACTCTGTGAGGAACATCGTGATGGACTCTGTAAGGAACATCGTGATTGACTCTGTGAGGCACATCGTAATGGACTCTGTCTGTGAGGAATATTATAATGGACTCTGTCTGTGAGGAATATCGTTATGGACTCTGTCTGTGAGGAACATCGTTATGGACTCTGTCTGTGAGGAACATTTTTATGAACTCTGTGAGGAACATTGTTATGGACTCTGTGAGGAATATCGTTCTGGACTCTGTGAGGAATATCGTGATGGACTCTGTGAGGAATATCGTGATGGACTATGTGAGGAACATCGTGATGGACTTTGTGAGGAACATCGTTATGGACTCTGTGAGGAACATCGTTATGGACTCTGTGAGGAACATCGTGATGGACTCTGTGAGGAACATCGTGATGGACTCTGTGAGGAACATCGTGATGGACTCTGTGAGGAACATCGTGATGGACTCTGTGAGGAACATCGTGATTGACTCTGTGAGGCACATCGTAATGGACTCTGTCTGTGAGGAATATCATAATGGACTCTGTCTGTGAGGAATATCGTTATGGACTCTGTCTGTGAGGAACATCGTTATGGACTCTGTCTGTGAGGAACATTTTTATGAACTCTGTGAGGAACATTTTTATGAACTCTGTGAGGAACATTGTTATGGACTCTGTGAGGAACATCGTTATGGACTCTGTGAGGAATATCGTTATGGACTCTGTGAGGAATATCGTTATGAACTCTATCTGTGAGGAACATCGTTATGGACTCTGTGAGGAATATCGTTATGAACTCTGTCTGTGAGGAACATCGTGATGGACTCTGTGAGGAATATCGTTTTGAACTCTGTGAGGAACATCGTTTTGAACTCTGTGAGGAACATCATTATGGACTCTGTGAGGAACATTGTTATGGACTCTATCTGTGAGGAACATCGTTATGGACTCTGTGAGGAATATCGTTATGGACTCTGTGAGGAATATCGTTATGAACTCTATCTGTGAGGAATATCGTTTTGAACTCTGTGAGGAACATTGTTATGGACTCTGTCTGTGAGGAACATCGTTATGGACTCTGTGAGGAATATTGTTTTGAACTCTGTGAGGAACATCGTTATGGACTCTGTGAGGAACATCGTGATGGACTCTGTGAGGAACATCATGATGGACTCTGTGAGGAACATCGTAATGGACTCTGTCTGTGAGGAATATCGTAATGGACTCTGTCTGTGAGGAATATCGTTATGGACTCTGTCTGTGAGGAACATCGTTATGGACTCTGTCTGTGAGGAACATCGTTATGGACTCTGTCTGTGAGGAACATCGTTATGGACTCTGTCTGTGAGGAACATTTTTATGAACTCTGTGAGGAACATCGTTATGAACTCTGTGAGGAATATCGTTATGGACTCTGTGAGGAATATCGTGATGGACTATGTGAGTAACATCGTGATGGACTCTGTGAGGAACATCATTATGGACTCTGTGAGGAACATCGTTATGGACTCTCTGAGGAATATTGTGATGGACTCTGTGAGGAACATCGTGATGGACTCTGTGAGGAACATCGTGATGGACTCAGTGAGGAATATCGTAATGGACTCTGTCTGTGAGGAATATCGTAATGGACTCTGTCTTTAAGGAACATCGTTATGGACTATGTCTGTGAGGAACATCGTTATGGACTATATCTGTGAGGAACATCGTTATGGACTATATCTGTGAGGAACATCGTTGTGGACTCTGTGAGGAACATCGTTATGGACTCTGTGAGGAATATCGTTATGGACTCTGTGAGGAATATCGTTATGAACTCTATCTGTGAGGAACATCGTTATGGACTCTGTGAGGAATATCGTTGTGGACTCTGTGAGGAACATTGTTATGAACTCTGTCTGTGAGGAACATCGTTATGGACTCTGAGGAATATTGTTATGAACTCTGTGAGGAATATCGTTTTGAGCTCTGTGAGGAACATTGTTATGAACTCTGTGAGGAACATTGTTATGAACTCTGTGAGGAATATCGTAATGGACTCTGTCTGTGAGGAATATTGTTATGGACTCTGTCTGTGAGGAATATCGTTATGGACTCTGTCTGTGAGGAATATCCTTATGGACTCTGTCTGTGAGGAATATCGTTATGGACTCTGTCTGTGAGGAATATCGTTATGGACTCTGTCTGTGAGGAACATCGTTATGGACTCTGTCTGTGAGGAACAGTTTTATGAACTCTGTGAGGAATATAGTTATGGACTCTGTGAGGAATATCGTTCTGGACTCTGTGAGGAACATCATAATGGACTCTGTGAGGAACATCATTATGGACTCTGTGAGGAACATCATTATGGACTCTGTGAGGAACATTGTTATGAACTCTGTGATTAATATCATCATGAACTCTGTGAGGAATATCGTTATGGACTCTGTGAGGAATATCGTTATGAACTATGTGAGGAATATCGTTATGGACTCTGTAAGGAACATTGTTATGAACTCTGTGAGGAATATAGTTATGGACTCTATGAGGAATTTCGTTCTGGATTCTGTGAGGAACATCATTATGGACTCTGTGAGGAACATTGTTATGGACTCTGTGAGGAACATTGTTATGAACTCTGTGATTAATATCATCATGAACTCTGTGAGGAATATCGTTATGGACTCTGTGAGGAATATCGTTATGAACTCTGTCTGTGAGGAATATCGTTATGAACTCTGTCTGTGAGGAACATCGTTCTGGACTCTGTGAGGAATATCGTTTTGAACTCTGAGGAACATCGTTTTGAACTCTGTGAGGAACATCATTATGGACTCTGTGAGGAACATTGTTATGGACTCTATCTGTGAGGAACATCGTTATGGACTCTGTGAGGAATATTGTTATGAACTCTGTGAGGAATATCGTTTTGAACTCTGTGAGGAACATTGTTATGGACTCTGTCTGTGAGGAACATCGTTATGGACTCTGTGAGGAATATTGTTTTGAACTCTGTGAGGAACATCGTTATGGACTATGTGAGGAACATCGTGATGGACTCTGTCTGTGAGGAATATCGTAATGGACTCTGTCTGTGAGGGATATCGTTATTGAACTCTGTCTGTGAGGAACATCGTTATGGACTCTGTCTGTGAGGAACATTTTTATGAACTCTGTGAGGAACATTGTTATGGACTATGTGAGGAACATCGTTATGGACTCTGTGAGGAACATCGTGATGGACTCTGTGAGGAACATCGTGATGGACTCTGTGAGGAACATCGTGATGGACTCTGTCTGTGAGGAATATCGTTATGGACTCTGTCTGTGAGGAACATCGTTATGGACTATATCTGTGAGGAACATCGTTGTGGACTCTGTGAGGAACATCGTTATGGACTCTGTGAGGAATATCATTATGGACTCTGTGAGGAACATCGTTATGGACTCTGTGAGGAACATCGTTATGGACTATATCTGCGAGGAACATCGTTATGGACTATATCTGTGAGGAACATCGTTGTGGACTCTGTGAGGAACATCATTATGGACTCTGTGAGGAATATCGTTATGGACTCTGTGAGGAATCTCGTTATGAACTCTATCTGTGAGGAACATCGTTATGGACTCTGTGAGGAATATCGTTATGGACTCTGTGCGGAACATTGTTATGAACTCTGTCTGTGAGGAACATCGTTATGGACTCTGTGAGGAATATTGTTATGAACTCTGTGAGGAATATCGTTTTGAACTCTGTGAGGAATATCGTTTTGAACTCTGTGAGGAATATCGTTATGGACTCTGTGAGGAACATTGTTATGAACTCTGTGAGGAACATTGTTATGAACTCTGTGAGGAATATCATAATGGACTCTGTCTGTGAGGAATATTGTTATGGACTGTCTGTGAGGAATATCGTTATGGACTCTGTCTGTGAGGAATATCGTTATGGACTCTATCTGTGAGGAACATCGTTATGGACTCTGTGAGGAATATCGTTATGGACTCTGTGAGGAATATCGTTATGAACTCTATCTGTGAGGAATATCGTTTTGAACTCTGTGAGGAACATTGTTATGGACTCTGTCTGTGAGGAACATCGTTATGGACTCTGTGAGGAACATCGTTATGGACTCTGTGAGGAACATCGTTATGGACTCTGTGAGGAACATCGTGATGGACTCTGTGAGGAACATCGTGATGGACTCTGTGAGGAATATCGTTATGGACTCTGTCTGTGAGGAACATCGTTATGGACTCTGTCTGTGAGGAACATCGTTATGGACTATATCTGTGAGGAACATCGTTATGGACTATATCTGTGAGGAACATCGTTATGGACTATATCTGTGAGGAACATCGTTGTGGACTCTGTGAGGAACATCGTTATGGACTCTGTGAGGAATATCGTTATGGACTCTGTGAGGAATATCGTTATGAACTCTATCTGTGAGGAACATCGTTATGGACTCTGTGAGGAATATCGTTGTGGACTCTGTGAGGAACATTGTTATGAACTCTGTCTGTGAGGAACATCGTTATGGACTCTGAGGAATATTGTTATGAACTCTGTGAGGAATATCGTTTTGAGCTCTGTGAGGAACATTGTTATGAACTCTGTGAGGAACATTGTTATGAACTCTGTGAGGAATATCGTAATGGACTCTGTCTGTGAGGAATATTGTTATGGACTCTGTCTGTGAGGAATATCGTTATGGACTCTGTCTGTGAGGAATATCCTTATGGACTCTGTCTGTGAGGAATATCGTTATGGACTCTGTCTGTGAGGAATATCGTTATGGACTCTGTCTGTGAGGAACATCGTTATGGACTCTGTCTGTGAGGAACAGTTTTATGAACTCTGTGAGGAATATAGTTATGGACTCTGTGAGGAATATCGTTCTGGACTCTGTGAGGAACATCATAATGGACTCTGTGAGGAACATCATTATGGACTCTGTGAGGAACATCATTATGGACTCTGTGAGGAACATTGTTATGAACTCTGTGATTAATATCATCATGAACTCTGTGAGGAATATCGTTATGGACTCTGTGAGGAATATCGTTATGAACTATGTGAGGAATATCGTTATGGACTCTGTAAGGAACATTGTTATGAACTCTGTGAGGAATATAGTTATGGACTCTATGAGGAATTTCGTTCTGGATTCTGTGAGGAACATCATTATGGACTCTGTGAGGAACATTGTTATGGACTCTGTGAGGAACATTGTTATGAACTCTGTGATTAATATCATCATGAACTCTGTGAGGAATATCGTTATGGACTCTGTGAGGAATATCGTTATGAACTCTGTCTGTGAGGAACATCGTTCTGGACTCTGTGAGGAATATCGTTTTGAACTCTGAGGAACATCGTTTTGAACTCTGTGAGGAACATCATTATGGACTCTGTGAGGAACATTGTTATGGACTCTATCTGTGAGGAACATCGTTATGGACTCTGTGAGGAATATTGTTATGAACTCTGTGAGGAATATCGTTTTGAACTCTGTGAGGAACATTGTTATGGACTCTGTCTGTGAGGAACATCGTTATGGACTCTGTGAGGAATATTGTTCTGAACTCTGTGAGGAACATCGTTATGGACTCTGTGAGGAACATCGTGATGGACTCTGTGAGGAACATCGTGATGGACTCTGTGAGGAACATCGTGATGGACTCTGTGAGGAACATCGTGATGGACTCTGTGAGGAACATCGTAATGGACTCTGTCTGTGAGGAATATCGTAATGGACTCTGTCTGTGAGGAATATCGTTATGGACTCTGTCTGTGAGGAACATCGTTATGGACTCTGTCTGTGAGGAACATCGTTATGGACTCTGTCTGTGAGGAACATCGTTATGGACTCTGTCTGTGAGGAACATTTTTATGAACTCTGTGAGGAACATCGTTATGAACTCTGTGAGGAATATCGTTATGGACTCTGTGAGGAATATCGTGATGGACTATGTGAGTAACATCGTCATGGACTCTGTGAGGAACATCATTATGGACTCTGTGAGGAACATCGTTATGGACTCTCTGAGGAATATTGTGATGGACTCTGTGAGGAACATCATGATGGACTCTGTGAGGAACATCGTGATGGACTCAGTGAGGAATATCGTAATGGACTCTGTCTGTGAGGAATATCGTAATGGACTCTGTCTGTAAGGAACATCGTTATGGACTATGTCTGTGAGGAACATCGTTATGGACTATATCTGTGAGGAACATCGTTATGGACTATATCTGTGAGGAACATCGTTGTGGACTCTGTGAGGAACATCGTTATGGACTCTGTGAGGAATATCGTTATGGACTCTGTGAGGAATATCGTTATGAACTCTATCTGTGAGGAACATCGTTATGGACTCTGTGAGGAATATCGTTGTGGACTCTGTGAGGAACATTGTTATGAACTCTGTCTGTGAGGAACATCGTTATGGACTCTGAGGAATATTGTTATGAACTCTGTGAGGAATATCGTTTTGAGCTCTGTGAGGAACATTGTTATGAACTCTGTGAGGAACATTGTTATGAACTCTGTGAGGAATATCGTAATGGACTCTGTCTGTGAGGAATATTGTTATGGACTCTGTCTGTGAGGAATATCGTTATGGACTCTGTCTGTGAGGAATATCCTTATGGACTCTGTCTGTGAGGAATATCGTTATGGACTCTGTCTGTGAGGAATATCGTTATGGACTCTGTCTGTGAGGAACATCGTTATGGACTCTGTCTGTGAGGAACAGTTTTATGAACTCTGTGAGGAATATAGTTATGGACTCTGTGAGGAATATCGTTCTGGACTCTGTGAGGAACATCATAATGGACTCTGTGAGGAACATCATTATGGACTCTGTGAGGAACATCATTATGGACTCTGTGAGGAACATTGTTATGAACTCTGTGATTAATATCATCATGAACTCTGTGAGGAATATCGTTATGGACTCTGTGAGGAATATCGTTATGAACTATGTGAGGAATATCGTTATGGACTCTGTAAGGAACATTGTTATGAACTCTGTGAGGAATATAGTTATGGACTCTATGAGGAATTTCGTTCTGGATTCTGTGAGGAACATCATTATGGACTCTGTGAGGAACATTGTTATGGACTCTGTGAGGAACATTGTTATGAACTCTGTGATTAATATCATCATGAACTCTGTGAGGAATATCGTTATGGACTCTGTGAGGAATATCGTTATGAACTCTGTCTGTGAGGAACATCGTTCTGGACTCTGTGAGGAATATCGTTTTGAACTCTGAGGAACATCGTTTTGAACTCTGTGAGGAACATCATTATGGACTCTGTGAGGAACATTGTTATGGACTCTATCTGTGAGGAACATCGTTATGGACTCTGTGAGGAATATTGTTATGAACTCTGTGAGGAATATCGTTTTGAACTCTGTGAGGAACATTGTTATGGACTCTGTCTGTGAGGAACATCGTTATGGACTCTGTGAGGAATATTGTTTTGAACTCTGTGAGGAACATCGTTATGGACTATGTGAGGAACATCGTGATGGACTCTGTCTGTGAGGAATATCGTAATGGACTCTGTCTGTGAGGGATATCGTTATTGAACTCTGTCTGTGAGGAACATCGTTATGGACTCTGTCTGTGAGGAACATTTTTATGAACTCTGTGAGGAACATTGTTATGGACTCTGTGAGGAATATCGTTATGGACTCTGTGAGGAATATCGTGATGGACTGTGTGAGGAACATCGTGATGGACTATGTGAGGAACATCGTTATGGACTATGTGAGGAACATCGTTATGGACTATGTGAGGAACATCGTTATGGACTCTGTGAGGAACATCGTTATGGACTCTGTGAGGAACATCGTGATGGACTCTGTGAGGAACATCGTGATGGACTCTGTGAGGAACATCGTGATGGACTCTGTCTGTGAGGAATATCGTAATGGACTCTGCCTGTGAGGAATATCGTTATGGACTCTGTCTGTGAGGAACATCGTTATGGACTCTGTCTGTGAGGAACATCGTTATGGACTCTGTCTGTGAGGAACATTGTTATGGACTCTGTGAGGAATATCATTATGGACTCTGTGAGGAACATCGTTATGGACTCTGTGAGGAACATCGTTATGGACTATATCTGCGAGGAACATCGTTATGGACTATATCTGTGAGGAACATCGTTATGGACTATATCTGTGAGGAACATCGTTGTGGACTCTGTGAGGAACATCATTATGGACTCTGTGAGGAATATCGTTATGGACTCTGTGAGGAATCTCGTTATGAACTCTATCTGTGAGGAACATCGTTATGGACTCTGTGAGGAATATCGTTATGGACTCTGTGCGGAACATTGTTATGAACTCTGTCTGTGAGGAACATCGTTATGGACTCTGTGAGGAATATTGTTATGAACTCTGTGAGGAATATCGTTTTGAACTCTGTGAGGAATATCGTTTTGAACTCTGTGAGGAATATCGTTATGGACTCTGTGAGGAACATTGTTATGAACTCTGTGAGGAACATTGTTATGAACTCTGTGAGGAACATTGTTATGAACTCTGTGAGGAATATCATAATGGACTCTGTCTGTGAGGAATATTGTTATGGACTGTCTGTGAGGAATATCGTTATGGACTCTGTCTGTGAGGAACATCGTTATGGACTCTGTCTGTGAGGAACATTTTTATGAACTCTGTGAGGAACATTGTTCTGAACTCTGTGAGGAACATTGTTATGAACTCTTTGAGGAACATCGTTATGCACTCTGTGTGAGGGATATCGTTATGAACTCTGTGTGTGAGGAACATCGTTATGCACTCTGTGTGTGAGGGATATCGTTATGCACTCTGTGTGTGAGGAACATCGTTATGCACTCTGTGTGTGAGGGATATCGTTATGAACTCTGTGAGGAACATCGTTGTGAACAGAGCGGAGATTGAGCGCACGCCAAAGAAGACGACACGGCCATTGAGTCCGTGTTGAGGCGGTTGACTCGTGAGGCGAAGTAAGACGCCGACCCTTTGCTTCTGGTTTGGTCGATGAGGACGAGCCGAATACCTGAAGCCTTGACACTGGGGCTTTGAGCCTTTATTTGGAGCTCCGCATGCAGGTTGCCTGACGTGCATTTGTCCCACTACTTGAGAAGTTTCTCAATTCCAGTTCCACAAGGGTCAGCTCTGGGTAGCCCCACCTGGTAGTAATTCAACAGCTGAGCGGGATTTGAACGCAGGACCCATCAATATAACTAGCTCACTGAAATAGGCCTGTCATTTGCAAGAAGGATCCTCTTCGATGTATTCTGCAACCTTTTGCATGGTGTAGACAGCCATAGTATGCACAGAGAATAGCATGGAGCTTCAAAGTCTTCCATTAGGGCTAGAAAGATATATTTGTGGTAGGTGCACTCTCATTTTGTTCTCCGGCCTGCGTTTGAATCTCAACTCAAATTTAAATTGTAACCCCTCGTGTTTTGCATGGAGGGTAGGGCGTCAATGTGTGCACCGTCATTTAGAAGGATGTTAAGCTGGTGGCAATATCTGCCTGCCATATTTGTTGGTCGAAGTTAAAGATCCCATTTGTTGTTGTTTTTTTTTTGCGAGGAATAGTGTGAGTTATCACTAGCACCATAAACAAATGACAAATTGCTGCTCAAATCACCTTCAGTCGAATGTAAGGCCTGGCCACCTAGCTCCTAAAAGACTTGGGCAAAAAACATTCCCCAGCCAACCCGACAAGAAAGTGTGAATGATTGAGTGTGTTAAAAAATGTAGGATAAGAAGTTGGTTGTGGTCCTCCATTACCCATGATCAATGGTTACAAATATCTCAATCAAAGTCTGAATTCACAACTATCCATCATTTGAAAAAAAAATTGTCCATAGTATGCAGTGATGCGAGTTGCTTGACTTTTCTATGTAATGAATGGCACTTATTTACGTGTGCAGGAGAAACACGTGCAGCTTATTCATATTGAATCTCGTGCATCACGACGCTATCACTCTGAGCTGGAAATATATGTGGAGTGTGAAGGTGGATGGCCTGCCCTGCGTGAGTTCCTGAACTTCCTACGTGCACAAGCTTCAGATGTCATGGCTCTTGGAACACCCGGATGTGGACTGCGGGATGGTATACCGCCCAGGCACTACGTATTGATGTTTTAAATCATTTTCCAGACAATAACGAGGTTATTTAAATAATGTTTTGATGAACAATTTTTTTTATATACCTGAACATTTGATAAACAAATCATATGTGCATATATATATATATATATATATATATATATATATATATATATATATATATATATATATATATATATATATATATATATATATATATATATATATATATATATATATATATATATATATATATATATATATGTGGTTGACGTCATTTCCAGTTGTTCGCACACTGCAGTGTAAGCTCCTTCGCCACATCAAAATAAGCGTTTTTGTGTTTTTGTTTGTATATTTTGTTTTCGAGATTTGTGTCAGAGGTTGTGGGTTTTGTTTCCATAAAGGTTGTGGTTGTGTTCGTAACAGTTTCACGGGCATTTGTATTGTTTTATTGGAAGAAGCAGGTTGAGGCCTGGCGTTTAAGTTTTGCATTTAAGTCAGTTGGGGCCTTGGGAATTTGGTTGATAAAAAGTGTATAAATGGCGAAGGAGAAAGGAATGGGAGTGTGTAGTGGCGACTATCTTTTTACACGCATCATTTTCTCCTTGAACCTCTGGTCTGTGCAGGCACAATCTATCCACCAAGTTTGTTCTGTACATGCTGATGCTCTGCTAGCAAATGTGGGGCATGGTTTAAAACGAGGACCAACCCATCAACCTCGGAGTACTTTTCTAAACCAAGGCAGGAAATGGATAAAATGAAGAAGAAGAATCGCAGGAGAGCGAAAAGCCATTGGACAGTGAAGCTATAACCTAGTACCGGTGCTGCGAGGTTCTTTTTGGCTTCCTTTTGGTTTTCGTTCTCTTCATTTTTCCTTACTTGTTTCTGGGGGATCACTCTCGTCGACCAGACGAACGTTCCTACTTCATCGGCCTTTGTATTCAATCCGGGTTTCGAGGAACATTAGCTGCATCTCGGTGGAACCACCACAGGCGAACTTCCTTATTTCCCGTACTTAGTATTTTCAGCTGCTGGAAATCAACATTTCATGATGTGTTTCCTGCCAGGATTTTGTAACCTGCATTCGGAGGAGTATTGGCCATGTGCATCTCAGCTGCTTTCGTTATTACTCCGGTCGCTATGTTTGCTGAGAATCATGGAGACTTGGAGACTGCCGTTCATCTTACCACCGTATGACCACATGTGAGTGGAAATTCCCACACACATCATTTCTACTTTGGTGACCCTGACGTGATTGCGAAATGGTAGTTTTTGAACAAGACTTTCTGCACGTTTGGTCTCATCTGTATCTTCGATCACCAATCATCATTTCTGAACCCGGAGAACATGGTCCTGCATCAGACATGTCTCCAGAGGCCCCATCACCTTCCCCAGTCGTGAAGGTTGGACTGAAACTCCCTCCCTTTTGGCCCAATGACCCAGCCTTATGGTTTGCACAGGTGGAAGCACACACACATTTCCTGACCCAAAATATCACAAAGCGGGATACAAAATTTGCTTACATCGTTGGCTCCCTGCACCCAGAGATTGCACGAGAAGTCAGCGATTTTTCTTTCCAACCAGCCAAGGATGGACAGATACGACAAGCTCAAGACTGAGCTCATATGACGTACCTCTGCATCTGAGCAGAAACGCTTGCACTAGCTGCTCATCTCAGAAGAGCTGGGAGACAGGAAACTGTCGCAGTTTCGTCGGAGTATGAGGCAGCTTTTTGGTGATGCTCATCTAGAAGATAACATTTTAAAACAGCTATTCTTGCAGCGTTTACCCAACAATGCTCAACTCATCGTGGCCTCTCCCAGTGAAGCTGTGACCATCGAACAGCTCACTAAGATTGCTGATAAAATCATTGAAGTGGCAGCACCCAGACCTTCAATTGTTGCCATGACACACCAGCCCCTTGGTGCAACATCTGATCATTCGGTCATCCAGGATTTGTGGTCGATCATCCCTTTATTGATCAATCATATATGAAAGATCATGCATAAAATGTTGGTATAACAGTTATAGTGAAACAAACAATCTTTCCGGGTCGATCTGACCCACAAATGCATTCAAGGGGATTTTGTGTTTTAAAATATTTTTTCGCACGGCCCTGAAAGACAAAAACCAAAGCAAACACACAGTTATATGTATTACTGTTTATTCTCAGCAGATATGAAAGATCATCTATTAAAAAAAATTCACAATAAAATTATAGTGAAACATTTTTTTCAGAGCCAGGGGCTAAATGAGTCACTTCTGAATTGTTGGAGTGGAATTTCCCATGATCCTGATTTGGAAAAAAAAGCAAAACGCTCATACAGGATTATGAATTACCCTTTATTCGAAGCATGTATGAAAGATCATCGATAAAAACGTTTTTACAACAAAATTATAGGGAAACAAAAATGAGTGCATTCGCGGGGGTATTACATTTTAAAAATATATCTTCTTGTGATCCTGAAAGACAAAGCAAAAATAAAACACACATAGGAATATGTATTACACTTTGTTCTAACCACATATGAAAGGTCATGTGTAAAAATGTTTTTGTTCGAGCGAAATATAGGTTAATGAATGCTCAGATCTGTCTGACCCACGAATGCATTAACGTGAAGTTTTTTTTGTTTTTTTCACATGAAATTTTCAATGACATTTTTCGAACAATCCCGACAAAAAAAATTCAATAAACACACAGGAATGTGTCAAACCTTTTATTTGGCGCATATGTGAAAAATCATACAAAAACATATTTTATTAAAAAAGTTGCAAAAAAACAAAACTGCCGCGTCAATCTGTCCCGTCGGGCGCAGCCAAGTGTTAATATTTTTTACGATTCATATTGTATTTCACTAATTACCTCTGCCACCGAAAGTGAAAGGAGGTTGTTTTTCACCCCGTCTGTCTGTGAACAGGATATCTCAAAAGGTTGTGGATGGATTCAGACTAAATTTGGTGGACAGGTTGGGTTTGTGACAATAACAAAATGACTACATTTTGCTGAAGATCCGAATCTGGATCTGGATAGGAGAAATTTTAATTCATTTTTCACCATTGAGTAACTGCTAAAAACTGTATATTGTATGATGTCTCAAAAAGTTATGAATGGATTCATAGGAAACTTTGTGGACAGGTTGGATAAGTGACAAAGACAAATTGATTCGATTTTGGTGAAGATCCGAATCCGGATAGGAGAATTTTTCAGATTTTTACAAGTGATTCTTCACCATTGAGAAATGGAGCCAAAAGCGATATAAAACAAGATATCTCAAAATGTTGTGGATGGGCTATGACAAAACTTGGTGGATGACTGGTTAGTTGACTGGTTAGATGGTGGTTAGATGACTAGAGCAAGCCAATTAGATTTTGGTTCAGTTCAGCAAATCTGGCCTATTGGTGAGAGTAGCTGCTGAAATCTATCTGTCCGGGCTCTTCCCGACATCTTTGTTCTCTTCACACGTCTCTATAATTTTTTTCACAGTTCTCTTTATTCATTCCAATTCTTGCTTTTTTTCTCTTTCATATATTTTACTCTTTATCTATCTCTCTCTCAGGAGAAGTGAATTCTTGCAGAAATTTTACTGTAAGGCTCACTTGGCTGCACCTGGATTGGTTTGAGGGCAGTGGAGTAGCGGCTGAAACCCAAATCATATCAAGGTTCCTCCTGATGACTCCATCTTTCCTCTTTACTTCTTTGGGTTCCTTCTTGGCCTTCCGTTTCATTATATCTCAAAAAGTTGTGGATGAGTTATGACAAAACTAGGTGGATGAGTTGGTTAGTTAACAAGAACAAGCCAATTCGATTTTGGTTCAGATCCAGCTCATCAGTGGGATACAAAACATAAACTGTTCATCCTGGAGGAGGTATGCAGTATGGGTATATTTATTACATTAGACCCTTTAGAACCATAAAACCCTTTAAGACTCATTCGACTCTTTTAAAAAATTAAGACCATGAAGATCCGAGGACCCCTAAAACTCCTAAGATCCTGACCCCTCTAACCCACCAGCACCTTTTGACCCCTAAGAAACCCTAAAACCCTTTAAAACCTCGGAGACCATTTATACTCCTAAGATGCTTTAACACCCCGAAGAATCCTAAAACCCTTTAAGAACCCCCGAAGACCATTTAGACCCCTAAGACCCTGAAAGACCCCTAACAACCTTTAAGACACCAAATACCCTTTATATCCTTTAGACCCCTAATACCCTATAGACCCCATCACACCGTTTAGAACACTTGAATGTCTAAGATCTTTTAGATCCTCTTATTCCCTTTAGAACCCTAAAGACCCTTTGACACCTTTCTCCCCTTTGGACCTTTAGACGTTCACATCTTTCAAACCTTATAAGACCCACTGTACCCACAAGACCTATAAGACCCAGAGGACCCACAATGCGCAGAGGACCCAAAAAACCCAGTAGACTTTTGAAGATTTGATTGTGGTTCAAATAACCCTGTAGATCCTTGAAGATTAAATTTTGGTTCAGATCAGATAAGACCAACAAGATCCTGTAGACCCTTAGATTTCAGCTCTCATACGAGCCTCGACAGTTTATACACACAAAAAAAGACTATAATTGGATGAGGTGTGTGCGTGCGTGCGTGCATGTTCGCATGTGTGGCATGTTTTTGTGGAGTTTGACCGGAGCGTTCTTATGAGGAATGTGATACAACAAAATGATGGTCATGACCTCCTGAGTTGATTCGGCTAATTAATTACAAAGAACCCCAAATAATTCCCATGTTTTAAATGCGTGTCATGTTAAGCCAGTTATGGTGAAGACGGCAGCTTAATGGGTCCTTCTAAGGCATGGCATTCTATTGACAAAATGAATAACAAAAACAATGATAACATTGTAACAAACCACATATTAATTAATACAAATAATATTCACAACAATAAAACTTGTTGTATCATTTGGAAATAATAATAACGAACAAATAATATCTGCCCTGGCCCAAGCACATCTGGGCTTGGTGAAAGTCAAACCAATGCTCAAGCAGGTATGCAACAGGCCTTGAAGACCAATGGAAATTTGGTCCAATGGGCCCACCAGTAAGTCTGGTGGGTTCTCAAAGGTAATTTGAAAGGGTAATTCTAAAGGGTTTTAAAATGTAATTCTAGTGGGTTCTTCTTAAGAATTCTAAAAGGTAATTCTAGTGGGTTCTCAAGGATAATTCTAAAGGGTTGTAAAAGGTAATTATAAGGGGTATTTTGAAAGGGTAATTATAAATGGTTGTAAAAGATAATTCTAGTGGGTTCTTCTTAAGGATTCTAAAAGGTAATTCTGGTGAATTCTGAAGGGTGATTCTAAAGGGCAATTTTAAAAGGTGCTAAAAGGTAATTTTGTGGGTTCTAACTGGTTAGCGTTTTGAACCCATGAGAATTACCTTGTAGAACCCATTGGAACCCACTAGAATTACCTTTTAGACCACGTTTAAAGAACCCATTCGAACCCACTGGAATTACCTTTTAGAACCCTTTAGAATTACCCTTGAGACCCCATCAGAACCCACAATAATTACCTTTTAGACCACTTTAGAAGAACCCATTGTAGTGCATTCTGAAAGGTAATTTTAATGAGTTCTAAAGGGTAATTCTGGTAGGTTCTAAAACGGTCCCAAAGGGTCATTCTAGTGGGTTCTAAAGGGTCAAAAGGGTAATTCTCATGGGCTCTAAAGTGTAATTCTAGATGGTTCCAAAGGGTGATATCAAAAAGGGTTCTAAAGGTAATCCGAGTGGGTTCTAAAAGGTAATTATTGTGGTTTCTCATGGGTTTTACAGGGTTATTCTAAAGGTAATTTGAAAGGGTTCTAAAAGGTAATTCTAGGGGGTTATAAATGAATTATTCAACAAAGTAGACAGTGATAGGACCAGGGGCCATAGCCTGAGAGTGAAGAAGTGGAGAGTTAAGACGGTAGCAAGGCAGGGGACTTTCACTCAGAGAGTAGTTAATGCATGGAATGCTGTCCCTGGAAAGGTAGTGGCAGCAGAAACAGGAGATAAGTTTAAATTAGAATTAGATAGGTACCTGGAAGTTATGGAGATAGAGCGGTATAGCGATGTTGGCAGGACTTTTAGGTAGTTTGAGCATTGATGAGTGATTGTGTACGGAGTGCTGTTGGTGGGGGTCTTATCAAGAGGTGTTGTGTGGTTGATGTTGTGTGTGTTTCACCCAAGCTCATGCCCCCTCACCGGGAAGGGATAACAAAACTAAAAAAACACTTCATTAAAAATTCAAAAAAAACATTTTGCATTTTCTTATTTGATCTGGTGTGGATAAATTAATGTGGTGTTGATGTGGCACAGGCATAATGGCCTCCACCTGTCTAATTTCCTTGTTTATGTAATCCCAGTGGGTTCTATTGTGTGATTCTGAAGGGGTCTGATGGGTAATTCTAAAGGGTTCTAAAAGGTAATTCCAGTGGGTTCTAATAGTTTCTGAAGGGTAATTCTAAAGGGTTTGAAATGATGGTTCTAAAGAGTAATTCTAATGGGATTCGTTCATTTCTATGCTTTGCCTATTTCACATTAAAATTTGTAAACTGAACCGCTACCTCCGGACATGGATGCGATATATGTTTTTTAATTCTGGTAAAGGATCACGATTCACGAACCAAACTGTGAAACTTCGTTCTCATTGCCTCGTTCCATGGGCTCTTTTCAGAATCTTCACTGAACCTCTGACAGCCTCCACTTGTCGCTCATTTGTAGTGATATTCCCAGGAATTATTTTTAAATACTCAGTAAGGGTTTCCTCATCATTCCTGTTAATTCCATCTATCACTGGTACAATTTCAGCTTTCTTCAATTTCAGCTTTCTTCAATTTCCAAGTCCTCTTGACTTCATTTTTCAGATCCTGGTATTTGGTCATTTTCCTAATTTCTGTTCCATTTCTTCCAAGTCATTGGGAACCGAAACCTCGATCAATAACGCCGACTTTTCCTTTTAGTGATTGAGCACTATGTCCAGATGCGGTGCTTTGTTTGCAATGTCCACACTTGATGTGGGATCATGTTGTCACACGTGAACATTACTTGTTCATTTTCAAGGATACGATTTGGTTTGTGTTTCCATGATTGTTCTGGGACCGGGATGTTGAAATGTTTACAGATGTGCTGGTGGATTACTCTGCAGACCCTGTCATGTCTTTGTGTGTATAGCAGACCCGATATGAGTTTTTTCCATCTCGAAAGGAGGTGGCTGGTACTTTGTTTCTTCCCCATAAAACCTACATTTGTCCGAGTGACTCAATCCCACCATTTTCTTAAAAGCATTACTGTAGTGTCCTTGGTTTTGGGCATTCTTCTTCTTCTTGTGTCTGGCAGCTTGGCTGCCAAGTAGCTATCATTTTGTTGGGGCGTGACTATGCCACTGATGGAACTCATTTTGCCGACCTCGGAAGGATGACAGGCTGAGTCAACCCTACCTGGTGTTCATTCAGCAGCCAACGGGGCTCAAACTCAGGACCCTAAGATCCAAAGCCAGCCACTCTAACCGCTAAGCCAACATCAGGCTTGTCTTGGGCATTGATGATGACTTGTTCTCCATCCCAACTAATTTGACCTCTTCTTGGCCATTCCAATGAGCCTTCCTTGTCGATTCCTGTCCTGTCAAGCTCTTTTTAAAATCTTCCTGCTCTTTTGTCATTCTCACATTTATCAGAGTATATCTGCTGATATTTAGGGGAAAATGGGGCATGACTATGCCACTGATGCTGTGCCCCTATACCAGTGCACTGGAACTAATTTTGAAAAGAAAAAAAAAGAAATTTTTTCTTTAGATAACCCCAGGAAAAAATAGTCAACTGTGTACATAATAGATGGAAGGAATGTAGCCTGTTCCTCGGTCCATAACTTGTGAATCCCGCATCTTAGAAAAATGTGTGGGGCCTCATTGGACTCAGGGGAATCCCACTTTACGCTCTACACCGATGGTGTCCACATTTATTACTTTGTGTTCAGGTTATTTTAAATGCCAATTTGATTGATACCGACTGTATTGAGGAAGAAGGGCTAACTGCTGATATAATAAATAAATAGATTGAATGTAGCATGTTATTGGGTCCATAACTCATCAATCCTACAAAGTCGAGAGACGTATAGGGGGCCGGGGGGGGGGGCTTCGTATTACTCGGGGGAGTTCCGATCTACCCCGTGGACAGATGGTGACACTTCCCGCCCATTTATTACTTCGTGTTCAGGTAATTTAAACGCCAATTCAATTGATACCGACTCCATTGAGGAAAAAAGGAGTACCTGCAAACATAATGAATGGATTGAACACGGCGTGTTACTCTGTCCATAACTCATCAATCCCGCATAGTAGAGATGTGTGGGGGTCTTCTTATTAGTGGGGGGAGTTCCGGTTTAAGCCGGTGGACACATGCTGCAAACATTTGTTAAATTGTGTTTAGGTTAGTTGAATAACAATTTAATTGATCCCGACTATGTCCCCAGGAAAAAGGGCCAACTGCATACATAATAGATAGATTGAATGTGTTGTGTTACTGCATCTACAACTCATCAGTCCCGCATTGTAGAGAGATATGTGGGGATTCGTATAACTCGTGGGAATTCCGGTGTACTTTGGGGACCCATGGTGTGAACATTCATAACTTCGTCTTCAGGTTATTTAAATAGCGAGGTTGTATGCAAGTGGAGGTGGTTTATCAGTAAAACCGCTTCTCCCCACTCTCTTTTACAATTCCTCAACCCTCCGCTCTATTTCATACTCACTTACCCCAATCATTCTCCCACCCACGCCGACATTCATTCTTCCTCCCCCTCCCCCCACCCCGCTGACTCCAAGAACCAAGAACCCTCTCTCCGACCCCAACGATTCTTCCCCATTCCAGACTCGAGAACTCTCAACAACCATGTCCCCAAGAATGTTCTCCCCCCCCCTCCTTCAAACCTTTCCACCCCCAAAACTCTGTCTCTCCCCAAACTTCTACCTCCAATGTCAGCAAATTAGTTTGAGCTATAATCATCAAATGTTATTTATAAAATAATACACTGCTTCTCATTGACTCATGAATAATACATTGTTTTCATGCAGTTGTTTTTCAGTGACGACAAAGGAATTGCTGTGTTTAGATTGTCAGTACTACGAGCAAAGGTACTGTGCGTTGCTCGCTCCCTCCTCCAGTCACAGCTCCTCCCTCCAGACTCCCACCCAACCACCTCCGGACATAACATCACACATCTTCACAGACAGATAGAGTCTTGAAGTTTTTTTAAGATCATTGGGGGGGTCTTTAAAGACTTAAGTGGTTGATAAAAAATACCCTTATGACTCCATGGGTCAGACATGGTCTGTGTATCACATATGGTGTTTGTTGATCCAGTGGTCTTTGCAAAGAACGTAAACATACAGAAGACCAAGTTTTTTTTGATTATTATTATTAACGTCACCATCTTATGAAAACCATGATTACTGTATTAACTAACTTACGCCAAGTCGTTACTCTCACTGTAAAAGCCCTTGTTGAATGGGGGAGTAAACCTTCATATGGATGATGAAAAGGCAATGGAGGGTTGCCTTGAGCTCTCCCAAAGCAAAAATATCCTGGGCAGCATATAGGCAACAAGGAGTGTGGAACGCTTCATCGATCGCTCCACAACAAAAAAAGCAAACAGCCTTAACCGATGCAATGTCTATCCTTTGATGATCATTTCACCAATGGCTTTGTTACCCCCAACAGTTCCTCCCTGTGCCTGGTGAGAAGGGAATTCAAAAGCACGTATTGTTAATTGCAAATCACATCAAATACATAGAAGAGGGAGAGGGTTGTAAGTGGTGGAAAGGTTAAGGACAGGTTGTATGTATGACAACAGAATGAAGACATGAACAAAAGAGAATTTGTACAGGACAAAAGGACATGCAAGTTATTGTGGGCAGGAAAGGACATTCCTTGGAGCAGTTGTTGAACTTTGAGGCGAATACAACTGAAGGACATTTCAATAACCAACAGAAATGTATAACATAGATTCAAATATATTTGTTGACAAAGCAAGAATAAATTAGCTGAAAACAAAGAAAAACAAACAAAAAAAAAAGTTGTGGTGACGCATTCACATGATTACGTGGAAATTTCACTTGCTTGCAATGATGCTGTGACAGGCAGTATATTAAAAACAAACAAAAGCAAAACACAACCTACATAGTTTGCCTTGTTGTTCAATGGTGTGATGCATCTAATGTACATAGCTATGGTAAACGTGAACACAGACTAATCAAAGGGCGGAGGAGCTCCTTGTGAGCCAACGGCCATCCATATCTAGTGCCCAACTGTGTCTGCAGACGTCCTCCTGCAGTTGGGTTACTTCTTATTAGGAGGTTGGTGGCAGGATTTGCACTCCAGCCACCGTAAAACCCTTCATTCCGCAAAACGTAAAAACGCAAAAAAATCTGAAAACCCACTCCGTGGGAGTACCTCCTGTGCAGCTTCCCTTCGCAGGGCAGCTCACCGGATGACGGGATTGGGGCAAAGCCTTCGGGACCCCCAATCTTTGATAGGAGGGAAACCACGGGGTAACATCCCTGGGTCAGATTGCGGGAGAGTGTGTCGGAGTGGTGCTGAGGTGTCGTCCACCAGACGGCGGTCTCCTTGGGTTAACCTGAGGCGGTCCCTTCGGGTGGGTGCCTGGAATGTCCTATCCCTAAGAGAGGATGATCACCTGCCTCTGTTATCATCTGAGCTCAAGCGTTTGGACATCGGGATTGCAGCTCTCTCTGAGGTTCGGAGACCGGATTGCGGCGAGATAATGGTGGGTGGTTACACCTACTATTGGTCTGGTCGCTCTGATGGTTACCATACCCAAGGAGTTGCTGTAGCTGTGTCCAATAAGCTGACCCCAATGATAATTGAGGTAACACCGGTCAACGAGCGTATTATGAGATTAAGGATTCGTCACTCCTTAGGTGTCATTTCCCTGGTCTCTGTTTATGCTCCGACTGAGGCGAGTGATCTCACCGTGAAGGATGCATTCTACGCCACACTCGAGTCTGTGGTTGATCAGTGCCCCAGACGAGATACACTTCTAGTCTTGGGGGATTTCAATGCATCGACTGGAACTGAAAGGAATGGTTATGAGACGTCTGTTGGTCCCCATGGGTCTGGAACTATGAACCAGAATAGCACTAAGTTCCTTGACTTTGCAAGAAGTCATGGACTTAGGGTGGCTGGTTCATGGTTTCAGCGCCCACAAGCTTATCGCTGGACTTGGTATTCCAACGCTGGCAGTGTGGCAAAGGAGATTGACCATGTCCTCATTGACAGTCGTTGGAGGATGATCCAGAACTGCAGGGTCTACCGGAGTGCTCAGTTCCTCAATACTGACCACAGGCTTGTTGTAGCAACTCTAAAGCTGCACCTTAAATCCTGGAGAATGGTACCATCCCAGCCTAGGCTGGATGTTGCCAAGCTCAGGGATGAGAGAGTAGCTGAGGAGTTTGCAAACAGGCTGAGTGGACACTTGGGGGGTCTGGGTGCTTTGGGGGGTCCTGAAGAGTTGTGGAGCGCTTTCAAGACCACGGTCCTTGATGTTGCCGGTGGATGTCTTGGAACTCACCGCAGGGCAAAGAAGAATTTTGTCTCTCGAGGGACACTGGATACCATTGACCAGAGTCGCAGGGCCAGGCTGAATGGCAGAGCTGAGCTGTTCAGGGAGCTGAGGCGTAAAACTGTACGTGCACTGACGGTGGACAAGGAGGCCTATGTACGAGGAATCTGTGAGGGGGTAGAGCATCACCTGTGGACAGGTGATTCTCGTCCCGCTTACAGGGGAATTCGCGCATTACGTTCATCCGAGCCCATCCCTCGGAGCACTGCAGTTCGAGCAGAGAGTGGTAGGCTCTTGACAGAGGAGTCTGAAGTGAAGGCCCGCTGGGCCGGTTACTTTGAGCAGTTGTACCAGGCTGATCCCCCAGCTGTCGAGTTGGACGTCAAGGGTGTTACAATCCCTGTTGCTGACCCTCAAATCAACTGTGGTTCACCTTCGCTTGTGGAAACACGGGCTGCGGTGAACCAGTTGAAACGTGGCAAAGCTCAAGGGATCTGTGGCATCCATGCCGAACTTCTCAAGGCTGGTGGAAATGCTGCACTCGTGTCATTGCATGCAGTTTTGTGCTCTGCCTGGAACACAGGCATCATCCCAACTGACTGGAAGAGGGGCCTTGTTGTCCCTCTCTGGAAAAGGAAGGGTGATCGCCAAGACTGCAACAACTACCGAGGGGTGACGCTGCTCTCAGTGCCGGGCAAGGTCTTTGCTCGGATAATTCTTGATAGGGTTCGCCACCATCTGCTTGAGCACCAGCGTCCACAGCAGTCAGGCTTTACACCAAAGAGGTCAACGATTGACCATATCTTTGCACTTCGTGTCCTCACCGAACGCAGATGAGAGTTTCGGCAGGGGCTGCTTGCAGCCTATGTTGATCTCTGTAAAGCGTTCGATTCAGTGAATCGGGATGTCCTCTGGAGGATTCTTGGTCTTCGTGGGGTGCCACCAAAACTGATCGATCTGATGTCTGAACTCTACTCTGGTACTGAGAGTGCTGTGAAGTGTGGTGCTACCACCTCTGACTTATTTCCAGTTGTTACTGGAGTTCGTCAGGGATGTGTACTTGCCCCCACACTTTTCAGCACTTGTATGGACTGGATTTTAGGGAGGATGTCGGAGAGATCAAGTTGCGGTGCATTGTTTGGGAATGTCAAGATCTCGGACCTTGATTTTGCAGACGATGCAGTCATCTTTGCGGAGACTTTAGACATCCTTTTGGGGGCCCTCGAGGTGCT